>NW_024884722.1:4656568-4897148 GCF_019232065.1 Centrocercus urophasianus
TCTCCTCTCCTCTCCTCTCCTCTCCTCTCCTCTCCTCTCCTTTTTCTTTTTCTTTTGAAACTCCCTAGGGATTCTTTTGGGAGTTCTTCAAGAAAAGAAGGAAAATAAAATTTTCCATTTATTCATATCATCTTTCAATTCTCAGCAACACATTCAGAACACAAAGTAAAATGTTTTTCTTGACCACATCAAATTCACACACTCTGATAAACCACTCTCAGCATGCCTGAAACAATATATGTAGAAATGTCCTTAAAAGAAAGAAAAACCACAGCAAGAGGGAAAAAAAAAAAAAAAAGGAGAGGGAAGGTTAAGAAAGAAATTACATACTAGCAATGAAAGATGTTGCTAAGAAGAAATATATTTTTTGCTTGGCAAAAATAAGAGGCATCTTTTTCGTTGCCAAAGTGAAGTCAGATTACTTTTCAGAGTTATGCAAACCTCAAAGTTTTGCCTGGAGGAGATCCTGAAAGAGAATTTGAGGAAGGTTCATTCCAATTCCTGCTATTTGATCCATAAAGGAGAAATACTGCTGGCATGAGTTCAGTACACCCTGGGATGATATTGGCCTATCATCCTTGAAAGAAGAGAGCTATTGCTGCTGGTAGGGAAAAAGGCAAGCACCTCCATGCATGACTTCCAGACACTATTAGAAATAAGACCTCCACCAAGTGGGAACAAAGCCCAGTGTGAAGTTAGTTAGCTATTTCACATTGGTGGTACTTTCATTTCAGTATTTTTTTGAATGTCAGCTCTAGTTATGGATCAGGATCCTTTTGTTCTTTAGATAAACATAAAAATACCACTTTCTGTGCAAAGAAATAGAAACGACGTTTCTTTTTTATTGTTCTAGTTCTCAGTGTCAGCACGACAGGCTTTTGATGGCAATGGGCCTTGATTTGGTTGCTTGGTATTTCATCACTTTGCTGGGTGACACCAATCACAATGGAAGAGATGCTTCTGGCACTTGCATACCTTCATCGTGCTGTAACTTGCCAGTAGGGAAGGGGCAGAACCTTAGCCTGCAGGGGTATCCTGTATAATGACCCATTAATCCAAGAAGATGCATCAGTTATCTGTCAGATGAAAAGAGTTTTGAAAACTTTTTAAAGTATTTTCTCTGTTTATGAATAGCATAATGAACCCAAGGCCTGTCATTTTCATCAGGCCAAAGTCCATTCTGCTTAAAGCGATACAACTATTAAACTTTCAGGAATGGTGCTCCTTAAGCAAAGCAAAAATTTCATGTAACTCATTCTTCTCCCTGACAGCAAAGATTCTTATCATGCTACAGACTACATTTTGAGAACAATGCCTGAAACAAAGAGGGAAAGAAGTTGTTTAATACTGTTATTTCCTCTAAATAAGATCACAGAATCATTGAATCATAAAAGGTTGGAAAAGACTACTAAGATCAACAATTCAGCCATCAGCCATCACCACCATGCCCACTTTGGAGGATGCCAAACATGAACAGCATTCTCAGGACACATCATGCTTTTAGAATTATTATTCTCTCCTGATTCACCTTGTTGCAATTGTAACATTAGTCTCAGAAGTGAGAGCAAGAAGAGATCATTACAATTGGGGCATTTACTTTCTCTGAGATCAAAGAGATGAGCCTCTGGACAGCAAATTTAGTGGTATTTTACTGGATACAGATGCATAGCACTGCTATCTCTTCTTTCTGCAATATAACAGCAGTGGAGAGTTCAGCTGAGAGAACAAACTTTAAGAAGACATCTCAGTCCTGTAGGACAGTGAAATAGTTGTCCAAATCACAATGTGGGACTCAGAGCCATGCCCTAGAACAAGTCTTTTCTTATTCTTACAAGGAAAGATCAAGATACATTCATATGTGACTTTCGACAGTTCAAGGAAGAAAACTTCAAATGCTTAGGTATTTGATCTTTATTTTTTTTTTATAACCTATCAAAACCTCGGGATTTGTAAGCATTCCTTCAGCCCTAGATGGTCTCTTTCTCTTCTCTATTTTTCATATTATCCCAATAAAGGAGGAGGCCTTTCTTTTGTTGAGAAAACTAATGTAATAGAGTAGAAGATTTTTACAAGAAGCAACTTGTAAAAATGGCATCCTGGGGTGCCTCATTTATTACACTGCAATTGTTTCTAGATCAAACCTATTCGGTTCAGCATTGAAAGGATGGGTTTGCTGCTGTCCATCACTGAAAGCCCTACAAAAGTAAAGGACATTTTCTGGGTCATACTCTCTAAAAATAAGTCACAATGGGAATGTTAAAAAAACTAACTTACAACATGTGAATCAGAACTCCAGTTGCCTTGTACTTCTACAGGATTAAGAAAAACCCCTCGAGTGCAGCAATAGGTTATTTAAAGACCAAAGTAAATAGATCTGACTGCAGGCAGACACAGGAAACAGATCAGTGTCTCATGATGATGAAATCTGTGTAAATTTTGACAAGAGCCACATGCTGGGGCTCATCCAACAGGGATCTTTCCACCAGGTATTTGTTGAAGCATATAAAGATGCAGATTAGCTTCAGTTGATGCAGGGAAGCGATTTCTTTTTGTTTTCATACATCCTATAAACTTTTATATTTTTGGTGAGGAAAGTGAAGGTGCATGAATGCATAGTATTTTTGCAGGCAGATATAGCCTTATTCCAATCCTACTTCAGACTCCCAACCTTTTATCTCTTAGACTTACTCCCATAGCAGACGTGGTTACGTGACTTCCACTTTGCTTGGATCAAGGCAGACAGGCTATGTGTGCTTGTCAAACACAAATACATGCTACAGCCTGCAGCTAGAGTCCAGGAAAAGGTCTTTGACATAGCAAACATACTATGTAGTCCAAGACCTCCACAGCTCCAAGCTGTACTACTGCCATTACTTCAGATTCTTGCTGTGATGCTTTTTATGGGAATATGATGACATTAGTAGCACTAATGTGATATTTTCCTAAGAAAGTGTAGCAGAGGTAGATGTGTTAAGTCAAAACTTCTCATAGCACTGGACCCACCTGGTGGGTACAAGGGTCCCTCAGTGCAATGCCATTTGTACTTTGAGCTTTGTTTGTGAGGACCAAGGCACACAGGAACCCAGGGAGAGGGGCTGCCCTGGTTTTCTTCTATTCTTCTTTGGTGTCAGCATATTCACCATGTTTGCTGCTTCTCACAAAAACTCATCAGCTGGAAACACATCCAGAAATAAAACATAGCTCTGAAAGCAGCACTACTGCATGCAGGACGGAGTGGCAGCTCCCAGTTCCTACAGGTTTTTGGTTCTACTCTGTCAACCATATTAGAACCAAGGGGCAAATTTGTAAAGAAATGTAGAGGAAATGAGAAATTAAAAGGTCAAATCTGGAAAAAAATGTGTCTTCCACTTCTGAAGCCAGAAGACAGATGCAATAATAATACAACTTTTGGAAAATGTGGAATAATAATAGAAGTTAGATCTATTTGAATCTCCAAAGGTGGAGACTACCCAGACCCTAACCTAGAGCAAAAGGGATTAGAAAAAAACACACTGATATTTTTTTTAACACATCAGACAAAACCACTGTGAGATTGAGAATGGAAGCTGAAGCTAAACAAAGTCAAACTGGAAGAAAGGTGACAGCCTTAACTTAATAACAGCCCATCACTGCAGGAATTTCTCATGCATGGTTTCCCCAGCACTTAATTTTTTAAATTTCTTTAATTTGATTTCTTTATAAAAGATAGGCTTCTACTTACTATTTTAGTCTGGCCTGTACTATGTAGAAAGCCAGATTAAATCATCATAATATTCTCTTCTAGCCTTAATCTACATGTGATTAAAAACATGTTACGTAGTTACCTGTTCCTATAGAGATGACCATCTCCTCCCCATTCAAGTTGATATTTTCAAGCCATCAAATGAAACTAGCTGAAACAAAGTGTGCTTGATGAAACTGTGCTTGTGTGACATCTGCAAATCACAGCTGTGTCTGTGGGGATGTCAGTAAGTAAATATTGAGGCTGAAATCCTAAAACACAACAGATACACAGCCAGCATGGTGTCCCACAGGTGGGTGCAGGCGTGCCATGCAGTGGAAGGGACAACCAACTCTTCAGGCCTTTCCTGTATTCCACCGTTCTCCATGAATATTGAAGATGGAATTTTTTTTTACACATTTATAGTAGCAATCACGTGAACCCGAGCTCATTTTCACAAACAAAGCATGCCCAATCAACAGTCTCATTTTTTTTTCTGCCTAATGGATATTAACACAACAATTTTTGCAGAAAAGGTACAGGTGGGTTTCACACTCCTTCTGGGCCCCACAACAAAGACTTGCAGGTGTTTCCTATATCTTTGTGGTTATTTCTTTCAAACAGCATCTGTTGAAATGCATCTTGCCTCCTGCTTAAAATAACCCCGTAGCTTGGCAATGCAGGGTGTTTGCCTTAGCCTTAACTGCCCACCCACGCTGAACATTTTATGTTATTTAGATCGACCAGGGGCACAATGAGAGTCTTTGACCAGCAAGACTTCCTTCAGAGTGGGAGGCTCTGAAGGGGGAAAGGTGACCTAGGGATGTGGCAACATTTTTCACCTCCACTTCTCTTTCCAGTCGGGCAGCCCCGTCATAGTTGGCACCGACCGCGCTACCACCTGCCGCCTCCTCAGCGTCCCAGCAGAAATCCACACAAAACCTGGCTTGTCTTTTGGTAATTCCACTTGCAAAGTAGAAGCAGCTCACTTAAGCATTGCGCACGGCATCTTATTAAGCACCTTGTGATATGTAAAATTAAGACAACTGAAAGAAAATTTCTGAAAATGCTTCTCTACACTTTGTGACCACAGCTGGCTTGTATCTGGTGAGGTTTCCTGGGTCATGAGTCCATAGTTCCCATAACCTTTTGGAAAATATCTGATTTAACTTTATTTTGCTTCAATAATAACTACTAATGCTGTGTTAACCAATCAAAAGAAAACAAGTGGTCAAAGCAAGACCTAGAAAAACAGATCCAGGATGATATAGATGTAGGTTGAACATGATTTGGTTCTGAATGTTCAGCATGAGCTATAACTAATTATGACTAAAATCCCCTGGGCAAACTGATCTAGATGTGGTGTCCCTATTCATTGCAGGGGAGTTGGCCCTTGGAGGTCCCTTCCAACTCTAAAGGTTCTATGATTCCATGATTATGTGATTCTAATTCAGACATGCAAAGTGGTCTGAGAGGGAAATGGGAGTCAGGTGGTAAGACTAGGCAAGTAGTACAAATATAGTAGTAGTATAGTAGCACAATGTAGTACAAATCTACCTCAATCTGTGAATTTCATTGTAGGAAGAGCATTAGGTTGTTTTAGGTTTTTTTTTCCTAATTTCTTTTTTATTTCTTTTTAGGGTGTTTTTGTTGTTGTTGTTATTGTTATTGTTGTTTTTTTCCTTTAAGATATGATTTAGACACCACTGGGAGTTACTTGGATGTTGCCTTCCAAATTGAGTGCTTTTATTTTTTTAATACTGTAGTGGAAATGCTGAGTCACAGCTTGAAGCAGTGATTGAGCACCTGGTGGGAAGGTAGGGCCAACCCAGGGGAGCTCAGGTGCATGCAATGCAGCTAAATGACCAGAAGGGCTGGAGCCAGGATTCACCCCTTCCCAGCCCTCATTTAAGGGCTGGCAGTGGAGACAAGGTTATCTCCCTGGAGGTTTGTGCCTACCTAAGGCTTTCCAAAGGTAAGCAGAATTTAATTTTTCTTTGTTTTTGTGTCTATGTCTGCTGCATTTGGGCTTGTTCTGTGTTTGCTGCAGTCAAGTCATTGCTACTCTGCTATTATTGCTGTACTTTCCATCACATTATAGCATTACAAATATCATCATGTGTTGGATAGGCCAGCACTTGCCAAACTAGCCAGTTCCTTCAGAAGCAGTGCCCAAATTCAGGCAGGACCTCACTAGCACTTAATTGCTCTTGGAAAGTAAACATTTTACCTCATATTTTCTATGCTCTGCCTAACAGCATGGTAAGTTCTGCTTCTCATGCATAAAGAGAGATTAACGAGTGCTTTAGTACCCACCCTGACTTCAGATAGCCCTCTATAATTAGGTGGGAAGAATTGCCACTTGGTGCCTGCCTCTTTGCCTAGGGTAGGTAGTTTGTTTGAAATAGATTTCTAACTTCTAAATAGTTAATGCTTGATGAAGCAAGTTCCATCTTTACTGAGTAATTTTAAAAGTTTTATCAGTTTGAACAGTCCAGAGGAAAGAGCACTGGTAACTATGACATCTACCAGCATGCTCCTGACCTGGAAGAACAATACTACAAAACTTCCCTAGAAGAGTAATCCAAAGGGATTTTTTTCTTTTCCCTTATAACTGGCTCAGATAGGAATTTTATTTTTGGTATAATAGATTCCTTGAAGTGTACAGCTCTGCAGAGCATATGCTTGTTATTTTTGACTTAAAAAAAAAAAAAAAAAAGAAAAAAAAAAAAATTGTATTTAACTAATTTCCAGGTCTGCTAATTCCAAGCAGCAGCTAGACTCAAGAATGAGGGCTTTTAACTGGGATGTTACATCTAGGACTCCTAAATTCTCAAACTCTTCTACAATTTTCAGAATGGTAGTGCAAATAATAGAAGCTTAATAAGAGTTGATGTAGGCAGCTACCATGTTATCAGGTGCTTATAACCTCTGTGTCCATATTCATGAAACTAGATGCATTAATGGCACTATGCCCCAGAAGGGTAAACTTTGGTATTTTGTGTATCCTCAGATGTTATTTCTTAATAAAGACTAAAATAATTGGAATAGATGTATTATGATAGATTAATGAATATCATTAATCTTTTCCTCATGACTACCTTGGTCTTCAGAAACACACTTTTGAAGTTTTTTTTTTTTTTTTTTTTTTTTTTTAAACATCTCAGGCCTAAGTATTTTAATGGTTGTACTTGTTGTACTTTCTTCATAGAAGGCATTTAGTAGCTTTTTAAAATGTCATTTTATTCACAATGTACAGGTCAACTGCATTTAAATAACTGCTAGATAAACTGCCCACAACTTGAAATGAATACTGGATGAAAAACACAGCATGTTCTACTCCCTTAAAGTTGTTCTGCATAATTTTTAACCAAGTTTTGGATGGAAGAGGTGAATTATTGCACAGCATACAACTTTGGGCCACACATTCAATGCTGCCACCCATAAACGCCTTACCTCATCTTGAAGGACTGGTGACACAAGGCTGTGCCCGACATCATGCAGGGCTGTGTGATGACTGATTCCAGTGAATGAAAGGTAATGTTCATAACCACAGGCTCTTGACCTGGTGGTGACCCACTCGCTCTCCTTTTAAGAGGCTTCTATGAGGGCGGGGGGGGAAGGGAGGGAACCCACACCAGAGCACTTGTTTGGGTAGTTTTCTGAGAGGCAGGGGAATTTCATTAGCCTTGAAAGAGATTTTCCTGAATCTAAGTAAGGTTCCTACATTTTTTTTGGATTCATTATACCTTTGTAGTTAAATTAACCAGAATGGCTTTCAGATGCCTATGTAGTCATTTAGGAACAATAGTGGCCATTCTATCCTGAGATGCACTAAAAACATGGAACAGCTCTTTCTGTAGCATGGAAGCAAATGTAGTGCTGGAGTGGTCTGGATGAACACAGAAACACTTGGAACAATATAACCCAGGGGTTACCTCAGTCATCTCAAACACTGCAAATCTCTCCTGGATAGCTGAAATTGGGAAAACAGCACGAGACAAAGGAACTAAAGAACTATCAGTGGGAAAGTTAACTTGGGTGAAAAATAAACCCAGTAAGAGATTATGGAACTGAATTGACTGCAAAGTCAGATGGTTTAAACTTCACAGATCTCACTGATGGAACAACAAACAGAAGACAAAGTGTGGGAAATATACAAATCAACACTGTTGGAATATGAAGTGAAAGCAGGTACCCAAAGGTGGTAGAGTCACTGAAAGGGCATTTCTACACACATTCCCTTCAGAGGAAATCCTATTGTTATTTCTGAGTGAGTCAGCCAGGGTTTATTTCACAGAATGAGCACATGTGTTTCAGAAAGCCTTCCCAGTGTGATGCAATGAAGATGGAGCAATTGGGCTGATGGGCACCAGCTGGGGTATGGGCAGTGCCTTGGTTGAGGCTCCTGCCACCCGGCAGCTGCATGGGCAAGGTGTTTTTCTCTGGGGTTTATGCTTTGATTGATGTGTGCTAAGAACAGAAGGTCTGTATTTAGGAGAGTGGGAGACAGAAAAGGAATTAAGCAAAAGAGTAAGGATTCAGGGGCTTACAATGCAGGTTTAGAGATGAGAAAAGAAAACACAGAAAGACAAGAAAACTCCTCAACATGTTAAAGCATATCAAAAGATCTATATGAAAAGGATACACAGCCATTGCATGGCTCGAGTTGGCTAATTTGTTCAGACTTTGATAAGAACAATGCTGCTTCAGTAATACAAAAAGCATGTTGTCAACTGCTATTGAAACTGGCCTACCTGAGAGTTCATATTCAGGTCTGAGAAACTGTGGCTATGTTTTTTGAAAAGCAGTGTTAAGGGAATGGTGGCAACCACCTTGTGTCTTTCCTTCCAGGGAGGAGGTATCAAGGATGCTGAAGAAGGAATGTACCACTTGTCTGCAGGTCAGGATGCATTAAGTGACCACTTGGTGGTCCACAGTATGATCTGGGACAGAGGAACCACATAGGAAGCAGAAAGATAGAAACATGCTTCCCTCCATTCTCTACAGCTATACAAAAAACAATAAACCCTTGAACATCCTCCAGTGACAAAAAAAAGTAAGTGAAGTATTGTTACAAAAGTTGGGACAGAGAAAAGATGGGTTGTAAAGAGATATAGTATGAAAAGAAATATATGTTTTCACAGGCACTGTTACACACACATACTTTCCCAAATTGTTTTTAATTTGATCTCAGTTAATTATGTCCAGTCTCCCACTCGTCAGCTGTGAAGACCAATGTACTCCATCAAAGTCTTTTAACTTTGTGAAGAATACATTTCTGAGCAAGTCTTCTCCATAACATTTCGTTTATGTTGTGTGGCACCTTAAGCAATGCTTTGTGCTTTCCTGATTTTAGAGCTTTGTGAAGAGAATGCTTGGACCTGCAGATGTTCACCCTCCTACAATTGCTGGCCTCTACTGCAAATTCTTGTTGCTCTCTTGTCCTTGGGAAAGGCCTTAGATATACAGGCTTATCTTAGTGATTTAAACACAGCTACCTATGGATGTGATGGAATTCTTTTATTAGCAGTCTCCTAGTTAGGACTAGATGGATATCTAAGAGCAATGTTATAGCTCAAAGAGAGAGAGGTGCTTGATGCAGAAATTACAGGGTCAGATTCAAAGGCTGGTGTTGTGTGGGAGGTCAGGCAAGGTGAGCGTGTACTTCCAACCACTGCATCTGCACTGTAAATTTCAAAGCTGTCTGTAAAACTAGGAAATGCACAAGGAACTTAATGCAAAGTGTTTACCTTTCCTTTTGTCTGAGGTGTAACCCAACATTTTGCCTTTCCACCACATCATTGGGAAAGGAAATTAATTTCCCTGCTCACTAGTTATACTGAAATTATTTAAAGCAAATTCTCAGCTACCACGTACTTGATCATAGAAACTTTCTTAACCCCAAAGCTCTCTTGTTTCAACACTTTTCTCCAACAAGAATTCCACCAGAAACAAAAATGATTTCTGTTTCTTACCTTTCAACCCAGGACTCCCTATTCAGCTCTAAATGCAGTCCTAGGGGAGAAAATTTCCCTCTCCTTTTTCTTCCTTTAGACGTTTACCTGTTTTCATCTGGTCTTTCTTAGCCTTGATCCTGAAAGGAGCAGGTTCACACAGTGCTCAGAGTATCACCCTACACAGAAGAGTGTGCCTGAGTTTGTTATATCCTCAGAGAAAGGATGGAGCAGATACATATATGCATAACACAGACAATATTGATATTATTTATATATATATGCATAACACAGACAATATTGATATTATTTATATCTCTTTGGGCATAGTCTGGACAGAAGAGAAAGGGACAGTAGAAAATGGGTCCACTTCATCTCACTGGACGTGTTCAAAGGTGATAACAAAGGCTGAATGAACTTGGCTGCTGCTCTCCCCACCTACAGCCAAAGACTGAATTTGGTGATGGCCTTCCTTGATAGCCAAGACTGTCAGCCCAAAAGAAATGCTGTGAGTTTTCTAGTAATGCAGTAGCTTCTTATAACTTCTTTTACAGTGAGGATAGTGAGGCACTGGAACAGGTTGCCCAGAGATGTGGTTGATGCCCTGTCCCTGGAGACTTCCAAGGCAACGCTAGATCAGGTCCTGGGTAAACCCGATCTAGCTGGGCTTGTCTCTGTTCATTGCAGGGGAGTTGCACTAAATGAACTTTTCTAGTCCCTTCCAACTCTAAGGATTCTATGATTCTAAGTCCTATAGACAAATCTTCCAAATATGAGGCAAGGGGACTGTGTTCCACTGTGCAGAGAGTGTAGGCTCATAGCATGCTGGGTTTCATCGTACGGTCATGTCTGAAACTTAAGGAAGCTGACAAAGAGAAGGAAAAAAAAAACTTTACAGAAACACAAGTCTCAAGGTTTGTAACAAACTGGAGAAGTGCCAGGTTATTATGAAACAGAAGAGGCTGAAAAATAATCATAGATCTGATACTTGCAGTATCTAGAAAAGAGCACGTTCAGAACACGGCACTGGGTTGGGGGGAACTGGAGACTGAAATCGAGTAACTAAACAAAAATGGAGTCATACTGGCTACCTGCAAAAAATACAACTGTAATGCAATCTTGGGAAGTGCGAGCTGCAAGCTGAGCGAGCTCAGAGGGGGTGGAGGTGGCTGCCCAGATTTCCTAGCACTGCGCCTTTATGAGCTGAGCACTTCACTGAGCGTGTTTTCTTTCGTATTTATTTTCACAGAATCAGCCTGATCTCACGTTCCAAGAATGAAACCCTGGCATGGAAGTGGCATATCTGCTAGTTAATGTCAACATTTGATGTGCAGTCAGAGAGCAAACAGGATTTCATATTGTGGTAAAAAATGGAAATACTATTCGCTTTAATTCTAGTTTCTTTGTGTCGGATGTATCAGGAATCTCATAAAATAGTAAAAGAATTTAATTTTTACTTGCAATTATAAGAAGCAATATATATGTATAATACAATGTACCTACTTCTACAAGTACAAACAATATGTAAAATCTAGCTAGTAATGAATAGCTTGAAACATCCTTTGCAGAAAGCATTATAATAAAAGACTTCAGTGACTTTGTTTAACACTCAGCCACTAAGAAGGGGAAGAGAACACTTGACTGTGAATGAACTTCCCTATAGCAAAAGGAAATTTCTCCCTGACTTACAAATAGGCACAGAGAGACTAAGATATCATGTAGAGTGGGTGCAGCTTGCTGTCCAGCTCTCACCAGCCATGTGTAGAAAGCAAATTAACCCACATGCTTTACTGTCCTCCAGTCTTCTGGACAACAGATCACAGGAGATCATGTTTCAAACAGTGATGTCCCAAGTCTGGGAAGAGCTGAGCAATGGGACTCTCACTGCTGTAGGAAGGCAGTGCTCAAAACCACAGGATAGTCCTGGGCTCCCAGGGACAATAATGAATGACAACCATCACTGGCACAGCACTTCTGTGAGTCTCAGAGCAGAAACACCTGCCACATATCCCACCCTGGCAGGGAAATGGAGCTGGTGACCTAGCAATCTTTTCCACCTCTAACTTCTGGGTCTTTATGAATCGTCAGTCACACCTAGATGTGATATCACTATAAAATCCCAGTCATGTAAGAGAGCTGGCAGAAAGCTTTGGCTTTCTGCAACTCTGTGGTTTTATGCTTAGATGTGTCCTAAATACTGAAAGAACGAAGTAGACTTTCAAGCATCAGTGTTGACAGTTGCTTTCAGAGATGTTCAAACAAAATCCAGTCACATAGACAGCAAAACCAGTTGCAGCACTAACATGGCTTTTTTTTATTTTGAAAAGAAAGCCATCCCTATCCAAACACACCTGTGGTGTGGAGTGACTGATGCAGCTCTTTTTCAAGAGGCTGGCATAGTTCTTTATAGACTCATAAACCCATGGAAGCATTTTGGTTAGAAAAGAACTTTAAGATCATCAAAGTCCCACTGTCAACCTCACCTACCAAGTGCCACCACTAAACCATGTCCTTTAGTGCTGCAGAACATCCTCAGAGCAAACATGAGCGCTGTGCCCAGTGCTAGCTCTATACTTGGGTCAGTGGCAATGATTGGCTTCGGATTATGGGGACATCTGCCTGATTGCTGTAATCTTAACACTGGGGCAGAGCTCAGCCTTCAGTACATTTTTCTACACAGTATGTTGTGTTGCAGTTGGAAAGTTTCTTTCCTTCTTCTCTTCTAAAGTCATGCAGCGGGAAAAGAAAACATGGGAAACCGTGTCTTCAAATCATACACCTATACTTCATCTTGCTGTATAATCATCACAAACATTTGGTGGTGAGCTGTACTGTATCTGTGTTTTGTCTGGAGTTTGGAAGTGGTTTTAACGATTTAAATCGCGGTGAAGAACAGGGCCGCTCAAAACGCAGAGCTGGAAAGCAGAACCGCGTCAGCATCTGAAGTATTTTAAAGTAGATTTTGGTCCAGGTCCCGCTCCACTGTGTCCTCATGTTGGGAAAGTATATTCAGAGCTGACATGTCTTTCCCAGGTGTTTTCTACTGGGACAAAGTGCAGAGAGTGCAGTTAATCATGAGTGCATTCAAGTGTCCTGAGGTCTTTGGGTGAAAGCTGTTAGAGACATTGAAAAAGTGTTTAATAATCACAGCCCCATGTCCTCAGCACAGGCTTTTTGGGTTCACAAAAGTTCAAACACCTTTAAAGAAATTTAGGCCAAAACGTAAGCAGGCCAGAGCCATACAGCAGTTGTAATTGCAACGGGGACAACACTTTGCTGAACCATTTTCAGGATGATGACTACTTGCTAAGAAGCATGCTGAGTGTTGCTGCTTTTATAAACCACAGCAGGTTCAAAGGTACTCTGAGCAGTTTCCTATAGTTGACATAGAAAGATATACTTTTTTTTTTCCCAACTGTCTCACTTTTAAACAGTTTCAATTGGAAGGGCATATAACAATAATCCCCAAGAAGATTCAACATTGGGTCTTTCAATGGACTGTCAACACATCCTGTTCTTTCTCATTTGCAATATATGTCACTAAAAACAAACTGGACATATAAGGTACCTGTCTTTTTTCAGCAAAATTATGACTCATGGATGAGAGTAAAAATACCCACAAGTTTTGTAACAACTATGAAAGCTGCAATCCCAGCTAAAAGAAAGATAAATTTTTC
The DNA here is from genome assembly GCF_019232065.1 of Centrocercus urophasianus. Classification (NCBI taxonomy): domain Eukaryota; kingdom Metazoa; phylum Chordata; class Aves; order Galliformes; family Phasianidae; genus Centrocercus; species Centrocercus urophasianus. Next base: position 4,669,924 of record NW_024884722.1, read on the forward strand.
TCTGCTCTCCATTTTCCTGCCTTTCTGTTGGTTCCTCAGACCATCTTTAGGGATAGCGTTGCGGCACACAACACCGAACTCCATGCAACAGGCTGCTATTGTGCTAGAGCTCTGTATGGAGTGCTGTGGCCTAGCAAGGGAGATGTGAAACTCACTAAAAAAAAGTTGTATTTGTGAAATGCTTTTGGATTACATAAAAACATTGCAGAGGATTTTATTGCCCCTTGTTGTACCGGCTAAGAGTTACCCAAACCGTCCATAGATGGAAGAAGAAAGGTTTATCTACAGCTTTTGGAGTAGTTAGAAGGAAGACAGATAAGCAAACTTCTTGGTTCTCTTAGAAGTAGAAACTAAGAGCAAAAGGATTAGTACTATAGGGAAACCAACACACACGAGGCCCAGTGTTCTCTCTTGCATTTAAATACATAAGCACTTGCAAGTATCATAGCTATGCACTATTTTACACCAACTGCACATGTTTCTGGTATCCCTTTAGTGCGACAAGCTCCTTAGCACAACACTGAGCAACACCTCAGTGCTGGGTTTTTTTCTGCCACCAACCAATTAAGTACTGAGAAGTTAATCATTAGCCGGCCAGTTGTGCACTGAGACAGACTCCCTTCTTTGTCTTACGGTGTTATTAAATGCCTTCTTCTTTGAAATGCCGCATAAAAGTGATAGATGTCCTTTCTTTACAAGTCAGCCATCCAGGCAAGCGATGTTTTATATAAGTTCAGCCAACAAGAGCCCTCCTTGTTTAAATATAGAAGCATAGGGCAGATAAGGCTGAGCAAACCACTGCTGCCATGAGCCTGGGCTGCAGATAGGGGCTGGGGGCCGGAGGGCACTGCTGCACCAGATTTCACCCAAGAATTATGGGGTGGGGACAGGATACGATGCGAAAAACAAATTAGGATGAGGCCAAATGGTCATGTATATTTGCACTAGCACTATGGAAAGCTATCAGCATCTCCTAAGGACGTTTCATCGTTTTGAAGGGCAGTTTGGCATGGATACTGCCATGGAAACACACAGTTGTACAAGCAGATGAATGAACAGGGAGATGAAAAAGCAGGACTGAGACAGCAGAATGTTCCCCTTCCCAAACCACTGATCATCTTCTCCCAGCAGCAATGCTTCCCTACATTTTTGCTAACTAGCTTTTACAAGGTAAAACTGGTGCTCAGGAGAATAATGCTCACTTTGTTTGCCCCTGGTGGAAACACAAGGCCGTCAAGGCAGGGCTCAGCTAATGTATAATCTATATTTACATGTAAAAAAAAAAAACACCCTTATTTAGGCTTTTGATTTATAATCCCTAGTTTTCATAAAAGTCACTCATTCCCAGTGAAAGAATGCAGAGTAGATTTATAGGATCTGTATTATGCCTTAAATCTTAATGGCATTTCTAAAGCACTTTTATGAGTCATCCTGAGAAATGCTTTCCCCCTATTTCCAAGACATTGTTGTGTAAAAACAGATCCAAATCTTTACCTTAAAAGCAAGATTATTTTAGCCAACCATGCTTGCATCAACTCCACTGCAATGCTAAACACTCTGTCTGCAATGTCTTTATAAGCCCCTATTTCCAAGGGTTCACAGCTTGAATGTAAAATGCACTTTGTACTATGTCTGATAAGTTCTTTAACCTACATGAGTGGTGAATTTTTTTTCACCATTATAGCCAAAATAAAATAAATCTTTGGAGGTATCTGTGGGAAGGAGCTGGTGACACACTGGAACAGGTTGCCCAAGGAGGCTGTGGGTGCCCCATCCCTGGAGGCATTCAAGGCCAGGCTGGATGTGGCTCTGGGCAGCCTGGTCTGCTGGTTGGTGACCCTGCACATAGCAGGGGGAGTTAAAACTGGGTGATCACTGTGGCCCTTTTCAACCCAGGCCATTCTGTGATTCTATGATAAAAGGCCTGATGCTGCGCCCTCCCTGTCCCTCACACCAGGTTCTTTGCTTTGAGATATGAAATACACAAAGCTCAGGTTCAATCAGAAGCAGCACCATCTGATCCCACGTACATTAATCACAAGCACACATACAGAAGTGCTGGCTGGGCATTAACAGTGCCATGCCAACTCTCAAACAGCTCTCTGTAGAGCCAATATCCTTTAGATGGAAATTTAAATGTGTTTTGAAGAAGTGAAGAGTTGAGTATCATAACATGGAAAGGTACAGAAGCAATCTCTTAAACATTTTTTTAGGAAGCCAAGCAGCAACTAGTTCATGCAAATATGTTATTGCAAACCATAAATACGTATGCTCACTGATGAGATGTTTCAGCAGGACTATTCCTGATACCAAGTGCACCATTTAGCAGATGTATCAGCAGAAACTAGGTCCTCAGTGAGTGACGAATTGCGTAGATCTTTGTAAAGCATCTATCCCCTTGTTAACAAACGTGTTGCATCTTTTGGAAGAGGCCAAGAGAACTGACTACAAATGACAGAAACAACAGTATGGGATCCAAAGGAGTAGCACCAAAGTCTTGTGAGCACACACCTGGCTGATTCCCCTTTGCCTTTGACTCTGTATTCATGGCTTCACAGCTCATCACCTACCTCTGTTGCTGAAGCTGTCTCTGCACAGAATAGTCAAGGGCCTGGATCAAGCAGCACAATCTTGGGTGAAGTGGGAGCTAAGGAGGCAAGAGAGAGCCTGTCACCCACCCACCGTCAGTCTACTATGGAAAATGCAACAGCAAATTGTGAATGAAGTTGTCCAACCTAGAGCAGGTACAGTGATAGTCCAGAAGGAGGCAAGAGCTCCAGGGGGGTGACCAGGCACGACACAAATGTTTCAGAACCTGGAAAAGATACAAGACACAAAAACAAGATCTCCATATCAATGTTTCTGGCATAGCTCTGTAAATTCTGCCTAAATGTCATTTTAGTTATGTAATTTTTTTGATTTTTTTTTTTATTATTTTTTTGTCAGGAGTCTTCCAAATAACTTTTTTTTTGCAATAGAAATGTGAACATATCAGAATCCATGTCATAATTCAGGCTAACCTTCCATATTTTATTTCACTTTTTTATCCTGAGATTTTAGTGTTTTCTTTATGATGAAAAAACATTTAAAAGGTTTGATTTTTGTTTTCTTTTTTGTTTGTTTTTAATGGTATTCTAAACTATGTTATGTAACCTGAACATGCTCAAAATGATTGGGAAGTACTTGTGTTCCACACGGCATTATTGTATGCTATGTATCAGATACAACCAATAGAGAAAGACAAATAACCTGGGAACAGCAAACACTTGCAGTGAATTATGTTTCTGAGAATCCTGAATCACATTTCAAAGTGCTCAGAATATTATCCCACTAAATCAAGTATTTACTGTGGATCCAGTCCTGCAGCCTCCATTCGTGTGAACAGTCCCATCCATAGTAAGAGGACTGCAGAGGTAAAGGCCATTTCTGAGTACATATTTTCAGAATCCACTGTTCTTTCCTTACATGCTTTAAAATTAAAATTTTACATTTGCAATCACATTTTCTATGGCAAAGAGATTTTCAAACAGTCTCCGTTTCCCATCTGGTTAATCTTTACAGATAAGATCCATCATAAACACAGACATTACGTTTTGGCAAACATTTGGATTTTTTTCGATAGTTTTTCTTCGAGTCAAAAAATGAAATCATTATTTTAATGTCAAAGTAAGCAACAATCAAAGTCTTCAAACTATGCCATCACATTGTGATCCCCAGTACTAAAAAATACCTCTTCAAAGATTTTCTTAATCATGAGCCATAAAGCCTAATGACTTGTAGGTGTTAATATTCCTGCCATGTTTTGCATACATACATGCATACATGTCACTCCTAAGGCCATAGAAGAGGTCAGCATCAACAAGCAAAGAAACTCTGAATTTCTACCTCTCATATTACCACCAGTAAATAGATACTGATATTTGTATATAATCTGTTAAGATAAATTCTAAAAGAAGAAAGAAAGAGAAGAAGAGGAGAAAACAACCCCCAGGGGTTTATCAACAGAGCTCAAATTACTTCCAGGCATCCAACGTCAATAATATACACATACTTATACAGGTACCAACACGAGACGTGATTATTCAGTATTCAGAGTTCTTGGCTTTGGTCAGCCAAGCAGTTAAACAAGTGCTGAAATTGGAGTGTGTGAGGAGCCCTAGTGAAACATCAGATGACTGCCTGCCAACCACTTAAGGCTCTGCATACTGCTACTGCAGAGCGTGCTTTTGCTGCTATTCAGCTATTTTCAACGTTTGAAGTTAAAACACACATTGAGCACAGTTTCAGTTCTTTGTTACTCCACTGAAGCACGGGAGGTGGAAAAAAAACTTCAGAATTCTCCACTGCTATCCCCAGTGCATATCAGACTGTGATATCCATGGCCAAGACTGAAACTCATAGCAGGTAACCCATGGGAAGTGCGTGTTTATAGCCTCTAAAACCCCAATCTCCAATGGCGAAGGCAACCAAAGCCCTTAGGAAAGCTCCTGGAGTTTAGACACAGACTAGACTGCAGAAGCACTATCTTGCACTAAAACTCAGCTACTCTTTCATCTCAGCCTACTCAATGGACACATCAAACAGGCAGCTGTAAAGCACCCTCCAGGTAAGACCCCCTGTGAAATACTGCAAAGCAAGAATTCCTGTCTGCTGTCTTCATCAAGCATCCTGCCAACTACTCACTTTACCTTCCAGAAATGCTTATTATTAGATGGAATAGATCCATCAGAAGAGGTTGGATAAATCCTCTCCCAAAACAGGGAGCCATCCAGTGACAAAGTACTGCCTCCAAAGACAGATGGTGGAGGGCCACATCTTCTCACAGAAACAGAGGAATGTCAAAGGCCACTGTTCTTACATTTATCTCATCATTACAAATAACCAGAGTCAAGTGCCATAACATGCCAGTACCAAAGCTTTTCCTCATAAGGTCAGAGGAGCAGGCTGCCCCAGAGGCTGTGCTGTCTCCACCCTGCGAGTTTTCAACACCAGACAGCACAAAACCCAGCTGCAGTTTCCAAATGACCATTGTAATGAAATATTGTATTTTCAAATGCATATTTTATAGAAGCAGGAAATGTTTTTCACCTTCGTTCTTTCCACTAGCTCAGGAACATGCTTTTTCCCTCTTAGCAAAAGCTTTTAGCAGTTGAGATGTATAATCTGTGTGGAGGAGTTTACGGCTGCGCACGGCATAATGCCTGGATGTCAACTGAGACTCAAAAAGCAACGTCTTTTCAGCTGCACTAGACGATGTATTTGATACAGACAGTAAGCACATTTAATGCAGACAGAAAATTGTATTGTGGGAGGCCATGAGAAGCCAGCCTTACTCTGTTGCCTTTGGACAATCAACCTACGCTGTTCTTAGCATGTGTGTGTCTTTCTTTAAAAAAGCCTTGTCTGGTGTAGGTTACAAAATTTGCTCTGGCATTTTTTTTTTTTTTTTTTTACTTCAGGACGCCAAATGACAAAGATATTATCACACATCATGTTGGTTTGGCTCTGAGATTTAGTATGTGTCTTGTTCTTAGCCTAGCTTTTTCTTCTTTGTCACACTTATGCTATCCAACTGGAGACTGTTCACCAACCTCAATAGACATGTCTACATGCTGATTCACTAAGTCACATATATTTGTAAATGTATTAGCTGGCAGCTAAGAAGTTTTTCTTGATCACAAAGAGCTGAACATTCTCCTAGCAGAGATAATTAGCATGGACAAGTAGGGGCAGGCTATCAGCTACAGACACTGAAATGCATATTACTTGTTGAAGCACGAGTTACTCTTGCTCTTGAATTGCATTATCTCATACATTCCTCTCTTGAAAGCTTCCTTTTATTAAGTATATACCATGTATGCCTTAAAGCTAGCACTCCCTTTTTGGCTTGATCCAGTTTGGAGTATGGATAAACCACTTCAGAGAAAACGTCTGGAGATGATGAGAATAGTATTGGCTAATGCCTTGTGCTCCTGACCTTCACTTCATATCCCTGTGCTGGCTCAAAGTCTGTTGATCTGGTTACAGGATCACAAGCAGATGTTGCCAAAGTCTTTTCTGATTTACTGAGTCAGCAACTCAAGGTGCAATAAGGTTTAAGCCTGAGACTCCATCCCAACTGCTGAAGGAAATGAGGGGAGAGAGAGACAGAGGCCAGAAAGGGGAACTTCAGTTAGGAATGACAAGAAAACAGGACTTCTGAAGAGTCATTACATTCAGAAAACCAAATGTTATCTGTGAATTCCTCCCCTCCCGCTGAAAAAAAAAAACAAAAAAAAAAAAAACAACAAAAAAAAAAGTAACTGGGAAGCAAAAACTTCAGGCCATGTACTCACATGGTGGTCAGGTGCTCACAGGAACATGGGACTGCTGGGCTGCCCATTTGGCTTTGGTGTCTTCACCTGACTGTGTTGCAATCCTAAACAAGACAGTCGCATCATAAGATCTGCTTTGGGAATCAGATGCACTGCTATGAAAAAAAAAAAAATCAGTCCAAAAAAACCTGCATTTTCTTATCAAAATGAAATATTTTTTTTAACTTTCACCTGCTGACCTGCCCACTCCAGCTGAGGGTTACAGAAGAGAAGACTCTCCCTGGACCATGAGATCCAGCAAACATCTCTTAACAGAAGTACAGACTCATGGAGTGATCAGAAGTTACTTATTTCCAGTACATAACATAAAAGGTATTAACTTGTATTGAATCATGAATTGAGCTTATATTTCACCACTGATACCCATTAGGAAGATAACAGGTCACATTATTCGTTATGTCTAGAAAGACCATCAGAATTGCTGCTAAGGACAGGTTGGAGAGATTACTTTCCATCAATTAGCAGCATGTGGTATGTTCTAAATGTAGCCTAGTCTAGACTTTTCTGCTTTGGGTAGATAACACAGCTGATCTCACACAAGACTGTTTGATGAGAGTCTTTACAGAAAGAATCACTGCTGTGGGAAGTTCAGAAATGATTTTCAGGATCTGAAATACGATCAGAATGAAAATCTCAGCTCAGCTCTGAGACCGACAGGGGTAAAACGACACCTTCCTGAAGGCACATCTAAGTGGGGAGAAACCCACAACGCTTTGGTAAAACTCAAATGCAGTGCTTCAGGGGGAGGCTTCCACACCCCACTGTGCCTATGGAACAGGGCCATGAGCCAGTGGGGACAGGGGAGCAGGGTGAGTGGCACAGCTCCTCCAGCCCACAGCTGTCCAGCCCCACTCGGGTGGGACCTGGCCAATGCCCAGCATCCCTATGTTGGATCTGACACACAGAGATGCCCTTGGCTGCTCTCTGATGAATGGTGAGGAGCTGAAGCCAGGCTGATTCAAGCTGGAAACACAGCTTTTTTATTTTTATTAATTATTTATTTTTAGCAGAAGCTGTGATTTTAAATAAGGATCTAAATCTGCATTGGGTATCTTTCTAAAAGATGACTTTCTTTTAGCTCTTTTCTTTTTCATTTTGTGTGTCCTTAAGAATGTATTAATCCCAAATACGAACTTCATTTCCATCGTATCCTACTGTCCAGAGATGTCAGAGATCAGTTTAATTGCATAGACTGTCAAGACTCCCTGGGAATTATATGCTTTTTTTTTTTTTCTATCTCTCTCAGACAGAATCATCTTCACATTGAATAATTACTGCCAGAGCTGAATCAGAAACTGCCAAAGATGCAGGAAAGAATCCAACATTTTTCTACAAAGATTCACAGCAAATATGAATTCCCTTCCCTTTCCTTTTTCCTTTCCCTTCCCTTCCACCACAACTCCTTTCACTTCATTCCCTTTGAATAACTGGCCACGAATGAATTTAGTGAGGGAATGGTACGCAAGAAATCTTTGGGCAAATCCTCAGCTGTTTCAATTGGCTGCAGTAAAGCTACACTCAGTTACATCCTGAAGATGCACCAGAGTGGATGTGAAAAGCTCTCTTGGAGATTATTCACCTTGTATGAAAGCAACTGTTCCCATCAGCTATCTCAGCTTAAAGATTTTGGTTATTGAGTCAGGGGACGGAACAATGGTATGGGATTGAGCCCAAGCAATTAACTCTTCCCTCAACTTTATTACTGAATCCTGAACTGGAATCCCACAGAGAACCTGTAACAATCTTATTCAGATCAAAGCCCCCACTTTTTAAATAATGAGAAGTTTGGAAAACGAAATCAAAGAGCAGCCTACGATTCACACGCAGAAATTTTATAAAAACCACAAAAACAAAAGGCCCTTAATTGAGGCCTTTCAACCCAACCAAGTATTCATTCTGAGATAATTACTGCCATAAAACCCTCTGCCACGGAGACACCGACTAGAAAAAGTTTGAATTGCACACAGAACTTAAGGAAAAAGGTGGCTGGGATCTAACCCTGCTGAGACCTGAAAAGAAGGAAAAGTTCTGGGGGGAACCAAGCCTTCAGTGCAAGTCATTCCTCTGTAAAAACATGTCATCATTGAGAAGACTCTTCAAGAAAAGACTGGGGAAGATTTGCCAGGAGCAAACCAGGTACTCTTATAAATAAGAAACAAAAGGCAACGCACATCACATGGGTAAAGTGCCATGAGTAGCATTAAACATTGTCTTGAAGAACAGATGAGTCAACAGCCGGCAATGCAACTGATTAAAACGAAAATTAAATTGTTTCTAATTCGTGGTGCATGAAGTGCTACAGTTAAAAAAAAAAAAGAAAGAAAGAAAAAGAAGGAAAAAAAAAAAAAGGGAAGGTCTTCTACTGTTGGGATTCCTCTGTTCTTTCAAGCTACAATAGGTTCTGAGCTGCACAACATCAAAACTGTCACTAATCTTTGCTCCAGTCCTGCCTGTTTGGGCACCTCACCAAAGATGAGGGCAACTCTTGGAGCAATGCAATGCTCAGTCCCTGCCGTAGTCCTGCCTCACAAATAGTTTGGTTTTGTGGTTGTTGGCCAATATCTGAAATGATAGAATTTCCAGACTGAAAGGGATCCACCAGAACCACCAAATCCAACTCCTGTTCACTCTCAATGTACTGATTGAGAAGCTTTAGACTGACAAAAAAAGTACACTTACGAGGTTCTCCAAAGATTATTGATTATTACTGCTAAGAACTTTCAGATGAAATGGCTTTAACATAACTTTTACTGAAAATTCTGTATGACAGAGAGCTATACTAAACAGGAACTACTTCTCTCAATATAGATATACTTCACAATGGTTGCATGGTTAGTCAAACATCCCTACAAACAAATGCAATTGCTGAAATTTTGAAATAAAACAATTATGGCCCTCTTATTTTCTGATCAAGTCAATGATTTATTTTGAAAGTCAGATACGTAGTTAACATACAAAGAGGCACCCCTCCAAATATCATGTTTGGTTCCTATAAAAATATTCCTGCTGTAGTAGGGCCAAAAATACATGCAATCTATAAAATATCTTTTTTTTTTTTTTCCCTTCTTTGTGATATTACGATCAGTATTCTGCATATTATGCTAGGTTATGTGGGTAGGTCCTGACTGATGCAGCCCAGCCCTGCACCCAGCTTTGTTGCTGGATCACAACAGAGGCTGAGAGAAGGAAGTTCATTCCTTAGACCTTTTTGTAAGATGAAAGCTATGAAAAGACTGCATCAGTGAACCCAGGACAGCTTTAGGAAAGAGCTCCCCTGACATCATCCGTTTACATCATCTTTGTTTATGCAAGCAATTTATTATTCTCCTGGGGTGCAACTTCTGTCAGTCTGAGCTGGCTTCAGACTAGATGTGCAAGTGAGAGATTCAGCAATACTCATTGCTCAGAGCATCTCACTGCCTCCTCATGGTCATGGGCAAACAAATGAGCACCACCACAGAAAGATGAAGTAAAACTAGGCAACCTGTTCCAGTAGTTGTGAGAGTAATTTCAACGTGGGACTCATCATGGGCTTTCTCACAGCTTTCTACCATGTTAGCTGAAGAATTCTATCTAGCACATGAGATGCTTTGTATTAAGTGCAAACTTCACCATAGCCACCAACCACTGAAAGCTCCAAGGGGATACACACGTGGTCCAAAGAAACCATGTCCTTCGCTGAGCTGGTGGATATATCTGATTCTCTCTTGATTTGAGCACGCAGGGGTGGATTCCTGCTGAACTGCTCTGCATTCAGATCTGTTTCAGGTAGGGCTGGAAGTGTCACTACATGGCTGTGGGTTGGATGAGAGGCAGCTCCGGCTGGGTTCTCTCCAAAAAGGATGACACCATGTAGCCAGGAGACACAGCAGGGTGCAAGAGTTAGGAAACTATAAAAACAACAACAATATTCATAATAGATTGATTAAGGATATCTGTTGTTCAAAACAGACGGCCAGTTCTGCTGCCAGTGCTTCTTGCTTACTTAAAAATGCTCAAATCATACTGAAACTCACAGCCAGCTATTTGCTATGCACCAGAAATGCCCATTCCAGCAGTGCTGAGGTATGTAAATCTCAAAACGGTCAGAAAGAACTTTTCCTGTTGTAAATTTTCTGTGCTCTTTTCTTCCTCCCACACACACAGAATCAGCTTCTGTGATCCACGGTGCTTCGCAGGAGCGCTGCCAGCATTATGCCATGGGTTATTGGCATAAGCATCCTCTGATTCTCCAGGTCAGAGCAGAAACACTGCTTTCAACACCTGAACAGAGCACACGCTTGCTGTGATTTCTGTGCTCAGTATTTTCTTGGAAGCAAAATCTCCCCTTTATTGTAAATAATGGATGATTAAGGAACAGTTGTTCAACACAGAAACAGACCAAACTAGACTGGGCTACAGCCAGCCACCTGAACGTAACAGATCTACCTGTCTGCATTAGAGGCAAGGTAATGCTTAACATTGTACTTATCATGCATTTTCAAGCATTTACTTATCAAGCCAAAGCAGATTTCAAGAGAGGGTTAGCCTGGTGTTTAAGCTTATCCCAATCTCCAACTTCTTATCGCATTATAAGAAACCTGGCTGTCCTCAATATCCTCCTTTTCTCCCTAGCAGCCTGCAGCCAGTCGTAAATCACACCGAAATCAGCTTGTCCTGCCTGGCTGGTTCCTTAGGGCTGCCCCACTTCGAGGACAGAATTAGGGGTAAAACGCAGCACACCCCTTGGAACTCATTTCATCGCTGTGAGTGACTGTCCCCATTCCCTGAGCTCTGCTGCCCTCTCCTGCATGAACTGGAAACTGATGGTTTGAGAAATTCTGGGAGGGTTTCAACGAAATACCGCAATCTTGCGGCTTCCGGAGGGGATTTAGTTCTACTCTGAGGAAGGGACAGGAGTTGGAGGATGAGCAAAAATAAAGCTGGGAAGGGGTGATGGTGAGAGCTTCTGAATGGAGAGAGGGGAGAGTAAATATAATAATAATAATAGAAAACAAATATAACAATAGTAAAATATATATATATCCAGCCACCAGTCTGTATCTGTGAGGGAGACGTCCAGTGAGACAATATAAAAGTAGGCTAGCTTATCTACACTGCCTACTTACACCACCTCTTGTGCTGACAGGTTAGAGGCATGCTGCCACAAAACAGTGGAATTTTGAAGAAAAACAAACATTTATAAAACTTCATTGAAAATGAAAACGTGGCGGAGTCACAAAGAGAAGAATGCCCTTTGCCCCTAATTCTGTGGTGAGGAATTTGCCTGCAAAGCAGTCCAAAAGAATAAACAGATGATTTTGGTTGGGTTCAAAGAACGTCTCTTGGCTTTTTGATGAGATGGTTGTGGCATACAATAATCATGTAAAAGCTGTATGTTAGCCCAGTCCTACTAGGAGCAAAAGCTGCTACCAGAAAATATCGCATTCCGGACCGGGCGATCGCTGACAAATCGCCTTCCTGCTCTCCTGGTGTTGGAAGGCTGCTTTTTTCTTGCCATGCATCTCGGCTTGGTTTTAATCAAAACCAGGCATAAGTTGAGAAAGTGGAAAAAGAAAGCAGATGTTGAGGTAAACCGCAGAACAGAGCTGGAAGAAATTGTCATAAAGAAAAGTCTCTTTGGCTTGATAAGTATTCGAGAACTATTTTTCTAAAGGGAAAGGAGAAGGAAAACACTCCATTTTGTTTTTTTTTTTTTGTTTGTTTGTTTGTTTTTTTCCAGTATGAAAAAATGGCTGTGCATGCCTTCCTTTCCTAAATGTAGGGAAAAGGAAGCATTTTTCCACAGTATTTTTCTTCAGCTCCTACTGACAAGTTGTATAACATAGAAAGCAGCAAAAAAACAGTGCTAATAATTCATTGGTAAGTCCTCAGACTGTGCAACTAACACTTACATTCTTGGGGCAACAGGAACTTCAGGACGTTTCAGCTGCACGGTCACCTGGTGGTTGTCTCTTCCCAACTCATTACAACTTCGTTTGCTCACACGGGCTGAGGAGACAGCAAAATAGCAGAACACACTGAAAAGGTCAGAGTTCTTTATTGGGGGAGGCTGGGAGCATTCTGGTAGTTTTGAAACTGGTTCTATCAACAAAAGTAGTCTCTCTTCGTTATTCAGCACTGCTAAATTTTGCAGGATGGAAACCAGTGTCTCCCATTTGAATTGTCAGTGTGTACTTTTGTCAGACCTCTCCATTCACTGCCTATAATGAATGCTCGTCGCAGAAGCAAGGCATTTAGAAAGGGTAAATCTTGTATTTGGGGTCCTCTTTAAAGAAATACAAAGATACCACCCATTCTGTCCAATTTTGAACTGCAACTCTGACACTCACAGGAAGCAGTCACAACAAAGTACAGTTCTTTGCAGGCAGACAGCAAAGCCTCACTTGCTGCTTTGCCAACATGTGCCCACCCATTAGGAAGAATGAGCTTGAAAAGAACAAGGAGTAGTGCTCATGATCCAAGAAAACAACTTCACTGTGTTCAAATCTTCCATCCTGCTTCAAAAACCAAATCAATTTCAGACCTTACCTTTCTGGAAAGTCAAGAATAGTCCACTGTAAAGGTCAATAAGATACTCTATTAAAACCTGCATGTCCTTTAAAATAGCAGAGGGTAAAAGCAAATACACGTGAGGAGTAGTCTTATTTTCACACATTATCAGAAAGTCATAAATGGACCAATGGAAGCAATACAACTGTCATGGTATTATGCGAAATCGAGTTCCCCACTAAATGATACTGCTGGGATTCACAGAGCCACAAAGCATGCTTTTAAGTTTCATAGAATCACTAAGGTTGGAAGGATCTCTCAAATCAATAAGTCCAACCATCAACCCATGTCTCTGACCACTCAGACCATGTGACAAATTGGGTAGGCTAAAACTTAAGCACAACCAAAGCAAGCCCAGTTACCTTTCTCACCTGATTTTCAGACCCAGCAGAGAAATGTAAGGTCCCTCTTTTCACTACTGCCCAGGCTGCAGATTCAAACAGTTCACATACCACATTCAGCAAACTATTCTGCATTCCAGCACTTTCCATACTCAGCAGTGTTGTTACTTTATCCACCACCAGCAATTATGTACATAGACATTATAGAATACAGATTTGGGCAGCTGATCAAACCCACTTAGTCCTAAAGAATCTGTGACTGTCATTGGGACCAGTAGGGAAACTGTGCCTAATACATATGAAGGGTGATCACTTCCCCTTCTAAAAGCAGCCATGAACATTGTTCCAGTCCAGAAGGCAAAATAACAATTACACAATCAGCATTCATTCCAAGTGCAACAGATGACATTTTTGCATTAAATAAAGACACACAGATTTAGAAAGATTTTTCTTTTATTACTGCGATTGCATTTCTATCTAAAGAAAACTTTTAAATCACTTCTACACTGTATTTTCATCATAAAAGTTTCATTAAGGAATAAGCACGTGGTATTCTGCACCTTCACACTTGAAAGTATATAGAAACATTCAGTATCAAAAGGCCTTTGCCAGAGACCCAGTGACAAACCATTCTGTGTAATCTGCCAAAGTCTGAGTATGCTTACATTAAGTCTCTGGTGTCCCTGTCCTGCACTACTGCTATTGAAATCAAGCAAAGGAACTCAGGAGTGCTGTTGTAGTCAATGGCAGCTTGAATTTAGCCCACTGATAATGACATTTAACTTTGCTTAACTTTGTTGCTCACCAGCTAATGCTTAAGGCAAATTTCATTGTATGCTTGTTTTCCCAAGCAAGTATGTAAGTATAATTCATAAGCCACTGAACATCTTAAATGATGTGCATAAGATGTGGGACAACCTACATAAGGTACATTATCTATATAAAACATTCACTTTTAGAGCAACGAAACATTTTCAACTTGCACAAAAACCATCAGTATTGAAAATTCAAACCTTCAGTGTGTCCTCAGAAATGCGATGCTGGATTTTAATTAAAAGGTTTCCGGAGTTGAAGAGAGGTAATGAAGGTAGTGCTGCTCTAAGAAGGAATATGGAATATGCATTTACAAATCTTCAAGCTTAAGAAGAGTCAAAGACACAATTACATTAAGTAGTAAAGTCATGAATTACATTCAGATGGGAAACTTCTTACATGATATGATTCTTCTCACTACTGCATACTGAACTTCAGCAGCTCCAACAACTTCCTTTAAATAATTAGCCTTTTCAGCCAACTCTTACTTTCACATGCCACAGTCTTTCATTTGCAAATGCAGTCTAACATTAGCATCCACTCTTCAGCTGCAAAATCTCTCAGTCAAACAGTAATAAATAGAAAAGACATTTCTAATGTGAGGAACAATAATGAAAACAAATGCATCAACACTAAAATACTGTGGGAAGCTGTTTTGATCCTGCTGAAATACTGGCAAAAAAATGAAGAGAGATGCTTTCAGTAGCATCCCTAAGTATATAGACCACAAGATGTGATATCATATAAAGCAATGAAAAAAAAACCAACATCTTTTGTCTCATCCAACGTTCTTTCCACCTCTTGATTCACGACACATTGAAATACCTTACAGAATAGTAACTGTGGAGAAAGCATTAGCACCCTTCTGAACATTCTGAGGAGCCCACCTTACTGCATTTTGAGGTAGGATAATTTTCCCATCCTTTGATCCCATTAAACAGTCAAGACAAGGCAGAATTTAGTCCCTAAGGAGTGCAGGCAGTGCTCAATTATGAATGACATCAAATATAACAATATCTTAATGGAAAAAGAAGACATGTTATACGTTTCTGGAATGTTTGGAATCTTTCGTAAATAAATCTGTTAGATTCCATTCCATCCTGGTGTGAAAAAGACAACAAAGGGAACTCATGTAAAATAACAGTAATTTTAAAGAGAAAAATTGGATTTGAGAAAACAACTTTCCAGGAATGATCTGTGTGTGTTTTGTGATCTGTATTTATTCTTTACATAAATTCATATTTTTATAGTACAGATTGAATCATTTATACATATAAATACAACAGTAGTGAAGAACTATAAAGATTTGATTTTTGGAAGTAAATGGAGCAGGCTCTTACACAGGTACAGAACGCTTTCAGCATTTTGTTCAGTTCGATTTCCGCTATAGTTGAAAAACCTCAAAAATATTCATGTATAATTTTATCATAGCCTTTTTTTCCTTCTCTCTTGAAAATGAAGACAATTTAAGAATAAACAAAACAGTTCTTAAATTTGCCTCCTCACACATTTAACATTATTTGCTCAAATCACACATGAGCTATTACAGCGATTCAAGAGAAAGCACATTTTCACACAGTGCAATATCAATCTGATGGACAATCCAGTTTGATAGAAGAACTCCTCTTAGCAGTAAATACAGAATTGCTACTCTTCTGTCACTTCCATCGCCTCCCCTTTAGGCTGTTTGAGCTCAACCAATAAATCTTTACCAGCTTCTCCTGCTTTTGAGGCAAAGAAAATAGCTCCTTGCCTAAAGCCCAGGAGCTTCAAGCCTCTGGCATAATCTGCATAGACAGCATGGATCAGTTTATGTAAAGGAAGCATTAAGGAAGATACAAAAGCAAAATGAAAATATAAGAACCCATTTTCTAAACTCACTCCTTAGCTCTCCCAAGCTGAAAATGCTGAACGTTGCTGCTATATGTTCTAAACCAAAAAATGGAAAAAAATGCTGCTTTAAATTCTACTACTGAATGCATATTACCATTTACCAGGCAATACATGAAGTGCTATAAGATAAAACAGACAAATTCCATACAAGCAGAAGCATATACAGTAATATAACATCAAAATTTGTGGAAAAAAAAAGGTAGATCATGTGGTCACCAGTTTGATGTGTCTGACATTACCTCCCATAATGGGACAGTGGCTTTTTTAATTTACAAGGAGTCAGTGATGACAGTCAAGTATTATTTACATGTGCATTATCATTTACTGCACACACATAAATAAAAGTGTAAGAGCAAATGTTCAGAGTTCAAGAAGATCAGACCAGAAGGGCAGACTGTACTGCAGAACACTTTAGATACCTTTTCAGATCACCATGAATCCTGACCTTTAACTTCACTTGTTTTCACCTTCCCAAAATTGAAACCTTCACACAGCATTTCAGTCAGCAGTATGGTTGTCAATAGAGGGTTGCCAAACCACTGACCTTACTATGCAGTCTGAAGTAACCACTTCCAAGTTCTGTAAAGAACATTTTATCATCTGTACTTCTATTTTTAACTGTTTATTTGTTTCACAGTGCCACTGACCTCACAGAGCATCAGGAGAAGGAGGTTTTACATATCTATGCAAATGATTCCTTTACAGTCCTTTCCTCACACCTCCTTCAAGCACACATCCTGGAAAACAAAAGCAGAATCTTCTATTCCTGTGCAGGCTGGTTAACCTAACACTGACTCACACAAAACTGTAAATAAGTAACACAGATGAAAAAACAGGATTTCAGAAAAAGGATATTTGTATCATCATTGACTTCAAATGCCCCGTACTTCAGACAAGCTTCAACAAATAAAGCCGCTCTATCAAAATATCTCATACTGCAAAATGGGGGAAAAAAAAGGAATTATTTGTTAGGATAGCAAAACAGAAAAGTATTCAATATTGCATCAAAACAGTTGCACACAGACTTTATAGAAGTCTGCATGTAGCTCTGGAGTGGCAGATCTCTTCTGCACTGACAGCTGTACCGGGCTTCTGAACATCACTGGGGTTAAAACAGTGCCACCACTGAGCTGCCACCATGGCATATGTTCACGTTCCCACATCACACACACACCACAAAACACATACTGAAATAGAAACAAATGTCTAAAAGCAAATTGTAGGCCCCCTCCTTCCCCCTGGACTTCTAAGCTGCTGCGTTCATAAAACACAGATGATACTGTTTCAGTTTTACCTGTGCAACATCTCTGCAACTTTTGTAAAGCAACCAAGTGACAAGAGGACAAGAATGGCTTTGGACTTCTGGTTGATTTGAGGAGAGCAAAGGTGATCCACCCAACGCTTTAACACATCAGCACACTCCTCTGAGTTTAAGCGAACCTTCAGGAGATGGAAAAATGATTATGAATTCTAGCTAAACAGAGCTTTCTTCCACTTATTCCAGTCCTTCGGGCAGAAGGAAAAGCATCTCAAATTTTATTTCAAAAAGTGCCCTAATCCTTTGAGCAAATTCAATAAAGAAAAAAAGAATTACACAGATATATCAGAAGTCCACTCAGGTCACTCAATATTTAAATGTACTTAACTCTTTTCTTCCTCTTTTTTTTTTTTTCTTTAAATAAGACTTCACTAAAACCTCAGGTATTGTGATGTTGGGAATGTTTATTTTTTCTGAAGACTGAAGGACAATGCATCTTTATTTTTTCTTGAGAATGATCCATTTAGAAAATCCCAGAAAGTCTTTTTCCATACTTTCTGCAGGAGAAACAGACTACTCAAAGATAATCCTCAGTGACTTGTTTCCTACACAATTTAATATAGTAGTGCTAAGTCTAGGTACTTTTACAGGTACACGATTTTATAATGTGTACATACTGAACCCAAAGTTGGTGCTAATGTGGCTGGTGCTCATGTTAAAATCAGCACAAATGCTACACGGAGTTCTGCACTAAATCACTGTCTAATTATTTATCAACTTCCAGGAATGGGTTTCTACACTTCACAATGAATTCTCTGTAGTTGTGACTATATACAATTTCATAAATTGAAGTTAGAAAACTTAGTATTCCAACTATTTTTTGGGTCCAATCTTGTCATTTGGATGAGTAGGGCAGACCTCAGCAGTCGAAAGGCTGAAGGACCTGTGAGTGCTAGCTGAAAACATTAAGCTTCTTAAAGCTTAAAACATGGAAAGAACAAATATTATTTTCAAATTGACCCTTCAGGTTTTTAACTTTGGAGATCTTAATACTATCACTGTGCTTCATACCTATGTAGGTCATTCATGTTAGGACAGCAAAAGCAGAGAAACTACAAACCTTTGCAAGCCATGCTGCACGATTCCATTCACCATAAGTTTGCAAGTAGCGACAAGCATCAGCAGCCTTATCTATCAGACACAGTAACTGAACACCCTCTGGAAAATAAGAAATTAGAATATATAATAAGGGAAAAAAACTGTTACTATACAACTGTGAGCAGATCATTCACCACCAGAAAAAAATAGCTCTATTAAATATATCTCTTCCTAGCATTCCTCCATTTTACATATGCTACAGAAAAGGACTCATTCCTCTCCCTGAGGCATTACAAGCATTAATAACACACAGAATTGCTTAATTTATAAGCAAACAAAATTCAAGTCCCATTTTACCTGAGAGCTTTCCATTAGCTATCATGTTGGTTGCTACCAGCTTGATGGTGCTTTGAGATGGACCTGATGATGTGACAGTTGTTACCAAGCAAGCTTTGAGTGAATCACAGTAGTAATGTGCGTTCTCTGAACTTGTTTCTAACAGCAGCTGTACTGCTCTGTCAGTCTGACAAGAGAAAAACATAGAGCTTTGACTTCAAGTCATTCACTCTCAAACAAAAGTCCTTATACATATGTGTTTGTTACTCTTTTTAACACATGAAACAAACAACAGTGAAAGTTATTCAAAAGCAGACTGCAGAGATATGTAGCAGGGTAGTAATGGTTATAGCTTTATTTCAGTACAGCAACCTTAGGATAGCATTCATCATGCACATAATGTTTAACCACAGCCTACAAGTTCTACTAGGGGCAAAAGAAAAGTTTAGTTGAGAACACTTCTTTCCTTGAATCTTAGCAAAGTTATAGAAGGAAGAGAAGCACTTAAAATAAGCAGAGGAGAAATATAATGTAGAGATATAAAAACCAGGATCTGAACAGTTGATTTAATAGCTGGTATTTTGAAACAAAGGAGGAATTCATTCGTTTAAATGTTAGGCATCTCAAGACAGCCATCGACTCTAGAGTAGCTGCTCAAGAGCTGAACTGTGGAGGCTCATACACCAACTACAACCTGCTTCTGAATGGAATGAACCCCCACAGGTGGACCACCACTGCCACTTCACTGTAATGAGGTAATGTTTCTGCCATTTTTACATATATTTGCTGCCGAGCTCAAACACACAGTGGTACAGAAGACATTTAGATTCAAATTATTCATATCAGGGGCTCAGTAAGCAGCTCTCTACAGTGTTTTACTGCTCAGTACAGACCCATCAGATCAGAGACACTGCAGTGAAAGCTCAGACATGCCTATTATTACCTATTATGAGAGTACTATGTGCAGACAGAGTTAGACCAAAGATACTGTGTTTGTTAGACTTTTGGATGATTCAAAATGTAATTTTTCTTTTCTAGTCCCAGGAATACAAGGAAAGGTTTTTATAAGGTTCCCATGAAAATGATATGTGCATTATAATACACCAAGCAGTCACATGGAGGCTACAGAATAATAACACATTAAGACAGCAAAAAGTATTTAGTGGGATGAAACAACATGAGATAAAACAGACATTAACTGAATAGGGCAAAAATATAAAACAGAGCAGAAGGACACAACATTCAAATATTACCCACAAACCTGGCCCAAGAGAAGAAGCTGGTCAGCACATTTCCTGGTATGATCGTATGTTGATCTCTTCACCTCCTGGAGATTTACCCTTTCGAGCTGAAATTTCTGCATGAAGAAGAATTATTAAGAATATAAGACTAAGAGAAGAGAGAGAAGCAAGCAATTAAAAAAAACAACAACAACAAAAAAAAAAAACCAAGGAAATACTTGGGGAATTCTAAAAAGCTCCTATTTAAATAACAGGGAATGACTTAATTCAGAGTTGTGTGCTTACAATATAAGTGAAATATACGTCTTAGGGCTTTTCCCTGCATAATTTGTAATTCCTTGGAATACCTGAAAGTAATGACTTTCACATAGTATGTCATAGCATATATCCAATGGATTAACCAGCTGTTCTTGAAGGATAACTGCATCTGTTGGTTTTGCAGGTTTTTCCTGGGATAAACTGTGCAAATAGTGGGCAGCAATGGTCCAGAAATGCAGTTCAGACTCATCTCCATACAGTCTGAGAAAACAGAATTCAGCATGAGAAACAAGACAGCATTTTTTAAGATAGAAATATTGTACATTTAACTTGTCCTTTTACAAGGAAGTTGCATTATTATGGGACAATTTTGCATTATCAATGGGACAGACTACAAGAAAAGATTCAGACAGATAGATAAGAGGTTGGCCAAAAGACTTTCACAACAGCAAATTAACTCACTGAATTTTCAGCTTGTAAGTGATGGGTTTTTAAAAATTATTATTTCACACTTAAACAAGAACACTGTTTACAAAGTAAAAGAAATGTTTGAAAACACGTCTCTGGATACAGATCGATACAGAGCTACACTACAAAAAAAAAAAAAGAAATAAAATGAAAATAGGCCCTCCCCTGCTTAAACTATCTATTCTGTGTTGTAAAGTTCTCAATTATGGCCTTGGAATGCTGTACAAGTGTTATGTTCAACACATTAGAGCAGAAATACGTCTATGAAAGCATCACGAAGAACAAAGGATCTGTATATGTAGTAAGCAAACAAAACTCTCTCAGCTTTGTAACATTTTCACTTTCAGTCCTGAAAACGCTGTAACAGATGCATAGCAAAGTACTTCAGCAGCTTCAGTGTGCTAACACAGAATTAGCTGGCACCTTAAATTTTGACATATTCATATGCATTAAATGGATAAGGATTTTATTCTGACATATTTCATACAGTTCTCTGAATATCTGCTACCTGGCAATTAGGAGACATCTCTGCAAAAGAGTAAACTCTGGGTCAAGCAGAAGTTTCTTGATGTCACTGGAAAAGGAGAAATCCATAAAATGCTGTGCAAGATTTTTGTTAGCACATATTATCTAACAAATTAAAACAAAACAGAACTAAAAACATATCATTTTCTTTTCTGAAGTAAAAAAAAATGTTACTATCAAAGTAATTGCAAAAACCATTTAATGACATGCAATAATCACAATGAGCAACTTACTCTACCTGTTTAATACCAACACTGAGTGTCAAGAACACCTTATTCTTGCAATAAAGAAAGCAACCACAAGGGTGTATACAATGCTGTAATTCAATATGCACTGATTCTACAAATTACAAAATTAATTCAATTACAAATAAGTACATAATTACACAGTGTATGAAGTGAGAGCTTTTATGTATTTTTCGAAGTGCCCAAAAATACTCTAAGTTTTTTTGTTTTCCATCCTATTAAATGAAAGAAAAGGGAAAATGGAAAAGCTTCCAATCTAATTGCCATAGTTCAAGCAGAATGCCAAAAACCTGTTTTCTTTGTAAGCAGAGCAGAGAGCATGAACATTACATGCTGTAGGTCTATCTCCAGTAGAGTATTTTTTACAAGAGTTTTTCTTTTCCTTTTGAGAGCCTAAATATCTCAACAAACCTTGGAGAAGAAGTATAAATTAATAAACTTCAGCATGTCATGAGCCAGTTACAAATTACACACTAATTCTAATCAGTACCTTTAAATCTTTTGCGGGCAGTCACTACTACAATGTTAAACATTCAGTACTGACTTCCATCAGACTTTATGTGGTCAGAACAACACATTTTGACTGCTGGGTCAATATTTAACCAACTACTTTGAGACAGTTGCCTATATAGTAAGAATTGTATTGTATTAGGGTTTATTCTTTCATGAGAGAATATATTTCTTTTTCCCCCTTTCTCTGAACTCACTACCTTAATAAAACATTAAAGAGAAAACTCTTACTTTGACAGTGAATTCAGCTGCTCTTGAATCAGATTTTTGATGTTTTCATCCTCTGGATAATCGCTGCATTAAAAAAAAAAAAGTTGATTACCAAGATGACACATTATCTGTAAAGGCAGTGTATTACTCTTAGTAAAAAAAAAAAAAAAAACAACCAAGAGTACATACAAGACATATGAAACCAATCTAGCATACTTCTAAAGAAAGCTTTTCTGCAAGGTTTCTGTCTAGTCACTAATTCCATGACAGTCATCAAAGACTGCACTCACTCAACCTCAGATTCAGAACAACTGATCTTTCTTTTCCCTCCCTGTTTTTTTACACTTGAAATTAACGAAAATGCCAACACCAAGAGAGGCTGTGGATGCCTCATCCCTGGAAGCATTCAAGACCAGGCTGGATGAAGCCCTGGGTAGCCTGATCTAGTACCAGATCTGCAGGTTGGTGGCCCTGCCTGTGACAGGGGGTTGGAACTTGATCATCCTTGGGGACCTTCCAACCCAAGCCATTCTATGATTTCAAAACTGAAAGCTTAGCAGTTATACTCTTGTAGTGCAACTGTTTCTTACACATCAAACCTTTTGTTCCTGTTTTTTCTTCCCTGTTTGCAGTCTTATCTTCAATCCTTGCCCCTGTGCCTTACTCATTCTACAAAATACATGTTCCCTAAGCATCTACAATTGCTATGTCCCTCTAGTAGTAATCTCATCCTCATTGCAACATCTGAATTATGAATCTCCATGTATCCTTTAATTTTGTAAGAATTTGATTCCCCTTTCTTCTTTTATTTTTTTATCCCATGACCTACTGCTCCTTTATTGTCAAGAAGTTCTTTGCTGTATATGCTTCATATTTATTCATATCTAGTCAGAGAATAATATAAGCTTATGTGTTTATTACCTTTGAGCACAATTCTTATATACTCCTGGTTGTGTACTGCAGTATCTTTTGAGCATGTACTTATATTGCATTTACAATTTTGTTTTATGGGTCAGTGATCACCAACAGTAAACAAATGCAATAAAGGATAAAGAAAGGTGCTCCCCCTATGGTGTGAAATATAGCTCACTAAAAGTAACTATACATCTTTCAGACATCACTTAGGACATCTTCACTTACACTTTAGGGACCAACTCTGATTGTTCTTAAGTTAACTTCTTGTAAAAACAGAACACACTGATGATTTCTAAAGTAATATAACCTGTAAATAATAAATCATTGGCAGTACCTTAAAGCAGAAATCCTTTTTAAGTAGCTAAGGGCTAATGAAAGTCAAGGAAACACAATATTTGACCTTAAGCCTTTCCTATTTATTACTTTCCAAGTGACACTATTATCTTTCTGACAGTCCCAAAGACTGAGGAAGGCTTGCTAAGAGTTATTCACACAAGAATATTGATAAGAGACATACAGGTAGAATTCAAAAAGACACCTCCTTACATGTTCATAACATCCAGAGAATATTTTTCATTCCACGGCTGATGCAACAAGAATGCTTTTAAAGCTAAAGAAGCCCTTGGAACAAGTAGATAGGGACACCATGCAGGTTCTGAAACAAACAGAAAAGATTCACTGTTGAATGGCAAAGTGCAATAACACTCTGTTAGGTAAACCATTAAATGTACCACCTTGTTTATAAGCACCAGAAGAGAATTGTAAGTCATACAGTCATATATTTACACACAGCACGTGTTACTGGAGATAAAAGCTTATTGTAACATTTAAGCAACAGCATTTTGTAGAAGGCACAGGGTTATCAACCATGCTCAAATGAGAATTTCAGGACATCTCATATCTAATTTAGTTACAGACTTCTGGAACACGACACACTAACATTGAGCAGAGCCATATATAATACTTACTGCTGCCACAAGGGCATGCTTGAAAGTAAGCACAGCTACACCAAATGCACTGTAATGTGCATTTTACTTTCAAATCGCAATCAGAACTTCTGCAACATACCACGTAGGTTAATACCCATCACCCCAAAGGGATGCTGTGAAGTTAAATACCTGCTTATATGTGCAAAGAAAAAAGATGAAAATTATAGCACTACCTGTGTTATACAAATATAGAGGTCAGAGACTCTGTATTCAGGATAAGGGTTGGATGGTATGCAGTACCTGATACCCAGTGACTTATGGGTAAAACAGGTATCAACCAGTTACATTATCAAATAAATATTCAGAAATTCCAGTGCTCTGCACATACTGAATGGTGTAGGAGTCCTGTAAATGTATTTTTTTTTAATTAAAAGATTGTAACAGCATAGAGGAAGGCAACCTTAGTCCTGGCATATCCTAATGTTGGTGTGCTTGGTTTTGAACATTAATTTTTATAGTTCAACATTACAGAACATTCATTTGATTTAAAAAAATGGTTGTGATAAATGATGTTTTTCCCCAAACACTCCACACCATAATTTCCCCACATCGTTATTTTTTTTATGAGCATCATAATCAGAATCTATTGACTTTAAGGAGATTAATGAGTCAAGGCAGGACTGACAAAAAGAAAAATCACAACAAAAGCAGTTATTTATAACAGCAGAAAAAAAGGAAAGAACTCCTCATATTCCTTAGAAGTTCAATAGTGAGGCATTTTAATTATTTCCTGATTTGAAAGCTCTAAGGAACCTGTGCAGATGGGCCTGGGCTACAAGCGAAACAGTAAAAATAGAGAAGGTGAAGGTGGTTAATGAAAGCCCTCACAATCAATCCTGTCTTTCTCTAAAGAGAGAGAGCTTCTTAAGACATCCAAGACATTATGAAAAGCCTCCTCATAACCCCCAGCCTTTTGTTCTGGGCTCAAGATCACAGACACAGACCATATTCACTCTTTATTTTTTTTTATAGGGCACTGTGAGCATCAGAAAATATAATCTTTCTGCATAGCTGCCTTGGAAAGAGTGGGACTCGGGTAACAATATCAAAGACTTATTTATCCATTAATAGTTTTATGTTCATCAGTTTGCTATTAGTAATGTGTCTTGGTGAAATTGACTCTTGTGATTCAATCTCCTTTTCCTTTGAGGATACTTCTGTGCAAGTACAGCTTTGTGATACCCTGCAGAACAGACTGGCCTCACCTTGAAAAAAGTCCTCAGGAGGTCAAACGCACATCATTCTCCTGTGATAAGTGACCAAAACTTACCATTCAACTGTACTTTACAAGCCATACTTTACACTGGGAGTCAACCTTCTCTGATAAATCATATTTCAAAACCCAGAAGAGTTTCTTTTTTTTTTTTTTTTCCCAATTAGAAAGCATTTTTTGATATATGATATAGAAGAACATCTACCTGCATTAAGCACATGCCAGCAAGCCGTCTGTTTTAAGTCTTGCAATATATGAACCCCTGCGGATTTTGTTTTTCTAGTAGTAAGAAAAGAAGGCTAAGTACCTAGCTACAGCAAGATTAAAGAGAATTGATTTTTGATGTCCAAGAAACAACGTGCCGTTAGACCAAATTGCTTGTTTGATAGCTAAAATACAAAGACTTTATTTTAATTAAAGTAACCTAAATGATTGCCAGCTTACAAAACAACATTGATACATTTAAGCCTCCAGGTGAAGAAACTTAATATGAAGCAAAAGAAGGTAGTATGTATTATTCACGTGAAGATTCTGTGAAAATGTACTCAAAGCACAAATACAACTCTGTGTTACAACAGCCAGTGTGGTCTGTCATAAGAAAAGCAAAGGATGTCAGCTGACAGAACTGTCAGTCCAGCAAGGTTCCTTAGCTATTGGGCTGTAAGCAGCATACCAGAAAGGAACGGTAATGTACTGAATCATGACAAGGACTCAGTTTTAATTTTCATTTGGAGTTTCCCAGATCAATAACAGAATCGTGCACATGGAGGAATCTAGTAGGTAGATTCCTTATGTACCTTTACAAACAAAATGCATGACTGAACTGATTATTTACCAAATTCAATTTGCTTTTTTAGATGAAAATTGACACAGATTCAAATAAAAATATTTATCAAGTACAGCAACAATCTACACAAAGCATTACTCATTTTGGATAGCAACTCACTGCACTCAACTGATTCCTAATTTAAAAACAGTATTCTCTATCTCAAAATTTTCTGTGTTTACCATTTATCTGCAGTTTGATTCATTTTAGTTGCAACTGTGAAAAACAGTGCAGGGATACCTAATCATTCACATATGACAATTCTATTTTCTACTAAAGTTGTTCAACATTTTTAGCATTCCCTTTCAAAATGAAATATCCAGCAGTGAATAGCATAATAGAAATCAACATACCTAATAAGTCTTGTTCATCCATTCTAAAACACGATGGTTTCATGGACATCTCCAGAACTCTAATGCACCCATCATCTGATGCCAGGATCACTTTGTCTGAAGTGCACCAGTCTACATCCAGGATTCGGTAATTCACGTTTCTTCCGCTTCTTAAACTGCTCACCATCTGTACCTTGAAGAGTTGAGGTATTTTTCACTTTTAGTAGGATCTCCATCATACAGTGTAAGACTCTGTCACATGCTCTGAGGCATGCCATGAGATTTGCAATAAAATGTGAAGTTAGTTGTAAATCATTTCAATCTCGGAGAGCTGGCAATGCTCAAACCTTTAAGCAAGGCACTTAGTTGCCCTAAACCAATGTTTTTTCCCCAATCAGTAACTACGAAAAAATTCTTTTTGAACACAACTGTATAACTCTCTTTTTGTTATCCTTCTTATAATAAAATTTCCATGGCAAATTGGAGAAATCCTTTGTCAACTCCAATCCTTTGCTTCTGCTTTGATGCCTTTATGTCAGATTAACTCATTCTTTCACGAACTTCCTCGATAAATACTGAACTTGCCTACAAATATACTTAAACATACTATTAACACAGTATTATGGGAATGTGATGATTAGCTATTCACAAAAAAATAAAAAACAACCTGAGATATGTTTTAGCAACTGAACTACGTTTTTATGTCAGAAATTTGCAACCCTCCTGTAATACCAACCGGTATTTATGTTGCCTCCTGTAATGTAAAAGTGTCAGCAAGATATCATGAATAGGTAAAACTTCACCTTTGACTTTTCCTCATATTCAGAAGCAATACGTGTATTTTGCAAAGAAACATGTAACAAAACACAACCAATGTTTACCTCTTTTGAATCCCAAACTTCTGCTCCATCATTGTACATAGCAATAAGTTTTTGATTTCCTTTCCCTGGGGCAAAACGTATCTTCTTCACCCAGCTTCGGTGTGTAGGAATCCCCCTAAGAACAGCACAGCACAAGAATTATTATCAATCGTGCTATAGCTAACACTGTGGGCAGTTACATCCCTTCTGTGAATACCACACATCATGATATGGTACAGAGAAAGAACTGAGAAGAACAACAATCCATACCAACAAAATAGGTACATCTGGCTATCCAAGATATTGTGAAAGTAAAAAGGTAGTTGTTTGTTTCAGGCATTTAATATTACTTAAAATTTTGAGAAGCCATTGCAGATTTAACATGAGAATGATATCTAGCTAAACTGAAATATTTGATAAAATGTTAATTCACCTGAAAACACAAAAAATAAGATGTAGAGAATTGTGCTGCATTTTCTGAAATTGTATTTCAAAATACTTCTGTTTTTCCCCTCAAACACCTCCTGCAGCGAAGATCACACATGAGGGACTAAAACCATTCTATTCTAACATTCATTATCACAAGCTTACCAGACACCATTTGCATTCATACCTGGATACTCTGGCTTTCAAATCCCAGAAGTTTAAGTTTCCATCAACATCTCCAAGAACCAGGGTATCCCCTTTCCAGGCAATACATGTAATGCTACCCATACTTCCCTGGAAATATTTCAGAAGCAGGACAAAATCTTATGGTAAGTAGAGCCAAATAGGAATAAACATGGAAACTTTAATATTTAATTTTTAAAAAATTGTATGAAATTACAAATGCTCCTCAGTTAAAAATTGGAAAGAAGTCTATTCAATGTCAGTGATCCCCATGGGAAATTTTGGATTTAAAGCAACAGAAATCAGCTCTCTATCTCTTGTCACAACGAAATGCCAATGTGACAGTCATCAATTATTAAACACAATACTAGCTAAAACAAAGAACAAAAATGAAACAATTCTTATCTGTGGGAATTAAAAGAAGGAATAAAAGGAAATGAAGTTTCTCCAACTTGATAGCTCTCAGCTTCATTTTATGTAGATCAGAAGTAATGGATCTGTGACATATTCATAAACTTTTCCACAGTTTTGGGATCATATCTAAACGTTACACAAGAGATTTAAACTTACATCAGGAGGAATTCTTGCACTATCTTTCACTGAGTTTCCTTCTACTGTGAGATGATAGACCTGCCCATCAGCATCTGTAAATACAAAGTGCTCCCTGGCAGAAATGTTCTGGCTCAGCTCAGATTTACTTTCGGCTTCCTGTAATAAGCTTGAAAAAGAACACAATGAGGCAGAAGTGTTTGTTTCTTGAAAGCAGAATTGCAACACTTAACTCATTTATACACTCCTGGAAAAGTTCAGGGGGCAAAAGAACAACTTTAATGGTCTGCAACAGACACTAGTTCCACTTGGTACAGTTTTCCTCGTTCTGCAGTAAATTAGAGATCAATGCCTGAAAGTTCAAGAGTGGCACAGAAAGTTGTTTTGCCTGGTATGTACTCAACAATCAGCTTGAAAATACACTGTTTTTTAGAACAACAGCATATGGGGAAATGAACAACTGATAAATCACAGCACTAAATCTGAGTCAGAAATACCTGATAACAGAAGATTCGACGCTGCTCACTTCAGTATCTGATGCAACTGTCTGCCGGGCCATGGCCTCGCGGGCTGCAAGCTGCTTCTTTCTCAGGCTTTTCAGGTTATGAGAAGGTGACCACTCCTGCAAAAATTCGTTGAAGAAAAATGAAAAATATTAATCATAGAATTACAGAACTATTTGAGTTGGAAGGGACCTTCAAGGATCACTAGGTCCAACTCCACTGCAATAAATGCAACATCTCCAACTAGATCAGGCTGCTCACAACCCCATCCAGCCCAACCTTGGACATCTCCAGGGATGAGCCATCCACCACCTCCCTGGGCAGCCTGTTCCAGTGCTTCACTATCCCTACTGTAAAAAAGCTTTTTCAGTGTTTGCTTCCAGAACTCACAGAGGAACCTGTCTGCTAATTATAATGGTTTCAATGAAGATTGCCTTCTCTGACACATTCCTTCATCATCCAAAAGACAGACAAGTATCTAGCAGTATCTCCTTTTCCTTCCTGTATTTGGTAACAGATGGGGAAAAAAAAAAAAAAAAAAAGAGAAAGCACTTACATATCTACTATAGATAAAATAATATTCTGATGCAGAAATGTTCATAGGTTTTCATACTTTCTCAACAAATTACATTTAACAAATAGCAAGGAAGATTCTATTCCTTACCAGAGCAGTCACTGCAGGAAAGTTTTTAGACATTTCTCTGAGCAGAGTGCAAGTTCTGACATCCCATATTTCCAGTGGCTTGTCTTTAAATACCACAGCTAGATACTGCCTGAAACACACAACAATTTACTATATCAAAAGAAATCTTTCCACTTTAAATTTAGCATTTTACTTCATACATTTTCCACATCCATATTCCAGAAAATGCTGATTTGAAAAGAAAAAAAAACCACCCCACAACTAAAACTCAAAAACTAAGACAGAGATGAGTAAATTAATGTGGCTCAGATCCCAATCCAAAGCTTGTGATTTCCTTGCGTTACTCAGGTGCTTAAGACTCAGTTTGAAATGAAGGTCTCCTTCAAGGCTAAAATAATCAGACATTTCTGTCAGGTTGGTGGCACTGTTCAGTTAACGTACAGGAGACAAAGTAATGAATCCAGAGAAAGCAGCAGCCCCTCTAATTTAGTCACATTCATCCCAAGTCAATGACTGCACAATCTATCAGAAAGATGCACCAAGTCTGCAGTCTGGATAGATTTATTTTCTGCTCCAGACACATGGCACCTTCCTAATCCAGTGATAAATGACCATAAAATCCTCTTACACTAAACCACTTGTCAGTCATGTCTTCAGATCTTTCATCTGTGCAGCTAATTTAGGAAAACACTTTCAATCTTCCACTTTTCACATGTTGCATGAAAATACAGACGGGTTCTATAGCTTTATGTACTCATCTCAACTTCATTAACCTCTGTTCAAACAAACTACACTTCCTTGTTCTCACTCAACTTTTTGTAGTCTCTTCATTTAAGCCAGTGCTGTTCTTAAGTATTAATATATCAGCAAGACCATTATATGGCTGAGCACTTGACCACATAAACACTTTCCAAAATATTACTATGCAAGCCAGAGAAGATTACTTTTTTTCCCTCGATTTTAAAGAAAAAAACTCTTAAATTCAACACTATTTTAATTCCATTTACACAGGAAAGCAAAGCAATCTTTTGTGATTGGATTCTGAAGCGTGTGAGAATGTCTACCACAAAAACATTTCCAACTTTTGCTCTAATACTTTACATTATGCTTTCATTAATGCTGTTACATATTCACTTATCCTTTCTGGACTAGTGGGTTTTCTTTTTTTCCCGATATTCTTGTTATTCCTATTGAGCAATGAGGACCTTCACACAATACAGTAAAATTTATTAACTTCAGAAAGGTCATAATTACTTACTTCAAATGAGACACCTTTATCATTTCAATAGCTGGCTCATCATTGCCTCTCTCCCCA
Source organism: Centrocercus urophasianus (assembly GCF_019232065.1). NCBI lineage: Eukaryota > Metazoa > Chordata > Aves > Galliformes > Phasianidae > Centrocercus > Centrocercus urophasianus. The sequence goes on from NW_024884722.1 coordinate 4,700,800, forward strand.
CGAAATGGAATGCTCCTGCCTGGAACACAATCATGATATGAACATAAAAATTTCCATGGTGGATTGGAAGGAAAAACACTTAACCACACTTACCTAGAACATCCCCAAGTGACCTGCATAACTGACATTACTCCAGTCATTGTTATACTGTATCTCAAAATCTGAATGTAAACACTACTGTGTATCACAATCCCTGACTTGCTTCTGGAGCACAACTGAAACTGATGCACCTCTTCTGTTTTGATTTAAACAAACAAACAAAAGACATTATTGAGAAAAAAATACACAATATTACCAGTTAGAAGGACAGCTTCTTTTAGCAGCTATGGAAATGCAAAAATTGAGTCTTCTACATAAGTTTAAAAAACAAATCACTTTATGCTACATAAAGCAATTGAGAATTAGCCATGCGCTGCAAGATTCAGGCTCTTCAATTAGAAATTAAATGGCTCTAGGGTTTCCCACTCAAAAATAATTTAAAATTATTATTAAAGTGTTCTCTAACATTTCAGATTTTACCTCCTGGTATTCTGCAAATAATAATCACAAATGTTCTTGGTATTCTTGGAATGGTTTGAAAAACACAAAGTTAGGCTTGCTAGCAACTATATCTTTAAAAAAGATATTTATTTTTAACCCTTCCAATCCTTTATAGAATAATCCTATTTTATTATTTAATTACTACATATATAGGGTTAGGGTTATACATACATAATTACTACAATACCAATTTTACATTCATACACATTTATGTATTTTATCTGTAAACTCCAGCGTTATACCATGCAGAAATACAAAGACAAAAACCAACAGACTACTCAACTCAGAAGAACAACCTGCAACAATGGGTTCAGGCTCTAAAAAAACACATTTGGAAATACATGCCTTTTGTCAACACGCTATACCACTAATAGAAATGTTGTCTGAATGCTCCTAAGATACTGCTGACACACATGCATATCTGAGCCACAGGAATCTCTACAAAGGTATTGTTTCAAATCTGGCTGTAGAGCACCAGTTGGAACACACACCACGTGGCTTTCACAAGGAAGAACAGAATCAATTACATTCCTCTTTATTTTTTTTCCCTTCTGTTGTCATGACAAAATAAAGTATTAACAACTTTTATTTGTGACTCCTCAGCAAATCTGACAGCCTCTTCTACAGGTGTCTCAGGAAACACCAACCTGTTGGCAGGTCCACCAGCTGCAGCTCGTTTCTTACCAGCCCTAAGTTGTTAGGTGTTGATGTGGCAAAGGAAATAAAACCAGACAAGCTGATCCATTCTATTCCCCTATGACCAAAAGAAACAATACAGAGCATATTAACTGTGATACTGAAATGGATAGAAAAGACACTATTTATTCTCATATTCTTCAAGTTTGAAAATACCACAGAGGTAATTTTCTACATTTTATGGAAATACTGTATTTGAGCATAGAAAGAAGTCAAGCATTTACAACTATGATACAAATACACAAATAAAGATTACTAGTTTAAGTTAAAACCAATGCCTTTCTTCAGGACAATGTTGGTAATAAGGTTCTTGTTGGGTTAAACAAAAATTTCAGTCAGGAGCACAGATAATTTTTATGGAACAATCCCTCATATACTCAGCACTGGAGTAGATTACCAAATCACAGACCATTGAGTGGCCTGGGTTGAAAAGGACCACAATGACCATCTAGTTCCAACCCTCTGCTATGTGCACGTTTGCCAACCACGAGACCAGGCTGCCCAGAGCCACATCCAGCCTGGCCTCAAATGCCTCCAGGGATGGGGCATCCACAACCTCGCTGGTTCTTCCCACTGTAACAGGTTGCCCATTAAGTAACTCAGATTTTTAAGCACAGAAGAAGGGAGAAATATTCACGGACAGCAGGGTGAGAAGACAGGTATCTTGCTGTCTAGAGAATGGAGAAACAGAAGTGATAAAACAAGGGAGGCCCTGAACACATTTCACAAGCTATCAGAAACAAACTAACAGTCTGTATTATTTTTTCTGCTCCTTTAGATCACGCAAAGGCAGCCACAAACCAAAACGCCTTCAAGTTGTAAAGTTACAATGTTTGTAACAATGTAAATACCTTTGGGTCCCGTCCCACCCTTCCCCACTGTCCACACACACTGCCAGTAGGAATATCTGAGTGCTCAATCTGTGAATTAAATCAAGTACTAATCTGAAAGAAAACTGAGACTGTCCTAAAATACCTTTCCCTAAATTAATTTCAACAGGGATTAAAGGGTTAAAGTTTTCCTCAAATCCTTCAAACACTGATTACTTAAAAACTATCTCCAGGAGAGCTCACTCTTTCATTACATCATTTCTAACATCCAGGTCTGTTGTAGGGAATACGTGTGAAATATGTAACACATATTTATAATTTTTATCTATAAATCCAATTTACATTGCATTGAGTAGAAGTTTCCTAAACACAATTTAGAGCAGGAAAAGCAAAAAATCATTCCCGTAACATTTTATACATAAACTATATACATAAACTATAGCCATATTTATCTTTCTTTTCTTCCTAATTCAAACTACTACAACAACAACAACAAAAAAAAGAAAAAAGGAAGCATTACTTCCAAGTCCTCAAGAAAAGCTTAAAAATTCAGAATCCAATCTTTTTCCCACCAAGACAAACAAAAGTTTAACCAGAAACTTCAATCATCATTAGAAATACACAATTATTAAGCAAAACACTACAAGAAAGACTGAACAGAAATCTATGATTGCAATGTCTCTCATTTCAAGCCTCCAAACAGTCCTGAATACAGGGGATATTCTGAAGTGGAAGAAACATTAATTCTGACACCTTGGCAATCTATTATCTTTTATTCCACTGTGCTTTTTTGGGAAAAGCACAGAATGCTCATAATGCATTGTTATTGACAACAGTTATTCATCATTCTCTCTCAAAGACCTGAGGCATTTTCTTCCCCTCACTCATCTGCACAGATATAACACCACAAGTCCTTTTGTTTGCTGCCAGCTGGCCATGTGTCAGTGCCAATAAAGGTAACAGAATCCAAGGGCACCCATCATCAAACACAAACCTCAGCCTAGCTAACAGCTTGCACCTGAAACAATACAAATTTTTGTTACTGTCCTACATGTAAATTGAGAAATTTGAAGGAACTACTTATTCACCAAATTAAGGAAGACAGTGGTTTACCTTTTAATGAAGGAAGCTACTGATGCCTTCCCTATTGCAGTAATTCCATTTGCAGGATTTCTCCATAAGAGACCACTTTATTTCCTAGAACTACAGGTTACGTTCAGCTGCAATCTGTTTCTCAAATAGCATCTACTCTTTCAAAATGTAAAATTCAGAGATTCTAGACATGCAACTTATTTCAGTTACTTTGGGTGTAAAACTCAGTTGTTCTGATGAATGGTTTCATTGCAGAATTACAGAGTAGACGAAGAATTACAGAGTAGACGAAAATGGATAAAGAAACAAATGACATTTCTAGCTGGGAAAGAATTGCTGTGATCTTACAACAAGGCAGCTGTTAGTTCAATTAACTATAAAAAAGAAAGAAAGAGGTAAGAATGGAAACAAAACTAGGAGATGTACAAACTTTTTACAGTCCACTTGAACCCTTTTATACTCTGCTTTTCACAACCTCACATAATGATGACTTTGGAATTCAGCTCTGGATTGGCAGATTTCATTGCTATGCCACTTAACACTCATCAGACAATACAAAACACACAGAAAGAAGTCTAGCACGCCAACACCTGTATGGCAGAAGTGGAAAACATTTTATTTATCTTACCCTGGGCAGGATTTTTTTTTTCTAGAAGGTGATGAATGTTTGCAGAACAGTTTCCCAAAGGAGAATGAGTGTAAACTCAACTGTCAAAACTTGAATGTAACTCAGCAACCCTTGAGTTTTGCCTGCAGGCCATCCTATTTATAGCCAGTGGGGCATTTTAATGTACACATTGAATACATTTTCCTCTGCACTGAAAATGTACTATCTTCACATATCTAACCTTAGTTTGGATATAAGGATAAAGTTTTTTTACAGTAAGGGTGGTGAGGCACTGGAACAGGTTGTCCAGAGATGCCCCATCCCTGAAGTCACACAGGGTCAGGCTGGACAGGGCTCTGAACACCTCATGGAGCTGTAGGAGTTCCCTTCCATTGCTGCGGAGTTGGACCAGACTGCCTTGAAGGGTCCCTTCCAATTCAAATGATTCTGTGATTCTACCTCATTAATGTACAAGAATAATTTAGATTGCTCAACTTAGAAAAAAAAAAAGTTGTAAGAATCAGTTATTGCATTTGTCTTCACATTCCATTTATCAGTAAAAAATATTACATTTCTCTGTGTCTTAATGGAAGACTGACCTCCTGCTCACAGCTTCTTTTTCCACACATGCTATGATCTCTGCTGTTTTTTGCCCACTAATGCTCCAAGCTTAGCCTGATTGAGTTTTCATCTCTGTGGACTCTGAAGCATTACTGCTTCCTCCTGCCTTGTACTCCTAATAGAAAGCAAATTAAACTCAAAGGAAAACTAATAATCCACACAGTCCCAGTGAAATGGTAAAGTAACAGCCATGAACAGAAATAAATACATTCAAAAAAAATAACCCACGTGTGACCAAATAATCTAGCTTGGAAGAAAAGAGCACTAATCTCCAAAAGGTGCAATAATTGCTGGTATCTAGAAAACTTACTGGCTATTATTTTAGCACAACTGACATGTAAAGGATGGCTGCCAATATAAAGACCCTTAGTTCCATTACATTTTCTGTGTATACTACAAGGCACTGAGTTATAATTACAGGGCATTATTAACTACACGCTAAAATGGTGCTCCCTGAAGGTGTGTTTTCAGTTAAAACTGACACAGAGGCAATATGCAAATTATCTGCATTTCAGAAGTAAAGTAAGAATTCCCACTGAAAGAAAAACTGTTATGCTCCAGGAATATTAACTTAACATAACCACAGTGCTTTTTTCTACATGGCTTAAAGCGCTCCCGGGAACTTCTGAAGATTATGTAGAAAGTCACTCTTGCCATTAAGGGCTGGATTGAGAAACTGAAATAAATATTTAAAGGATTTAATGACTGAGCTTTGAACAAAATTCACAATCACTTTGTGTTCTAAAAATACCACCTGGGTGAGGACAACTGCTAAGGAAGGCAATGCATTCTGAACACTTGTTAAACATTGCAGAAATTTTGCAACATGAAAAGCACCTCCTAACAGCACTCCCAGTCACTCCTGACACTGACACGAACTGGAAGAAAAAGAAATATGTTCTCAAAGCTGCCTCTCCAATTTTTATTCTTATTTTTTATTAATCTGTGAAGCATCAGTGGTGGTTTTAATTTTTAATTCTAGAAACTATTGTGAAAAAAAAAATCAGCATCTCTCCAGGCTGCATAACAGAATATAAAATTAGATTTATATTCTAAGTATTCTTCATGGCATTAAACAAACAAAAAAAAACCTAACTCAAATGGATTAAAACAGAAAGAGGAATTCTATTTTTGAAGTGTTTGCTAATCACACCACAAATGCAAATTTGCTTATGTGATTTTTGTGGTAGATTCAAAGCAGTTTTACATAATGAGCTCTCTCAGATGAAGTTATTCTCAGACAGCTCTGTTCCTCTTCTCTTTTTGTAGAATGAACAGTAAAATGAAGACCTTAGTCTTAAGAAGGCTTCAAGCCACAACTCTGACATAAACTTAACTAATATTGCTACTAAAATATTTTTATTTCCCTTGGTTAATCCTGTCTGAAAATACACATCTGGTCAGCACCATCTTGAATATTTTTGCCATTAGTTACATGAATAGTTATTCCATTGTGTACACACAAACACCACGTGCAACAGGTTTCAAACTGACTCTGTTCCTTAGGATAGCTAAATCCTGAGTCCTGTATGTAGTCTTCAAAGTCTTTGTGTGATTTTTAATGATAAAATTGTTTGGACTTCAGTTAGGTATAGAACTATGTTAACAGCAATTTCACAAGTGAGCAAAGGAAATAAATTCTGATGTACAAAACAGAATTATTTCAAAGTACACAGTGTGCTAGTCAGGACTATCAATAAGACACTGAAATAGTTCTTGTGCTAAAAAGATTTCTTTGTACCAAAATGTGCAAAAGAAATGGAAAGTAGCTGACACACACACACTAGATCAGAAGGAACAGAAAAAATTCAAATATTTATAGTTCAATGGATTTTTCACTCTAATCTCAACACTGTTCCTGCTTATATGAAGATACCATCCAGTCAGACTGCTCAACAGGCAATTACTTGGGTGTCATTAACAATGAAATAAGACATCACACTTTGCTTTCAACGCATTAGATGTTTTAATTTTTGGCTCCCTGAAGGGTTATGCTAGGAATTAAACTCTTACTTGACTTCGCAGGAATGGATGCTCAACTCTTTGTGTAATAGTCCACTTGTAAGGTGAAATACCAGGACAGAGCCATTACTTGTACCTATTAAAAATGATTTAATAAAATAAATCACAGAATATTCAGACTTGTTTTATTTTTCTATTCCATATTTTAGTGAAAATGCAGGATTTACAGCTATTTCTCCTTTCTGCCACTTTTAACTACAGTACTCTACCCAATTTTAGAAAAGGTATTTTGATTTCTAGCTCCCAAACCTCAGATTTCATACCCTCCAAGATTCTGCAGCCAGCAAAATCAGTTTGAATAAATGAAACAGTTTCACTTTCCTGAACCTATCCGTAGAGCCTACGGAAAGCCTGTTGATTCTTCCTGTATTATCACAAGGCATCCAGATGCAGGAAAACAGGAAGGTTTTTTTGTTTGTTTGTTTTGATGACTCAAAGATGAGCAAATGTCTTAAGGAAGAGTATTAACTGTTAATCACCAATAATCCAAGGGGAAAATCCCTGCACAGATTTTACCAAATCATTAAAATAAGTCCACTTTCTCACCCATGAAATAATGACCTTCTGGTAACATATGACTGTATTTGTATTTAATCCAGAATGCATAATTTGCAGAGTAATCAATAAAACAGTCAAGATACTTACCAACAGCAAGGAGTGGCTCATACTGTTTAATGTTTTTTGTTGTAAGAGGTGGGCACATGCGGATAGCAAATGGAGGCAAAGGAAGGCCTGAAAGAAGTCCAGTCAGCAGGAATTTGAGATGAACTTCTTGCAGAAAAGAACTTTTCAATTGCTCTTCTCCAGCAACTGTACCCTGCCCTGCTAAAAATTGAAGATCTTGTCAGTATTCAACTTTAATCTGAGATTACAGAAAGTATCACAGGAGTTTATAAAAGAAAAACTACAAGTAATTTTACAAACTACCAAAACTTCTCTGAAGAGGCATTTCTTCTTGTTGAACTTGGTATGATAAAACTTTTTGGAGCAATGTACCTCAGCTCATTTCACCAATATTACAATCCTAACTTTCTTCCCTAACACTGGAAAAAAAAAATAAATTAATTAAAAAAAAATTAAAAAAAAACAAGACATGAAGGAAGATGGGCTCAAGAACAGGTGGGCCCTCTGAAGATGGGTACAAAACCCATCTGCTGCCCACCTGCTGCAATCAACTATGCAAGTCCAAGTGTCATCAAGTACAAATTAACAACAGCTATGAGACCAACAACTAAAGAAAATTCAGATCAGAGAAAAATCATGCTCTAAATATCCTCTTTCCAAAAGCAAATCCAAATCTGCACCTTGAGGAGCACCAGTCACTTTTCCACTAATAAATTAGTTTTAAAAACATGAAGGTAACCATTTTTTGGAAGTTCTTTGTGGAACACTTCTCAGTACTGATATTGCCATCTAGATTTCACAAAGATGGATTTTATCAAACAACATTGTCTTCATACAGTTAAGAATACATCTAAAAACAAAAGGGGTTTGGGGTAAATTCCATTTTAAATTCCATTTTTTTCTTAGAGTAAGTGAACTTCGAATGTTGGTCTTCAACAGAATAACCTCAAAATTATTAATATTTTCTAACAGATGGGTATTATGTTTCTTTTCTTTTAGAATTAGTACTTAATTTACACACAAAATAATTCTAACATATGCAATCTTAAACCAAAATGTACAATGATTCAAAAATCCTAGAAATCAGTAATATTAGTAGAAAATACTCTTACCTATCATGTTGTCTAATGACAGGTCAGGAAGTTTATTTTGGAATGCTCCTACAGGAATTCCACAGAATGAGACTGGGGAATACAAAGGTGATGCACTTGAACTGCTGCAAAAGAAATGAAAAGAAACTCCTGATGCAAACTGATCACTTATTGACTCAGGTTCTTAGTTTTGCTTTCTCCACAGGCTGCTCTCTCACTTACTGCTTGCAGAGTATGTTGACAAGACTATACCCAACTCTTACCAGCAGATGATGCAAACAGAAATACACACATCTCAAATTCATGTATCCTTTGCTCTGAAGTGCACCTCATCACTCAGTGGAGGCTTTTCAATGTATTAGAGTTATGCTAAGAAATACAGCTAAGAAAGATTGCTATGCATATTAAAAAACAGATTTCCAAACCTTCTTACATCAATTCCAGATAAAAAAACCTATAGCTGAAGCAATGCCTTTCATGTAAACAAAAGAAACACAACTGCCTTTGTATACTCAAAGCTGCAACAAAACCATGAGCTAATGGAGGAATACTCCTTAAGTAGCCATTAAAGACTCTGCACCAACTAGAAATATGCACTGCTGTTCATTGCAATCACTGAGCCAGATTCCTCCAGGCTCAGAGCTGCTTGTAATATAACATTCTGCTGGATTATATAGCCACAACAAAAAATCAATGCTTTGGAAATGAGCCTAGGAATCCAACAAATACATCCCAGCAATGCATAGATCCTATACAGCTATACTGGTTATACACCACAGTGAATCCATCTAATAATATTTTTGGGAATGAGAAGATAAAAATGTTGCAACACTGATGTGCAACAAAAGAAAATGTTAATTGTTTAAAATATTAAGAAAAGTATTTCTGACATTTAAAAGTATATTAAGTATTTTTTTAAATAACAACAAGTTATCTATTTTATCCAATAATATATTAAAGGTTTAGTACAACAGAATAACCTTGATATGTATGAGAGGCTGCTTAAAACCTGAAATTGTAAAAGCTTCATATGTAAAATCATTAACAGTTCACACAGGCATATTCAAGCCACCTACTGTGCATTCACACTGCTTTGTGTCAAACTGACAAATTGCAAATGATTGAAACTAAGGGCTCCAATCCTGAAGAAAATGATACAGTTTGCAGAAAGCCAGATTACAAGAAAACGTTCCCCTGAAATAATGTGAATATTCATTCCTATCTTTTGTTTCCTTATTCCAAATGTCTCCCTCATCCTTGCATTCATACACAAGTATAGCACATGTCACACACAGAAGCACACCACCATTACTTTCAGAATATAATAAAATAGCACTTGTAAATACATCAGATGGAAACTTTGATCAGAAAAACGAAGTCATTACCTGTTACGCAGATTTTTGCTGGCAATACTGGATTTTAACTCCCAGATCATTACCCTGCCATCACTGACAATGAGAGCTGCAGAATTCTCATTCACTGGGCAGCACACCATACTGAATGGCCGAACTGTTTTTGTTACCCTAATTGCATCACATTGACTTCTTAAATCATAAACCAGCTCCTGAACTGGGTCTGGATCTGTAACATCAACATGCCACAACAAGCAATTAGATCAGAAAACATACAAATATCCACAAAGTAAAAAAATTAAAAATAAATAAAATAAATAAATTTGGTAGAACACAGCCTAAATTTACTGAAGACAAAAAACACTAGGAAAGTTGTAATTCACCACTCTGCACAAGGCATGATGGCTGATACTAGTGCTAACGTACTGAATAAAATGCCTTGAAGTTGATTTCTTGCCATTTTTAACACATAACTTACCTGGCTCTTCATTTGGAATTCCAGTTGCAGAGCAGTTAGATCTGCGAACTCTCAAAGTTATACAACCATTTTCATGTAGGCAAAATAAGCCATCACGCTGAAAACAAGGAATTACCTACACAAAGAAAACATATTATATAAGGTTAAGAAAATTTGACCTTTGCAAAAAACTCTTTAACTAAACATAAAACTCAGAATGAGTATGTAAGTCACCAAAAAATTACCATTAAATCATCATTTCAATGAATTTCTGTAGCTACACTACTTGTAATGAAGGAAAAGTCAACAATCTGTGCCAGGAAAAAGTTAGAGGAAAAAAAAAATAATCAGGCAAGAGCACAATAGTGTTTAAGACTGATATGATTTTAAGTTTGATTTCTTAAAATCATTATTCTTAAAGAGAAATTTTTAAATCAAATAGTAAAACTACACTATGGCATATTCATGTACCAACAGATGGCTTTGAGAACTTCAGTGAGCTGTCTGAATTGTTTGAATTCCTTCTTTAAACTTGTATGCAGTCTCTAGTTATCACTTTGTTTTAAAACATTATGTTTTGGTAACAGAGGTGTTCAGAAAGGGTGGTCAGGCACTGGAATGGACTGCCTAGGGAGGTGGTGGAATCACCGACCCTGGGGGTGTTCAAGGAAAGACTGGATGTTGTGTTGAGGGACATGGTTTAGTAGGAGCTATTGGGAATAGGTGAACGGTTGGACTGGGTGATCTTTTAGGTCTTTTCCAACCTTGGTGATTCTACGATTCTATGATTCTATGATTAAAGATGATCATGAAAATCACTGAAGATGTTCATGAGAATAAAGATACTTTGATAAGATCTCAGACTAGATGCAGACATCCAGTTAAGCAAAGGCAAACACCCAAGGAACTAGTATTAAATTCTGGATGAGCAGCTTAACCAGAAGGGAATGAAATGCCTATTCTTCACAGCATTGTTTCCATGCTGGCAGCTTCTGCAGCAACAAAAGGAAGCAGGTTTGCTACAGACACCAGAACACTAAGTTAAACAGCAGTTGGTACAGAGGATACTTCTCCTGATGAATATATTTCTTTTCATCCCCTAGCATTAATCAAAATGCAACAATCAGTAGGTCGTGAACTTATAATTCATTTCAATGATCCATTACAAACCAATCCAATTTTCGTTACCTGTAGGAAAGGCACACCTGTTCTTTCAATTGCAATCACACCCACTGTCTGATTCACTTCCAAGTCAAGAATCAGAATTTCTCTGGGATAGAGTAACAACATGTAGTTCCTTTTGGAAGGCAAGTAGGATAACTGAAGGCAGTCATTGAGTGTCACAGATTCAGCACTGCAAAACATGAAAAATAAACTTTAAGTGGCCCACAAAATGAAAGCAACTTTCTTCAAGTTAGGTGTATAAAATTCAATGAATTGCATGTATGCAAGTCATGCTGAAGAAAATTATTCTTACACTGTGTTCAGTTTGGACATGTTCTTAACTGATTTAATGCCCTTTTTTAAGGGTTTTTTGTTTGTGTTGATCACATCTGCCGTACACTAAATCCCCATTATCAGCTTCTGTCTCCAGGACTATAAGCCACCTTGTGTTTGTAGTCACTTTCCCATTCCTCTTCTCCTTATCTGATATAAAATCAATGACAGTCAGAACTTTCATTCAGAGCTCAGGGATATCAAAAGAGAACAACATCCAGCTTTCCTTAAAGGCTGTATTTGCTTTATATGGCAATAAGTGATTTTTTGCAAATAAAGGATATTTGTCTATATCATAAATAGATGTGACTAAAAAAACCAAATCACACAGTGTAGATATTATATAAAAATATTATATTAAAAAGAAAGATGTTACTAAAATGAGGGACCATTTTTTGAAAGAGGGCATCAACTGAATCTCAATTAAAAAAACAAAGTTGAATAAGCATGAATTAAAAGAAGCCAAGGACCTTCCTCACAGATGCATCTTACTTTCAATGCCATGAAGACAAACAATAGAAATTATGACCAGCCTACATACCCCACAACACATGTATTTTTTTCATATTTAATTAGATTTAGATAATTAAATTATATTCAGTCTAACAGTAATCTAATACTACTTACTGAACACAGGCATTAAAAAAACGTATCCATAAAGAAACCTACCTTGGTTTTTCATTACTGATTAAGATTTTTACTTTATCAAGGGCCTTCTTGGCCCCTGTAGTAGCAGCCAGCCTATGAGAAGGACTGGAATGGGGACTGGAGATGTAAACCTTCTTCCCTGAGCTGGCAGGAGCTTTGGAAGGAGAGAAGTCAGAGATGAACACTATCCCTTCACTGGTAAGCACTGTATGGGGAAAAACAATTATTACAAAATGCAATCTGCAATTTTATTTTGGCATTTTACTTCAATAAAGTTTTGGTGGAGATAAATAATAGCCTAATTAATGCATTAACACAGAAAACTCATAATTCTAGACAACAGGCACCTTCTACTCAAAGAGCAAAAGATAGCCCACTACCATTAACGAAAATGCATAAAAAGCAATTAATTTCAGAATTAAGTCAGTATTAAAAAACACAACACTGCGTGGATGAATGGTAGAAATTTCTTGTTTGTCACTCCATATTTGTTCAGTACAGTTATTCTGTCATCAGCTATTGTTTGTTAAGTCTCACAGTACCAACAGAAAGTAGAGTTGCCCAAAAAGGCTGCATAACCATTTGATCTTCTCATTGCTCAAAGAACCATTAACACATGCTATTTGTGTGGCAGGATAAAGATTCAGCTAAACTGTGAAGATGTAGCTAAGGTTTTACTACATGTTTATACTGCAAAGCTCTTTTCCCATGCTGAATGGTACAACAGATATAAAAAAAGAAATCACAGCTACAAATCCTGGAAACTGCAGTTTGTCTCTTAACACATCAGGAGTGATCAACATAAGCTAAAAATAGTGACTCTTATTTATCTTAGTTTCTTTCCACTAAAACCTGAATTAGCACACACTACATCCCCCTTATCATTTGAATTGTTTCTGAAACTGATACTCACATTCCTCCTCTAACAAAAACTTCTGTTCAAGACACTGTTCAGTTGAGGTCTGTTCTTATCTCACTGAATCCTCTCTCAGCATCCTATTATTTTATAGCCTTTTATATCAGTTCAACAGGGTTCTCTATGCCTGGCTTCCTCTCCAAGGTGCATTCCAACTTCTTTATGAAATCACAAAGGATTCTTTTCAGATCTCTATATTTTCTGTTCATGAGCACTTTTGCCCTCCCCTCTCCCAATTACAATTTATTTTAGACAATCTCATAGAGGCCAAAGACTCCCTGTCATCGTTTAGAGACTTCTTCCTAGCATTAATAACCTAATCCCATCTATTCCATTACTTTAATCTCAATTTCTCTATCTACTTTGACATTTTGATCTCACATTTTTCCTGGTCACACCTGCCAACTTCCTTCCTATGTTACTTAGAGCACGCCTTTTTTCCCCTCCCTTACAGCTCCCCTCAAATTTGAACTAATGATACTATATCCTATAACACAAGTATCCACAATTCTTGACACAATCATACAGACATTTTGTTTTTTTGCTAGCTCCAATTAACTAAAATTACATCTGTCTTTTCTTATTATTTTATACAAACAAACTTACGTGCTAAGTGGGATGGATCAAATGGGTCAAATGAAAAAGACAGAATATTTTCTGCATAACTTTTCTTCCAAAGTTTGGTGCCCGTGTCTGCATTCCACAGCACAATATAGTTAGGTGGGTGAACTGCAAGCAGTAAATCTCTAGAAGCATCCTGATTCCACAACCACTGCATGTCTGTCAAAAGAAAGAAGGACCAGTAAACACCCAAATTAATTTTCAGAAAAAATCTGTTCTGTTTTAAAACGATTCTTTTTCTGTAATACACTGTGAAAGGCAACTTGTTAGTAACAAGATGTACAGAAGTCTTCTGAAAGCATTCTTCTCTGTGGTTTTATCGGTCATACCCTTCTATTTCTATTAAGTGCATTAAGACTATTAACAGTATAGAGAAGAAAACATCTGTTTCCAGGTCCAATACTAACACCACCCCACTGTCAATCTGAGATGGCGCATGGTTCTTTTCATCGCAACTGACATAGTTCTGTACAACATAAATACAGAGTGATGTTTCAGATTGAAATTCACTGGCTGAACTGAGCCGAGGATATGGACTTGTCCATGCTACTCTGTAAAGCAACCTTCAATCAAACATCATGCATTACCTTGTATTGGTTTTGCATGTTCTTGTATTTCACAGCGAGCTGTTCCTGTTGCCACATCCCACACAATTATTTTACCAGTAGCATCAGCAGAAGCTAAACGTAAAGAATATGGAGAGCCAATATTGTGATGATAATTTTCTTTAGCCCATTTAACCTGAAGACAGAGATGAAAAGTGGTCAAATGAGAAAAACACATACAACAGAAATCCAACTTAATATTTTTCAGATTGACGAACAAACAATAATTAACTCACCAAAAAACCATAGCAATACTTGATAATATCCATTACTGCATCTGCTATCTCTATGCCATTGAGCATGCCACCACTACTGATTTTCATACACCACTTTCTGGTTTGGGATTGCATGCTGCACTGGCTTGCAGGAAGATGGCAATACACACGTAAATTAGGTATCTTGACATACAAAACATTCTGTCTGCAAGTCTGCAGAGATAACACTGAGATAACACAAGGAGATAACACTGACTCCTTCCCTAAATATTCAATCCAGAATTGTTTTGCTACTTGCTGCTGACAGAGAACAAAGATGCAAAAGGAGTAAATAAACCTTAATACTATGCTAATATAAATTCAATTACTACAAAACTGATCTTGCAGCTACCTTGTTGTATTTTGTCCCCATAGCTGATGGAGAAAGGGTTAGGTCAAACACAACTCTTTCTGCAGGTATTGAAAAGGTGATTAGGTAATACAGTTGATTGCAACAAAAGTTAGATTTATAACTGCACCCAGGGCCCTGTGCTACCCCTGTCAGAGGACCAGGATGCCTTATCAGCCCTGTTCATTAAGATGGAGAAAGAAAAACCAAGGCAGATTTCAATCCACTTTTTTTGCGATGCATCAAAAAATCTTTCCTGTAATTACACTTTCATTTGTAAAAGCACTCCTTCAAGCACTCTTTGCAAAGCTGGAAAAAAAAAAATAAATAAAAAAGGTATAAACTACTCTGTACAAATTTATCAGTCTCCCAAGAACACAGAATTACCACCCTGACAAACGACATGGGATATTTTTCAATGCAATTGCTGGCTATTCCAGATGCAGCTGTAACACAGGAAGACTTAAAAGATCAATAGCTAAATAGACTGCACAAAGTTTATGAAACAACTGCTTCTTTCTTTTTTAAAAACAGTGGTGTGTTTTGAAATGTTTCAAAACTGAAGCATGAGGATTTGAGGAAGAAAACTGTTTGCTGGTGTGAACCTCTGCTACAAAGATTTGAACAGTCAGACAAACATAGCAGATCTCTTATATATCTCCTCCAGTCTATATAAGCTATTAGCAGTTATAAACTCTTAAAAAAAATAAATAGAAACAGGACTTGAAGAATATTTCATACGCATATAAAGATATCTACCAATGATCACAGCTCTCAAATAATCTCTACTTAAAGTGGAAAAGAATTTCAGTCTTTTTCTTCACAAATAAGCCAATTTCTTACAGTCTGTTTCTGATAATAAGTCACCAAAGAGTGGATGTGAAAAACGCATCTTGTAAGTTACATAGAAACTACTTGGACTACTGAATCTGGTTTCCTATTGAAACAGTTACTCCTCAAATCTGAACATAACTGAAGTACACTAAAATGCTATCATTTCCTGATAGATGTCTTATTCGTTTTCAACGCTAGCCCAGAAACAACTGAGGCTAAGGGGATGCTTGCCCAAACAAGCTGCCAAAAGGTACGACAGGCTCTGGTTAACTGGTTAATCTTTTATGTGTGAAAAATGAGAAACAACCTCTCCCTACTAAGAGTCAAATATGATTTTATAAATCTAAAAGTCTACCGCCAGCCGCAGTCCCAATTTGAGTATGTGTGGTTTGACAATGACAATTTCAACTGCTTAGAATATGTGATTATGTAAACATATATGCAATATAATTTCAGTTATTTGAAGTGATTAAACATACATGTCTGTATAGGTACGTACACCATATGTATACCAGAGACAAGTGATACACCTCAAATCATGTGCACCTCACCTTGACAACATTTGCTTTGTGCCTTTCCAGAACCTGCAAAGTCTGGGCAGTATTGGCATCCACCACCAGCACGAGGGAATGGCATCCGTATGCAATCAGACCCTGCCAGCCCCTAGGAAAGCACATCTCATCACCAAACCGGCAACAAACAGAGCAAGCAGCACTTCACATCATAGAATCATAGACCTGTAGAATGGGCTGGGTTGAAAAGGACTAGATTCATCTAGATTCAAGCCTCCTGCTATGTGCAGGTCACCAACCAGCAGACCAGGCTGCCCAGAGCCACATCCAGCCTGGCACTGAATGCCTCCAGGGATGGGGCATCCACAACCTCCTCGGGCAACCTGTTCCAGTGCCTCACCCCCCTCTGTGAGGAAAAACTTCCCTCTAATATCCAACCTAAACCTCCCCTGTCTCAGTTTAAAACCATTCCCCCTTGTCCTATCGCTATCCACCCTCTTAAACAGCCGCTTCCCCTAACATCAATACAGAGGCGGGTGTTTTGTACCGCCAGGAGGGATCAGCACTGCATCAGTGACCATTCTGCATCGTGGGGCTGGGAAGGGATGAAGCACCGCCTCCCCCGTAGCCCCACACCCGTCCCCGGCCCGGCCCCTCTCACCAATCCGCCGCCCCCCGGTTGGACGCGCTGAGAGCGCCCGTCAGCGTCCGCGCCGACAGCTTGATGTTCACTGTGAAGGGCTGCATGGCGAAGCGGGCAGCACCGATCCCAGCCCCGCTGCCGACAGCCTACCGACCACGGCCCGACCCGCCGCCGCGGAGCAGGAAGCGCAGCACCGCCCCGCCCGCCGGTCCGCCCCGCCGGGCTCCGCCGCGCCCCGCGCCTCGAGAACGGCAGTTCCGGACCGCCCCGCCTTTTGGAGAGCATATTCCGACCGTCGGGCCCAGGGCGGGGTTCATAGAATCATAGAATGGCCTGGGGTAAAAAGGACCACAATGACCATTTCGTTTCAGCCCCCCCCGCTATGTGCAGGGTCACCAACCATCAGACCAGGCTGCCCAGAGCCACATCCAGCCTGGCATTAAATGCCTCCAGGGATGGGGCATCCACAGCTTCCTTGGGCAGTGCCTGTTTGCTCTGCAAGGCACCAAGTACAGAGCACCCAAACGTTATGAGCAGTGCAGTTGATACAACAGAAGGAAGGGATGCTGTCCAGGGGGTCCTCGACAGGCTTGAAATTGGGACCATGGGAACCAATGAGGTTCAACAAGGCCAAAGGCAAGGTGTTGCACTTGGGTCACGGCAATCCTGGATCCGTGACAGACTGGGAGAACTCATTGAGAGCTGCTCTGCCAAGAAGGACATGGAGTTTCTGGTGGATGAAAAGCTGGACGTAAGCCACAACTGCATCCTGGGCTGCACCCAACAGAGAGGTGTCAGCAGGGTGAAGGAGGGGTTGTCCCCCTCTGGTCTGCCCTCATGAGGCCCCATCTGCAATCCAGATCTTTAAGATCCCTTCCAACCCAAGTCATTCCCTGATTTTTATGATTCTACATGTATTTTCTATGCCACAGCATCAATAACAAGGCAGTAATCATGTAGCTCCAAGCAGGTTTCTTGAGCTGTGCTTGATGTGCGTTGTGGTTTTTGGGGGGTTATCTCTCTTCAAAATAGAGATTGCTAATAATTGTTTATTTGTTGTTTTTCATAATGGAAAAGATGCCACTAGATGGCCAAAGTTAGCATGATCATAATGCCAGCTTCATGTTTTTGCAGTGCTGGAGCATCACTTTGCCACTGAAAATGCTATTCCTCTTTTCTTCTCTTTCTTTTTTCTCTTTTTAATCACAGTTCAATTTGTGCAAGCTGGAACTCAAGGAGAAATCTGCAGCTGGTGCCTTTTCCAACTCTCTTCTAGATAAATGGAACAGTAGAATCACAGTACATTGCTGACCACCATTTTCAGCTGAACTTCAACTTTTTATTTCTCAAAATCTTCTCATCTGAAAATGTCTCTGTCAGTGTTAAAGCTGATGAATTACTGTTTGGAGATGTAGAGGACTTCTTTGTTCCTTTATCACAGTTTGAAGACAACATGATCTATAGATCCACCCTGCAGAATTCTTAGCAGTCATTAATCTCACTAATTTTAGTTATTTTTTCTGAGTTTCTGTACTCATGAAGTAGATATGGGGAATGAGTATGTGAGTGATCATAAGAAAAAATAAGGCCAAATACTTTAGATAAAGTGAATAACAAGACCTGTGAGCTTTGGGCTCATGTCTCTAAATAATTATGGTGTGAGCTTGAAGTAGAAAAAGCAGGATTAAGGTAAAGATATATGCACAGTCTCCCTTTTGCATTTCTCTTTTATGTAATAGTGATTACTGAAGAAATAATCCTGTGAAATCTTCTGGGACTTCTTTAATTTCCATGGCCTTAAGTTAGAGCTTCAGGAGTTTCTGGGATCCACCAGTAAACCACCATAATTCTAGACCATGTGCTGTTGTATTTCATTATCCAGAATCCCATCTGAAATCAGGATATGTAACTAATTCATATATGCTATTGGGCACAGCTATATTTGCCTTACAAATTATGTTACTGTTACCTTAGCATTATCATTTCTACTTCATGTATTTAAAGCTTCTTATGTTCTCTCTTAAGTGTCCCTTGTTGAGCTGGGGCTGTCAGTGAAAAATACAAAGCACCAGGCTGCTCTCATCTTTGTCAGGTCTCATGCACAGACCAGGGGGCTTGCAAAGCTATATATATATACTTTGTGCATCCACAGCACTGTGCCATACCCTCTGCCACTATTAAAGCAAGAGTTTGTCCTCCACATTCAGTGCAGCTCCAGTCTTTGTGGGAGATACTTGGCTGCTGTGAAAGACTGCTGCTATCGCAGCCTGTGGTTGTATTTTCCAGTTCCTAGAAGGTATCAGCAGCTTTAGATTATTGTTTCAGCTAAAGCATTATGTATTAAATGTCAGTAGAATCCGCTTCTAAAGTTGGTCCCTTGATAGTGACAGTAGAAGGCAGCTCTACAGAAACATCATGTGCATATGAAGTGAGAAGAAATGAAAGTTGATAGTAATAAGAGTACAGGAACCATGGAAAAAAGAACATATGCTTAACAGGTGAAGGCAGTCCCAAGTGTTTCTTCAACAAGGCTTCCTCCTTCAGTGGCTGATTTTCATGCTTTAGACCTCTTTCTCACATGGCATTAAGTTATGGAGAATCAAGTGACCCTTGGTACTTCTACTGCAGTGTGTTACTGTTCAGATGTAGAATTTTAAAGAGTTTATGTAAATGCTTCCCATAAGTACAGTATATTTTTTATCTTTGAAATAGTGCTGAAAAACAATATTTATGGGACTGATCAAGGCAACATAGAAGCAAAATTCCTCACAAGACATAAAATCTCCTATTCATCTGCCTGTGGAGTGGAAAGTGACTTGGCTGAAATACTGTATTAACAGGTAAATGCCATGTATGCATACATTTGAGAATCATCCTCTGAAGTGTCCATTTAAAAAAAAAAAAAAAAAGATATTGGAATAGACACCTGACCTCTCCCCAACTAGCAGTGAATTAAAATGTATTCCTTTTCCATCCTGTCTGAGCTGTATGTGTTGTTTTACACTCTGTGGCATCAGCAGTATGTGTCTGTTTTTTCACTGCAGTAAAAGTAGTGGATAGAAAGTTGAATCTTTGATTTACTGATCATTTTCTAAAATTTTCACATCCTCGATCTTAAAGAAAACTCTCTAAAACGTAATCCTGTTTTCTCAACATTCAGTGGATGTCATACACACACACACAAAAAAAAAAACAGCTGTTATTTGAGTACATTCCCATGCATGCAAGAGACTATTTGGCTTCAGCCATGTGATAAGCAGACTTCTAAACCTACCTACTATGACAATATTCCCATACTTGATTTTATTTACCTTTCCATTTCTGACTTTACTCTGTTAAGCACAGAAGACAAACAAAGGGAGGTTTAAAACAAACAAAAAGGAAACCAACCGGGCCTCCAGAGGTTGGCGTGATGTTCTTTCTAGGAGTGCTATCAGCTGGAGAGCTCTCAAGCCTCAGAAGTATGATCTCTGCTCAAGTGGGAATTGCAATGAAATTCAGGACTTAAATCTCTGAAATGTAGGACTTCTACAAGGACACATGGTGTTCTTCTGCACATCATTAAGGTCAACTGAAGTCACTCAATAAACATTGAAAAAATCTCAGAAAAGATGAACTACTTGAGAAATCCTTTTGTTTTTCCCTATGATATCATGAAGGATGAAATATATTCGGTTTGAAGCCAATTATCTCAGGAAATATTAGCGTAACAGATTTAATGGTTGGCATTCATGCTGGGAGAGAAATCATAGGAATGAGAAACTTTTGCTTCCAACTACTGTTATATGTAACCACTGAGTTTCAGGGCTTGCATGTGTGTACTAAAAGCACAGTATCTGTTGTCACCAAAATCCTCATCTTCAAAACCTTAATGCACAGCAGATGTAAGCCTCGGGTGGAGAGATGGAATAGCAATGGACAGAATCATGTTTTCCTGCATGCTGACTGTGCAAGGCTTAGTACAACGAAGTGTTTCTCACACACTTTTAAGAATCAGAAACTAGTTCCATTATGTCTCTTTGGTATTAAGTACAGAAGTGGGAAAGAAAGGAAGCTTGATGGATTTGAGAGGCACCAGTCTGCAGACTGTGCAAATGAAAAGACACTCATATTTTTTCACAAATTATTATCCACTAGAAATTATCAAAACAGAATTTGGTTTATTAAAATAAGTGGCATACATCTCAGAATGCCAGTGCCTCCTACATTCAGTGGGAAGATGATCACTTTTCTTCAGTCCTAGGATGGTTATTCCTCACATCAGCTCTCCTGGGGTTTGTAGGGTGCCTTAGTTTTTCAAAGCCAATCAGAGCCACAGTGCTTCTAAGAAGTAACTGATGCATTAAATGAGAGGCAGTGGGGAAGTTCAAAAGAAGAAGGACTCTGAAAATACAATTGAGCGGCACTGATCAACGTGGCTAATTAAGATCTCAGCTGTTACTGACCCAGAGTAAGCTTAAGTCTATCATAAATGTTATTTTCACAGATTAAGTCTTCAACTCTTCTTGAAAGATTTCCTTCACTTTATTTCCTATTCTGCAAACTATTTCTTTTGACAATTATGGAATTTCTCCCATGAGAAGGCCTGATACTCGGTTTTAATACAAATTAAACAATCATTTTTGCACTGACAGGATCTAAACTGAAGATCTAAACTAAATCTAAAAAAGATCTAAGACTGTGAGGCTAAAAAATTGTTGCTTGCTTATCAATTCTGTTCCATCTTCATCCTTGTATTTTCATGTTCATTCTTTCTTTCCCCTTGGCTACTTTTTGACATACTGGAGAATACGGAAGTTTTTCAAATAATGTGTTCTTGGAGATCAATTTTCAAGGATCAAACAGTTCTCTAGCTCCCTATTCTTCACAGAAATTTCAATAAAATATCCATGATTTGAAGAGAGAATCATCTATCTGAATCACATCGCACACATGCATGCTTCAGAGCGAAAAACATACAAAAAATGAAATATTTAGCAAGAGTTATACAGTACTAAAGCCACAGGGGATTTGAAATCAGAGTGGTGATATTTATAAAGCATTCTTGATTTTCATAATGAAAAAACGTCTGACCTATAAACAAATAATTTGTCTAAATTTTTACTTAATGCATTTCTGACATTTTAATGCCCAAAGCTTCAGACTTGCATTTGAACAGGTAAAAAGCACGCTGTAATTATACGGTGGTTT
This sequence comes from Centrocercus urophasianus, assembly GCF_019232065.1. Classification (NCBI taxonomy): domain Eukaryota; kingdom Metazoa; phylum Chordata; class Aves; order Galliformes; family Phasianidae; genus Centrocercus; species Centrocercus urophasianus. The sequence goes on from NW_024884722.1 coordinate 4,722,801, forward strand.
TCTTGTTTTTACTTCTATCTATTGTCTACTGTCATCATCAGTATCACCATTATCCTCCAAGAAAATGTTTATACATAGCAAATATTCCATCTGCAGCTCTGTCCCTAATATCCACAACAGTTGCTTTCTATGTGGGTCAGCACTGAAATTCTGTTTATCAAAGAGTAAACATTGATTGTTTCATTTACAAGCTTAGGATTGCTCTTAGTTCCTTTTAAAGGATTTCTCAATCATTTATCTGGGTTAGGAAAAGTTGTATATTACTGCCAAAAATAAGACTTCTCACACATATGGTAAGTACATGCAGTTGTACCCAGTATAGCCAGATGTATATCCATTTCCTATTCACCAAGATTGTGGAAATAGGAAATCTTAAATTCCAGAAGATTATAAGTCTTCTGATTTTCCAGGATGCAGAACAGCTTACTGGCAGACAAAATCCAATAAATAGGATACATGCAGATAATTTGCATGGCCAACAGCCATGATTTCTTTCCTAATTTTAAACCAGCTCTGAAATATCATTTTCTGCTTTGTAATTTTTTCTAAATTAATTTAAACACAAGTAATCTCAAGGGCTTAATTTTTACATGGTACTGACAAGCATTGTGCTACAATTTACTGAGAGATAATTGCTCATTTACAGGAAAGAAAAAAACAACACACAAAACAAAACACAGCAAACATAAAAAAAAAAAACCAAAAAAAAACCAAAAAACCAAAACCTTCAGAGATTCCTTCCCCTGCCATGATACCACATTTCTTCACTTTTTTTCTTTATTTTTCCTGCTTTCAGAACTTGGAAGGATTCATTATGTGACTCACAATGAATTTTTTTTTTCAATGGATGAGACTAATTATGGTGGCACTGTAAATATTTACATTGTTCTAGCCTTCTTCCTATCCTTACTTATGCATTAAATGTCAGAGAGCAGTTTAGCAATTATTGTGGCAAGATTAGCAATTACACGAGGTTGTGGCAGGGAGGGATAAAGAGAACCAAATAGAAACCTGATTATATCAGATATTACCACTGGGATCACATAATTAAGCACATTCCTCATTCAATTAGGAAGCTCAATGAAAAGTATGTTATTGCTAGTCAGCAACACTTTTTACCAATTTTCATGTTGATTTCATCAGTCCTCAGAAGAGCTACCAGGCAAAATGAGTTCTTACATCTTTGATTAGCTGGAAAACAATCTGATTTATGATTTTTTCAATATCTGTTCAGTGAGTGAGTGGCTCAGGATCCTCAGCGTACAAAAAGGTTCAGCAATACCTATCCTAAGAAACCTGCTTTAGCACGATGGTTGGATGAGCTGGTCTCCAAAGATCCCTTCTAACCCTTACAGCTCTGTGATGATGTGATTCAGTAATAGGCAATTGAATAATGTGGCAGTGCAACTGAACAAGTTGCATATAGATCACAAAGTACCAATAGGCATGTGAGTGGGAAAAGGGAGTTTCTTTACTAGGAGCTGTGAATGCTACCCATTGGCTATGCTTTTAAATCACAAAAGCGAGTCCTCACTAGTCAAAAGCCAGTGGTACCTTGGACAACAAAAAGTTTGCCTTTGGTTAATTGTGTTTAATTGGTCCTGCTTAAATGAGGATAGGAAAATAAGAATCTGTAGAAGGGATCAACAGTGGTTACTATTTGCTTAAAAAAAAAAAACCAAAACCACCAAACACAGAATTAGTTAATCTTATAACTTCAATGAAGGAGAATACTTCTGTGCTGTACTGCATATTAGCATTCCTCATCACACATTTTCTAGGTGCTGATTGCGCTCTAGTAAAAAGCTTGCAGGATCTTGACTGTTTATGAAGGTGTCTAGTGATAGATCAAGGGGGAATAGTTTTATAATGTGACAGGGGAGGTTTAGGTTAGATATTAGGAGGAAGTTTTTCCTCATACAGGGTGGTGAGGCACTGGAACAGGTTGCCCAAGGAGGCTGTGGGTGCCCCATCCTTGGAGGCATTCAAGGCCAGGCTGGATGTGGCCCTGGGCAGCCTGGTCTGCTGGTTGGTGACCTGCACACAGCAGGAGGGTTGAAACCAGGTGATCATTGTGGTCCTTCTCAATGCAGGCCATTCTATGATTCTATGATCACAGACAGATAATAAGCTCATCTAGAGCAGCCAACAAAGTGGTGACACAAGGAAGAAAGTGTGAGGCTCTTACATCCCAGCCTGCTGCCCTGAAACATGTTCCTTCACCTGAAAGGGTTCACAAGCAGCAGGAAGCTGCTCAACAAAAACTCCTCATTAACTCACGCACTGTGGCTATCTTATCAACTCTTCCTTGAAAATTACTGTTTAGCTGTGAGTAACCCAGTTATCTCCCATAAAAGTCCTTGTAACACAAAAACCACTTGCAGCTACTGGAATACGAAGCACATCTGTCAAAAGAAAATCCTCATTAATAAAGTATGAGAATTCTGGCTCTTTTACAAAGCCTTAATGTGACACAAACCCCTTCTCACCACTTGTGATAATTTTGCCTTTGAAAAGAATGAAGTTTTCTAATGCGAGCTCACATCAGTGGATTTATTGCAAGGATGAATTCGATCCCTTCTTTTCTCATAGCGGCAATGAAGAAAGCAAGTGCAATAAAAGAAAGGGTTGTCTGAGACACTAAGAAGTCAGCAGGCTCTTCCAACTCTTGTTTTTTTCACTTTTCATTGCAGTGGAGGCAAGGCACAGACTGGGCTTTGAGCAGCCCTGTGTGCTCATTTGGCCAGTCTCTCTCAGCACAAAAGGATGATACCTGGAAATAGTGTTTGATTCATCTGCTGTTGGTGTACTGAAACACCAGCCTGCCTGGAAGCATTTATCATATTAAGTAACCTCCACAGCATCACTACAGAAGAAGCGTGACAGCAAGGAAATCAATTGTTTCAGTGAAAACTTTTTGCCTTGTCAAGAGTGTTCCCAAATTTCCACAACAGCAATTGCTATGAAACTTGAGGCATTTACATTTATAATTTTCCCTTGCCACAACTGTTCTAATGAACCAATATTACAGTGGCAGTGATGGGCACAGATAGATAATGGAACCAATTACTAAGATGGCATGAGTTAAGATTTAAAATGTGGATTTAATTTTGGGAAACAAGCACAATATAAAAAAATCTGCCCTGCAGCTTTTTTGAATATAACTGACTGCACTCACAAGATGAATTTTATTTTCCCCTCACTTGCAGGAAAGTGCATTTTGCCAGCATATTTCCATGCAGTCCTCTGCCCTATTTACTGTAGCCTTCTCCAAAGGCCATTGCTCATGCGTTTACAATTCCCATCCATCTCTTTCATGAAACAATGGAGTTTTTCTGTTTCTACATATTTGGATCCACTTGCCACTGTAGGAATATATTTTCAAAGCTCTGTGCACAAGGTTTGCAAAGACTTTGGGAGTTTTGATTGTACCACCTGCAGTCCTCAAAGGCAGTAACATCTGCTAATTAACAAATAACTCAGTGTATTAAAAATCTATCCCCGTAAGCTTTTGGTTGAGAAAAGAAACACTTTGGTAACTATATTTGCTTTTCAGTACGATTGCCCGCATGCTTTTACATGGTAGGTGTTTTCTAATAGTCAAAGAGTAGGGGAAAAAAGGACCAGAAATAGGAAAGAAAGCAGAAATCAAAAAAGAACAGATAAAGGACTGAAGAGTAGGATTCCAGTCACGTTCAGTAAGGACAAAACAAAGGCTTCTAGAAAGCTAGGGCAAAAGTCTGTGTTGTCCTCTCCCTACTCTGTTTTACTCATACGATCAGCCAAAGCTGACTGTTTTTCTGTATAATCAGCGTAAATCATTTGGGGAAAAGTCCTGCTTTGTGATCTGGCCATCTGTTACTATTTCTCAATATCTTACCGTTAAAAAATTTGGACATCAGTCTTTTCTTTGTCAACTTTAAATACGTGTTCTGTTTATATATTTTCTAACACATACTGCAAAATATTCCTTTGTTATTCGTGATTTTTAGTTTATTGACCATGTTCCATATGTAATTTTTTAATTAAAGTTCCTTTCAACTCAGTCTTTAAAATAGTTGCTTTTTAAGGAGTAGGTAGAAGATTCCCCACATTTCTCCTGTTCTTAGCTAAGGTTTGAGGTCCATGATTTTGGAGCAGATCTACTTTGTCTCATTTTCAAGCTATGGACCTTCTTTACAAACTGAACATTCATCTTTGTCATAGCTCAGAAGAGAGTCTTCCTAATGCTGTTTGAAATGTATCCAACAAATCCTTCAGGGCATGAACTGTTTTAGAAAGTCTCATTCTAACATTGCCCAAAGCACTAGTGGAAAAAGCTCTCTTCTGGATTCATTTCTCTTTGATTAATTTTAGCCAATTTCTCCTTTAATCACCGAACTTCAAAATACAACATTTAGATTGACACCTTTCATTATCCCAATCAGTTTCCCAAAAGTCAGAAATTATACCAATCATTTCTAATTTCTGACAATTAAGTTTCTATCTGATGCATTTGCAGAAACACTGTATTTAGCAGAAAATTACAGGCTACCTGTAGAAGGATGCAATCAAGGTGAAGCATGACTTTTGGCTTAGCATGATTTCATGCACTGAGTTGCATAAAAGATGATAAGCATTAGAGCAGCCCATTTCTAATGCAATGCAATCAGGACCTCATGGTAGGTGTAAGGCAGCTGTCAGGTTTCTCTCTATGAACTTTAGGGAGGGAGGGAGGGAGAGAGGTCCATGCTGCAGCAAATGTGCATTTCTTTTTAGTTGAATTCATATATACACTGCTATTGCACAAAACTAAGATAGTATTTCTGTAATCATCAGGCTGCTTGTGAGAAGGGATTAATCAATGAGGTGACACATGCATCTATGTTAAAACTTATTGTTTCACAGATGAATTTTTCAGACCACAGATAAGATGTATAGTAATGTACTGTGCATTCCAGGGCTTTCTGAGAGGTTTGGTTCTCTCACTGTTATGAAAAATAGACCAAAATATGTAGAAAAATGATCAAGGTTTCAGGTTTTAGACAAAAACATAAAAACAAAGCTCTAAATGCTTTTGAATTCAAAGAAATTGTGTGTTACGTGTGAAAAACAGATACTGTCTGCTGCAAGCTAAGCATTATTTTTATTAAAAGCAGCTTTATTTTGGCCATACTGAAAAAGAAATATTGAGATGAATAGAATGTAACTTCAGCTTTTGTCCACATTTCGATTTAAAGCAGTGTCACTGCCAAGTACCTGTGTTGGGCATGACAATCCTTCATGCTCACACTGAACAGGCAATGAGGGAATGTATTTAAGCAAAATTCCCGAGCTGTGAGCTGTGTTTTATGAAGCTGTGTTGGATGTCACGTTTCACTGCCTTCAGGATGTTCACAAGACCTTCTGTAAAGCAATCACCATCACTTTGCGCTTAAAAGAGAAAAGAGGGCTTTCGTCTCAAAAAGACAGCTCTGCTTATCAGAACATATAACAGAAGCAAGATAAATTACACCAAAATAGATCATTAATAGTTACTTTGTAGTCAATGGTTACTGGGTACGATAGTCACTAATACTGTTACATAATGCCATTTTTGTTTCGTTCATTTCATTTTAGACAGCAGATGTAATTGAAAACAATGCATTTTAGGCAGTGCTGTACCATGCACAATGATTGCAAAATGAGTCCTGAATGAAAATATGAGTTGAAAGTTCTATTGCATTTTACAGGGATTTTCACAATGAAAGCAAAATTTAGTTAGATGATATTACTCTAAATGGAAGGATGGAAACTGAATTTAAGTTAAAACTTAAATTCTAAAGGCACTCCAACTTGAGCTCTTAAACACATAATTTGCCCCTGAAAGCATAAACTCATCTCTGCCAGCTACATCTGGAACACGAAACAGAGAAGTTGTTGCTGTCACTGACTATGGCAGCAAAACACTACACAGCAACAAGGTGCATATGCACAATAAGATGTCTCCAATAAATCCTTGTTCTAGTATTATCTACTTGTTCTGTCCACAAGAGCAGAGGAAGTTTGATTCCTATTGCAACAATATCATCAGTTCTGCTGACTTCCAAAAATAAAGAGAAAATGACACAAATATTTAATTCTACACTTGAGCTATCCTCAGTAAAGAGAATAATTTACTTCATTTAGGTGGTGTGTCAAAAAGAAAGGAAGCAGAATCCCTTACATCACATAGCTCTCTTCTCAGAAAACAAAACCTATTTTCCCAAGATGTCTATAAGGATGACTAATCTGGTCTATCATTTTTTATTAACACAAAATGACTTCTGTGGTACCACTTAGGCTGAACTGGATTTCATGCAAATCAGTGACACAAACAGATCTTATCCTGTTTTTCTGTACAATATATGCAAGTTGTCATCCAGCTGCCTGGGATGCTTGCAGTATTCCTCCTGCCTTTACTCTGTAACATCTGGACACTTCATTTGCCTATTAATAAAACATCTTATTTCTTACTCCTTTGACAGAAAGCAAACCAGAGCCCTTTTGTCCCTCCAATCCACAATGCGTGACAAGCTATAGTCTGTCTTTTTATGGCCTGTTCTTATGAGTTAGAACCATAGAATGGTTTGGGCTAGAAGGACCTCTGAATTCCAACCCCCTGCTGTAGGCAGTGACACTTCTCTCTAGACCAGGTTGCTGTAGCTGTAGCTGTAATCTGCTCATCAGAGAGCCCTAGTACATCAATGACACTTCTCATGGATGCTACACTTACCCGGGGTCTGCTTAGGATCAGAACTGAGATAACTGGTTTAGCTACAACTGCTTTGATGACTGCATGACAGTCATTGAAGAATAAGGTTAGGATACGACCACCCACCTCCACCTTATTGACTATAACGGCCTCAGACTTGTTGCTGATGCTTCAAGTAAAGTCAAAAGCTGAATCCAGATGTCCCCAAGCCTCAAATCAGAGATACCAGAGTGCTTTTTTTCCTCTAGGCTTGCAGGACTGGGAGGGATGATGCAAAGAATTTGTATGACTTGGATAGGATGAGAAAGACCATTTCCAGTCTGACATTTATTCTGAGCTAGAATTCAGTCTTCTGCTCCAGATTATATCTACAAGCGTGCTGGACTCAGTGAAAGATAAAGGGCAAACCTATTTCCTTTAACAGGTTTCAAGCAGCCAACTGAAACTTTATCGAACTGAGCCTACAGCTATTAAATCAGTGGTGGAAATGGAAATGGTCCACTCTTCTTCTCCAGACAGATGGCAGAGCATAACAGCTCTGTTTCATCTTTATTTTCACTCACACTGCCCTTTATCTGAATTTCAGCCTCATAGGTCTGTGGAGGATTTCTGTAGTGCATTTGTTTTGTGAAATTTCTTCCCTGGAAAGCTGCTCTGTTCCTACAAAGAGTTATACTCTGGAACACAATACTCACTGATCCCAAGCATTATTTCTGAATTCCATCTCTTCTCTGCTACTGAGAACTTTACTAATTGCTGAATTGATAAACATGATAACATAAAGAAAGATATATAAAATCATGATGTAAAGGCGAGTGCCTTAACTCTACAGACCCTAAAGGAGAAAGAAACAAATCTGTAAGAAGAGAAAACAACTTGCAGCTCCCTGTAATTGTACCCTGCAGTTTGCTTGTTGGTACAACTTCTGTGATAATAATATCTATAATTGATCATCTCTGGCTGAGAAAATTTGATGAACGTGGTGTAAAATGATGCTCTTCTACTGAAATGGAAGCTGCTAGGCTGCCTCCTGTTTGAGGTTCAAATTTAGCTGATTCTTGCATGAGCAGGAAAAGTTTGAAAGAAAAAAGTTTCAGGCAGGTGGAAAGAAATTACTCAGATTTGAGAGGTGCTAAGTTTAATATTCCCACATGTATAAAAAGTGACAAGCAATTTTTACTAACCACAGCTTCTCATGTACATGGATAACGTCTTGCACAAGTAAAGAACTTACTAAGTCACCACATGTATTAAATTATTCCCTCAGATTGGAAAGGAAAAGGTGCTTCCCCAGTCTCAACTCCAGTACATTACACCAGAACTCACCCATTATACTGTCACTTCAGAAAGTGGTTGCAGGTGCTTTGTTCTGACAGGCAAATGGCACTGCTGAGGTTGGGGCTGTCCCTAAGCAAGAATGTTCATAGCATTCATGGTTAGGGATCACTGGGCAGTACTATCAGGAATAGAAGCTTTAGAAGCTCAGGATATCTTTTGAAAAAGATATATATATACATATATACATATTGTTTTTCCTAAAGAGCAAATTCCTTCAAAGACATTTGCTCAGGAAGACATCTCCTCATGCTTCTTCCCATCCCCTGCAGCAGAATTCTCTGTGCTAATGAGGACCTCATCCATCCCTCTGACCCCTGTTAGGTAGACTCCTGAATTTTCCACTACTGTCAGATACGAATACAACTTTTACAATTGCCTGGAATGGAAAATTTCCTTTTCCTTTCCAACTGTTCTTAATCTGCCTTATTTGCTTAAACAAATCTCCCGTGAAAACAATCTGCACACTCATGTTTGTATTTGTCATTTCTTCGCACCTGTGATCAGAGATAAACTGGATTTATTTTCAAATAAACCTCATTTAACCCCTTAACTTAATTCTAAATTACATATTAGTTCATTAAAATTTCCTTCCTAAATGTGTCTCTGAACATGTACAAGCATTTTCCCATTGCAAGCACTGCCACTTTATTAATGCAGCCCTAAGTATTTCAACTTCCATCACAGAGCTGAAAACCATTTGTCTGGTTGAAATGTCCCCTTTTGCATCCAGGAACTCAGTTCGCTTCTCTGACTGCAGTGGCTGTATTACACTGAGGAACAAATTAGAGAAAGCACTAAGAACTGCCAGCAGCCAGCACCTTCCAGCCCCTGCTCTTGCAGATGAAGATCTGTAAAGCCTCTGGAACAATAAATAGAAAGATTCCAACTGCAGATTGTTGCCACCTCAGAAAACTGTCTTACTGGAAGATTCATGAAGATGTTTTGTGCTGCATTTGCATTTATTACTATTCTGGATGAGTAGTTGTTCCTCCACTTGCAGTCCACCCATAAAAATCCACTCTGTGATATTATTGCTAAAATACAGAATTTTGTTCAAGAAACTAAGCTGATCTAAATCAAAATATATAGCATATTAAAAACAGACTAGATACGCTGTAGCAAACAAAAATTCAGCTATTGTGCAATGCTTTTTTTGATGTGATTTTTACACAGTCAGATATAAATTTCTAACAGCATGCCAGCTCCTAGTCCAGGTAATTTGCTGAATTTAAGGTTTTTGAGGAAGAAAGTTTATTCAGAAGTGCTTCTTGTCCTTTCAGCCAGTTTCTTCTTTCAGAGCTTCATAACGCTGTATAGCCTGGGACTTCTGCATGCATGGAAAGAGAGGATTAAGGAGGTGAGGAGCGCTATGAAGGAAAGCCTCACTTTTGCTTAGAGCTGCAAATTTTAAGGATGGTCGATCTAAATTCTTCAAACTTCTCTGCAGTGCCATGAAAGCTGAAACGTGTGGTTATACTCTTAGCACTCAACCTCACAGCAGAATGAGTAGAATGCAAGAATTTTTTACTTTCTCAGCCTAGCCTGTAAATATTTTTTTGAGAGTGTCTGTAGCAAGGAGGGTGTCAGGAGATACTCAAGACAGTGTCTTAACAGGGATATAAGAAAGAAGAAAGCAGTACAGAATAATACAGTTGTTTGAATTGGAAGGGCCCCTTAAAGGCCATCTGGTCCAACTCCCTGCAGTGCACAGGGACACAGGCAGCTCCATCATGTGCTCAGAGCCCATCCCCTGACCTTGGATATCTGCAGGGATGGGCACCACTATCTCTCTGGACAGCCTGTGCACTACCTACCCTGGAGGTCTCTCAGGCTGCTCTCACAACAGAAACATCTCCCTGGTTAATGGGAAAGGGCTTGCATAAACTCTAGCACAGTAAAACAAAGAGCTTTCTCAACTCACCCCTTTGAAAACAGCATTTTGTTTTATGAAGCATCAGCAACAGTGTGCAAATAAATCTAAGTGCCCTCGAAATGCTTCATAACCTTTCAGCAAAACAACAGCTGTACATCCCCAAGCAGCACAGAGTGCTTTATTAAGTCTCTAGGTTGAGGTTTTGAGGAATAAATAAATAAATAAATAAATAAATAAAATCCATTCCTTCTGACAAATGCTGTTCTGACAATTTGGCCTGCGACCTTGTGAGCTTCCCTGCTCTGTCCCATCCCAGCTTTATGCTGGGAGCACTGGCAAACCTGGAAAAAACAGCCTTGTATTATTTGCTTTTAGTAAATTTTAGCCATTGAGGATTCCGTGTTAAGATAGTGACAGAATAACGCAAGAATATGAGGTTACAATCTCTAATTTCATCCTTGGATGTCCACCATGTTGTAAATGTTCTTCTGGAAACATTTGCAAATGATTTAAAAGTCAGAATGACCCATTTATAGTATACTATCCTTTCACAAGTGCAAAATATTGAATTTCTTTTGCAGGAAGGACAGCATGAGGAAAGAGAACAACAGATGAAAGTAACACTCAGAGTGTTGTTTAAAACTCAGGGGTGACATACAGATGTCATGAATTTGTACCCACTGTCATTTCAGTCTGGGTTGAATATTCAAAAGAAATCTATAATGAAAAGCAAACAGTAGACTTAAAGTTCTAAAACAACTCAGATTCAGTCCAAATTGGCTACTCTCTTATGTATAAGGATCTTTTTAGTCTAAAACACTAGGCAGGAATTTACAGCTATCACTTTGTTATATATGGAATGTTAGCAGACAAAAAGAAGTGTAGCTACTATATAAGATTTTCCAGGTACGCTGTGCCAGAATTGCAATGTACTACTAGCAAGTGAAGTAAATGGTAACCAGTTCATTGGGATTTATCCTTTCTTTAAACAGTGAAATGAACTCCTGTATTTGCTGAATCAGTCCCAAAGAGCACATACCAACTGCTCTGCTTAATTAGTTAATATCTTTTCTACAGTGAGTCTTAAACTCCCTATAATAAAATGTGGTGAGATTAAACAATGCCTTAATTACTTGTTAAACTGTACAATATTGATAAAAAATGCTAAATCACTGTTTTGCAGAGGTGGGTAGTATTTTCTGAAATCTGATACAGCTCCTGCTGAAAGAAATTTCAGTCTCAAGAAGTCAAAGCGAAAAGTAAATGCAGCATGGTAATTTTGCTGTAGGGGTATCATCATTTAGGTGCCTACTCTCTTTCAAACCATTTCATTTCCTCCTTTTAGTGGCATATGCTAAATATGCATCTTTAGTACTACTGAAATCTGCCTAATGCAGAGAGGTGAGGCGGGGATAAGATTGCAAGCACAATAAATCATTTATGACAGAAGTTTTCCTGGCTTGATTCTAAGGGCAAAATTAAGGTTAGTAGGAAAAAAACACTCATGTTGGTAAAATTAAAACTGTTTTCCACCATCAAGAAAACATGCTGTTGGATTACTGGTAGATACTGATAACACTTTATTGCAAAGCTGATATCTTTGGCAGCTTTTTAATCGCATCCATTGTCTATGACAGTGTGGTCTAACAAATCATATATGATAACTGCATGAGTGTTTCTTGAAAGTCATCATTAACTGATGACATTAAGCTAATGATAAAATAATGGCCTGTGAAGGACTAATGTTGCAATTATAATTTAATAACTCAAGCGGGGTATATTTAGGATCACTCCGTTATTTCCTTTAAATAATTTTCAAAACTGCTTGATTTATTTTTTTTTTTGAGGCTATTTTGCCAAAATGCCCAGTAAAAACATACCATTCCAGTGTGCAATGGACTGTGCTTTGATAAATAACTGGCTGTGGTGACATTTATGGTAGTAAATCCTGTCCATTTTTTCACAAGTCTGAGGCTTGAAGGGACTTTCCTGCAGCAGTTACATGTGGATTTTACAACCTGTGATAGAAATGGACACCCCCATCACTTTCTCATTCCAGCCACTTACCCACTTACCAGAACAGTCTTCCCCAGCCCAAATCTTTTTTGTATATCCAAACTTGTTGCAGGCTTGGCTGGTTTCAGGGCAGAGTTTTCTATAAAATGCTCTGTTTATTGTCCTAGGTAAGGCTCTCTGCCTTGGATGTCATGGCTGTGTGCTGCTAAAACAAGATAAAAGAGCTAATTATTAGAGCTAGAGAGAACAAAAGAAGTTAAAATATTTTCCATGATGCAAGGCATTTGTCCATATAGTCTTCAAAAGGGTCATCAGATAATGAACACAACAAATAATAGCCCTTAAAAATAGTAGCCATTTTTTTTGCTTTTAATTAGGCAGAGCACTTTGATTGCAAACACTGTTTACAAACTGTCCTTAAAGACACAGATTAATTTATATTTTAAAAAATAACCAAATAATCCAGTTTTAAAAATTCTGGGATGGCTCAAAGAGAGAACAATTAAATGGTTTAAGGCAGTGAAAGTCACTCATGCAATACAAGCCAACATTAGGTCTTACACAGCTTCTATTGACTGCATGTGGTCAGAGAGAAAAATGATGCCCTCAGCTGCCGCATGGAAAAGTTGCTCGACCACATTTCCAGCAGAGCAGAACAGGTTACCACCACCAATGCCACCAATTAAATGTCAGAGAGAAAGGCAATAATTATCTAGAATTTGGTAGCAAATAGTTATTTCTCTTCCATAACCTGAACAAAAGCTAACTAAATTCAGCAGAAAGAATTTCCATTAAATAACAAGCTTCATCTTAGGACTTCAGTATCTTATTATCTAAATGCACTGTTGGGAAAGATGATTTAGTGTAGGTTAGCATTTTCTTAATCTTATGTATTTGTAGTGCGATTTAAATTACTTCCCCATGCTTAAGTGAAAGGTGATGATGTAACTATCAAGTTTCCTACAGAAACAGTAAGTTTTCTTAGCACAGCCTGTAAACACTGGAAAAGGAAAGGCATTCCCTGTGCTTCAAATCACATGGAACATGGACTATTTTACATTTCATCTGAAGTGTTATAAATAATAAACATTCTAACATAAGGTCACTGTTTCTGCTTTTGCCTCTGGAACAATGGTTAAAAAAAGAAATCTTTTTCTTCCCTTCTCTCACACACAACACACATGAAAGATTCAGTGTTTGCCTAAATAATCCATATAGTTCTCCTTACTTTTTCCCTTACAGATTTTTCTCCATGCTTTGGTGATGAATTTTTGGTGATTTCTTCCTCAACACTCCTTAATAATCCCTGAAGGCTTTCTCTAGTTTTCTTTCATCTGTTACCTCCTCTTTGATCTTGGGGATTCTTTTCTTTACCAGTCTTGAAGCTTGTGAGCCATATTTTCAGAATTAAAGCTGAAATTGTGAAGAACAGCACGGAATAAAGATATGCATATTAAATGAAATATAACATCTCAACCTAAGAAAGAAATCAGAAAATGAATTAAGTAGCTGAAATATACTAATTTAAACATTAGGTTCTAGCTGTTGTTGCCTGGAGGTTTTCCAAATACCACCTGTTTGTGTCCAGGAACCTTTGGCCTTAGGTCTCTCAATAAAAGTATCTCGTAAGGATGAATTTCTGTTTGGCAAATCAAAGGTGTTAGGGACTTTGCTTGATGATATTTTAAAGTTTGCTGCACCTCTGCACAAGATTCACAGTCTGCCCCAGAAGTTGTGGTCTTGAAGGCAAGAGATGTGACTGCTGCTGGAGCTGCGGTTCTGTTAATAGAAAGGCTCAAAGCAACTACCTTGCTCTTGGTGAGCTGCCCTTCTTTTGCTTGAGATAGGTCGACATGGACCTGGGGAATGAGTAGGGGAAGAACAACTGGAAGGAAACCTAGAAGCTGGGAAGAACACACTCGTGGAACAGCAGAGGTGGGGAAGGTTCTCAGGCCCTGTCCTCTCAAGAGACTTCTGGGCAAAGAAGGTTCCAAAGCAGCAAAAATGGGCTAAGTGCTCTCAGTTTGACCAGCTGGGCTCTGAGAGTTGATGGTCTGAAGTCGCACCAGGGGAGGCTAAGAGTGGATTTCAGGAAATATTTCTTCTCCAAAAGAGGTGCTGGAAGGGGCTGCACAGAGAGGTGGTGGAGTCACCATCCCTGGAGGTATTCAAGAACGGTGGAGATGTGGCACTGATGGATATGCTTAGTGGGGATGAGTTTGACCTTGTGATTGTTGTGGTTTCTCCAGCCTTTATGATTCTGTGACCTTGGGATATTAGGGGCAGGGAAATATATCTAGAGATGTGGAGAGCAGGTAGAAGTTTTGCTGCAGTGCAATGCAAAAAATGCAATGAATAGAGTGAGGAAAACTTGATCCAGCTTTTGAAAAGATGAAGCTGTTAAGCTTTGTTCACTGTTTTATGCAACAATGCACAGGTGTATTTATATGCTTTGTCTGCCCTCTCACCTTTATCAGAAACTCAAACCTGCATGTCCTTCTTGCTTGCTCTGTCCAGAGAGCCCAGCACAGGACAGCCCAGCAAAGCTGAGCCCATCATTGCATTGCCTCCTGATGTGTGCCCTTCACTGCCCATTTTCTCAGTATTTCAAAACTCTGCCACTTTATACAGTCTGAAAATCTATAGCAACTCACAGAGAAGTCAGTTGCTCCTTAGATTCTGTCACAAATTGCCTTGGTTAATAACTTTCTCACAAGAATTATAGCCTTTTTTAAACCTTTTTTGTGGTTATAAAAGTACAGTGTGCACTCTGATTTCATTGTAAAGCATGATTTAATTGATAAGAATTTGTGGACTGTGACAAACAAGATCTTTCTCTTCATCCGCTTTTTAAACTTAGAATGTTAAAAGACATTAACTGTGTTCTTCAGACTTCTGTGTATTTCTGAGTATGCATGAACTGCAAAACAGTATAACAATACTATAAGGAATGATAAACTAGACAGTGAAAAATATACTTCTAAGTTATATGGTTCTGTTAAGCGTAGAGTTGCATTTCATAATATCAACAGTACAAGTGAGTTGTTACAGCAAAAACAATGCTCACATTCAATCCACAAGTGTTTAATAAGGAAAAGTAGAACTTCTGAAGAGCCTAACCAGTTCTTAGCAATACTCATGCAACTATAATAAATTACATAAAGTCATTCATGCAGGAAATTATTCAGAGATTGTTACAGATCTCAATTCTCAAGAATGTCTCTTGTATTAACAAGTAATTGAAAGTTAGAAGTGTTTAGAATACTCAAAAACATTTTCATATTTCAAACTGACAGGGACATTTTATGTTATCTAGAAACATGCCACATGCTCCTGGACTCAGAAATTTGTTTTATTTGCTGTCATTTTTATAGAGCTAGTAACAGCACAGCTGTCTGTATATCAATACTGATCTTTCTGTTCCTCTCTTAGGCCAATTCCTTAAATCATTATCTGCTACTACTTAATGAGATTTCTTGTTATCGACCACATTAGATGTCAATATCTGTTGTCAGACAGATCAACATTCAATGCATTTTCCAATAAAGTTCATGCCAATACTACACTGGTGGAATTCTGCTTACCTATACATTGAAAATATATTAACTGCAGAGCTGAACACGTGACCAGCACATTCACTGTCCTTCGATACTGGAATCAATTCAGAGTCTTCCAGCATAACCAAGCCTTCAAGACATTTACATAAAGAAAACTTTGCATTTAGGATTGCTGAAGAGGAAGGACTGAACTAAAAGATATCTGAGAAGCAGCAGAAATTTCACATTGAATTATGTAGCAGAATGGGAGAAACATATGCATTTTCCCCCTCAGCCTATGGTATTATCTGTTACCCTGATGCTTAATTGCAATAACTGACTATGCATTTGCATCTATGCCTTTTCAAAAAAGTACATCTATAGCTGCTGGGCTATCTGTGCTAATAATACTATATTGATGAGTGGTTTAAAAGTGCCCATAAAACACAGGCTGATCTTCAGTTCATCCACTTAGCTTCAGAGCAGGTTTTTACAGTTTCAACAGCACAAGTAGGCTGACATAGGTATATATATTTGTGCCTGCTAGCTATTAATGTATTAAATAAGCAATACATGAGCAGTTGGGAGCCTATACAATAATCTGTGCCTGGAGTCAAGCTTTCTGGCTGTACAGGCAGCAAATCCAGCTTTGTGGCTGACCTCCTACACACAGTAGACATACACTGATGGACTTCTGAGTCTCATCTGAGAGTTTAGCATGTGGTGTTTTAAGCAAGGATGGGGCAAGATAGCCCCATTAAGAATCAAATGCACAAAATAATTAGACTTTCATTCCCAGAAGATACAAGATGATAACCTACATCAAGTCTCATCTTGTGTATAATAAATATTTATTCATAAATAAATAAATAAATAATTCTATTGGTTCCAGAGGACTTTAGATCAGCTTGTAGCACATCTACACAAGAAACACAAGAAAGTAAAGAAATTTTTATTTAATAAATAGGGATAAGTAGATATCTGCATCTAGAGACCAAACTCCACGCCATGGAAGGTTAGGAGCATACTTCCTTTTTTGTCTCAAGCCAGATCCAAATATTGTGATTGTGATTGTGATTATCTTTTAACATGCTACAGTTCTTTCATACAATGTTTTTCATTAATGCAATTTATTCATGGACCATATTTTTGTCAATTCCTGCGAGGGCAGCTTGCTCAAAACACTGTATGCTTTCAACCTTAAAACTCTGCCTGGCTCTATAGACTGATGAGTTACCTTGTAATTTCAGCTCCACATGATCCTTACTACTATAGTTTGCTTTAATCCTTATTACTGTTATTATTTATGCAGTTCCTAGTGGTATACAAGACATTCATTAAATATTCTGTGCTTTGAAGTAACTGAATATAAAGCAGGTCACCCATAGGAATTTATTACTTAAGCATCTTATTTCATCATATCTTTAGAAAACCCAGTGCTTTTATAATGTGATTCCCTGAATTACAAATTCATGAGGGATTGATTACATGGCTGTAAAACATTTCCAGATGAAAGGGGCTTATTCAGTTACTAACTCTTAAAACTCCAGAACTATTGCATGAATACTCGAAGGTACCAACTCACCCAAGAGATCAGTGCTCCATGAAGACAGATTTAGGTTAGATATTAGGAATAAATGTTTCACTCTAGAGGGAGACAAAAGGTGTTGGAATAGGCTGCCCAGAGAGGCTGTGGATGCATCCTGATGTGGAATTCTCAGTACAGGAGAGACACAGACCTGCTGGAGTGCATCCAGAGGAGGACAACAGAAATGATCCAAGAGATCGAACACCTCACCTCCAAGGACAGGTTGAGCTGGGGCTGTTCAGTCTGGAGAAGAGAAGGCTGGGAGGTGGCCTGATAGTGGCCTTTCCATATCTACAGGGGAGTTACAGGAAAGAAGGGACAGACGTAATGGGTGATAGAACAAGGGGAAATGACTTCAACATTAAAGAGGGTAGACTTAGGTTGGATATTAGGAAAAAGTCTTTTTACAGTGAGAGTGGTGAGGCACTGGAACAGGTTCCCCAGGGATGTGCTTGATGCCCCATCCCTGGAGACTTCCAAGGCCAGGCTGGATCTGGCCGTGGGCAACCTGATCTAGGTGTGTGTGTCTCTGTTGTAGGGGAGTTGGACTAGATGGCCTTTAGAAGTCCCTTCCAACTCTAAGGATCCTATGATTCTGATGCCAGTTGTAGTGTGTTATATTTTTTTGGTTTGTCTTTAATCCTGTAAGTACTTCTTCCTCTGCTTAGACTCTCTTTTTTCATACTTTCCCTGACCTTGGAGAAATCAGACTGATTGTATCTTTATTTTCTCCCTTCAAGAAGGATAATTCTTGACTAACTACAGCCTTAGCAACGTGCTAAAAGCCTTGGCAAGCAGATACATACAGATATGAATATTAAAGAAGAATCTCAAGGTAATATAAAAACCACATCTCCACCATCAACACAGAAGAGTACCAAAGTACTGAAATGCCTACTGCATAGCAAAGAATACTCAAATAAGAAACTACTGTTCAGCAGAGCTTCATGGAGCTGATTAGAATGGAGTACTCTCAGATCAAAATACACAGAGAGTTTACTGTCAGAACCAGACAATTTTAAAGTTCCTGTAAGATAAATCCCCAAACGTTGTGCTTGAAAGTATTTTCACTTACTTCAGTAGCAGAAAAAAATATATGAAAAAAATTAAATGCAGTATAAAACAGCTTCATGTTTACCTGATTCTAAATGGAGTTTTATGCCAAAAATACTCATTCCTCATCCCAACCTCATTACATTCAATATAGCAGCAACTCTCATAGTAGGTACTGTTTTTACCATGAGAAATCACCCAAGAAAATGCCACCTGACATGCTTGTGATAGTGCAGTTTGTTTTGAACTTCCAGTGTGAAAGCTGCCAAGACACTTGAAGACAAAAATTGTGGTGCAGATAGCCATAAGCTTAGGGGCTCGTTAGCCTCCTTAGGTTTAAGATCACACATGGGCTGAGCAGAGAACATCAGCAGCACCTCAACTGAACAACAAAGTAAACATGTAATAAATCCTTGATCAGACCAAAACTGCTGCTTTGATTTGGTAGTACTGAGTCTGCATCTGGAACCTGAGGCTCTCTTTCTTACACACGAAACCACTCTTGTTCATCAGCCCTAATGTACAGCAGCCATTGGAAACCTTAATTTGGCTCTACAAGCAACTCTCAAAGTTCCATTTACTATTAGAGCTTACAAATTGAATGCAATAGATTTCCTCCCCTGCACCATTACGCTTTGGGCTGTTGGCTGACACATAATGGCTTATAGGAAACATGAAAATTGTCATTTGCCTACAATTTCCAGTTTATCTTTCCTGTGTTTCCCTCTCTTCATTTTAGAATAATTCACTGCCAAAAGGTCGAATCTCACAAGTGGCCCCAAACTGGGTGTTGAAACAAGCCATTCTTTGCTTTCATGTTGAAAGGAGTGAAGCATGCTTGAAATTATAAGGATAACAAGGTATCCTTCAGAGAGAAAATAGTTATCTATCAAAATAATCTTTAGGTTACTGAATGAAATTTCCACCTAAGATGACCACGACGCGTAATAAACATGTAGAAAAAACAAAATTTATTGCACAGACAAAATCATACTTAGTAGGGTGCAGAGAGGAAAAGGGAGGGGATCTAGAGTGGGAAACTAAAAATCACCATTAATGAAATCTCCTTAAAGAAGGAAAGGAAAATACTTGAAAGGAAATATAGCTGTTAGAGAGAGATGAAAGTTACAAGAGAAAAGAGGGAATGAAATAACAGAATGTACATAGGACCAGAAATTGCCTGAGGGGAAAATTAGACTGAAAAAGATGGAAGCAAAAGAAAGGGAAGTGTTCAGGCAGAAGAAGTAAAAGGAAAAAACCAAAGCAATGTGCAGAAGTAGAAAAGTGTACTGCTCTGTATTTCATTATCACTGTCAGGGTTTACTACTTCAAACTGCAAACACTTAAACCAAACTGGATGTAAGCAACTTTTGTACTGAGGCTGCAGCACCCTGCAGATGCTCCCAGCGCCTGATCGCACAGTCTCACAGGGATGTCATTCCTCAGGTTTGTTTTTCTTTTCTGCAGATGTAGCTCCTGCCATTAGTTAAACTCAGCTCACTGAATCCCAAAGCAGTTGACTTCCTAACACCAGCTTCACAACTGCTCCTCTTCACAGCATGTCTTTTTTGGCAGCAACAAAGACAGAATATGACCCAAGTAGCTTTATGTGCAAGACGTCCATTTCTTATCTCTCAGCAGCACTTACTCACATCTCCCTTTGCTGCCTTCAGTTACGTTTCTGCCCTTTAAGCAATAAAGCGTATTTATAATTTTATTTTCTTAAGTAGCACAGAATCAGTCTAATTAAGCAATATAATCATAAATAACAAGTTTTGGCCCCCATTCGTGTTAATGTAAATCAGGTGTTATTTCAGTACCAGATAGTAACTGAAAGCAAAAATTGAACGCAAATCTTCTTGGCTGCTACACAACGCCAAGGACATGAAAATAATTTGCCTTCAGGTTTATAAAGGTACTTCCTTTTGTTTTAAAGGAACGTTTTAGTTAATACCTTCACTTATTTCAAGTATACATTTTCCACTCTTCTACTGCTTAAAAAAGTAAAGCAGCAGTCTGTTCTTTCTCTGAGCAACCATGCACAAAGATATTAAACCTGAGCTGATCAAAGGTCACAGAAGTACCAAGACAAGGAGAAATATGTGTTTTAATTAGCAATAATTGTTCATTAACAGTTTAATAATAGTATTTCCTAACATAAAATAGATTTGCATCATATCTTGAACTTCAGTACATGCTGGAGTCCGATGGAAGCCAAAGCTGAGACAAGCAAGTATTGAAGTCTCTACAGAAGGATTTTGTAATCTGGTGTACATGACAGACTGAGAAGCATAAATATGTCATCATTTAATAACTCATTTACTTGTTAAAATTGATAGCAAAAGAATGCATGACTTGGTTTTTGTATGGCTGCAACATGCAATGGATTTACTCAGTGACATAAATCAGACTTGATGGTCATAACTGTAAAACAACCTGTCGTTAACAAGTAATTTGCCTCTCCACAGGCATCAGACATACTCACACCTTTGCAACGAGATATTTTGAAACACCAGATAGAAAACACTCAGATGCTACAAATCTTCATAAACTCATTATGAACACAGTTTCTGCTTTTCTGTTGTTATTGATTATGGATTTGAACTGAGTAAAAGAAGAAACAAAGCCAATGAATTGATGGATGTGGCTAAAGCATTGTTGATAGGAAACAGAATTTAACATTAGGGTAGAAGAGAATGGGGTGAGAGAAAAGAGTGGTCATAGTAGGGTTCAGTGGCAGAGTTAAAGCTTTTACTCTCTCTTGAATCTCCCACAGCATCTATTGTTTTAAAACTGTCTTTTATGATATACAGTCAGGGCTCTTGTTTACTTGCCTAAGTACCACAGATTCCCCTGCACTGGCTCGTTTACTCTAAGAGAACTCTCCTGGATTTTCCAACTCTTCTCCACCCATCATTCCTCAGGAGTCAATGGTACAGCAACTATAGCTGTGTATGGTTCTGTAATCTAAACTACTTCGACAATTTAAAATTGATCAGAAGCAGTATTTCCTCTGTGGGATAACTTCAGCTTTTCAGAGCCAGAACAGCTTGGTAAACATCCAATCCCTGTTTCTGGAAATACCAGATGGAAGAGGGCAAATGTTGTCTCTGGCCCTTCCTTCCTTTGTTTCAAGGCATCCCCATGAAAAAGAGGCTGTTGCAGGCAATTTTTAGCGTTCCTATACAAATAACTTCTCCAATTTAGCTACAAGTATGTTACTTGCTTGCACTCCTCTTTGTCCTTCCCAGCTCCAAACAGCTCCCCATTTCCCTCGTTAAAAGCAACGCAGGAAGGTTCAATCATACCCCATTCCTGCTGTCCCCTAGTTACTTCGCTCTGGAAAGCTACAAACTCTTTAAAGTAACTTTGATATTTTAATTGCATTTGGAAGATTTCCCTTCCAATGTTCTCTACGGCAGTAAAACCATTCCAAGGGCTAATTAACGCTCATACTTGCCCTTGTCATCATGCAATAAAATATGCCCTTCAGAAGAAGGCACATGCCTGTATCGCTGAGAATCAGTGACATTTTCCCACTCAGAGCAACAAACTTCAATGCTACGTTCACAGCATTCATAACCACCTTAGAGATTTTGCGAATATTGTTTGATTGCTCCTCATCAGCCTTTGTGTTTCTATGCTTCATTTTCTCCAAGATGCAGTTTTTGTTTAAAGTGAAAGCCCATCATCGCTAACAAAGTAAGGGTTTCAATTCTTAGGTACCAGCAACATCCATTTTAGTCTGCCTGTCACAGACAGCGGGTGCTGAGGCTGTATAGACAGAGTCCAAAAGCACACCCCTATCTGCCACAGACAGAAAAACGCTTGAGACAAGAAAAAAAAGAAAAAAAAAAAGCCCCATCTCACTGTATCAGTCTATTTGAATAACCATTCTCATATCCCTGCCCGAGGCTCTTGTTCTATCATTTTGTAATCCCCTGACAAAGACCATTTGGGTTTTAAATTCCTTTCTTCCCTATGGAAACTAATTAAGCAAGATGAAAACCTTTGTACTGCAAAGGTTTGGTGTTTTCTTTTCCTACTAATCATTTTGATTGAAGAGCAAACCTCCGTTGCAGCTATTGGTACAGTCAGGTATTTTATAGCTTTTTTTTTTTTTTTTCCATAGCTGCTCTGAACATTTTATATTTGCTGGATTAACTCGCACAGACCACAGTGGCCACCATCCCTCAGGGGAAGCGTTTCAGCAGCGCAGAAAAGCTTTCCTGACATTCCCTTGCTTTCACATAGCTCATAGCTATCTTAGAAAACGTTATTGGACAAGTTATTGTAAAGAACCTTTTAGCAATTCGGAGAGGTCAAGAAACAAAACAGAAAACAATCTTGCTGTTTAATTTTTTTCATAGTTCATTGCACTTATCCATTCACCCGGCTGTTCCTAATCTATTGATACCCAAGTGTGACATCTTCTAATCAGAGCCTTTCTGTATAGGGAACAGGTTGTTGTTTCTACCCAGCAGCCATAGAATCACTTGTTTAGCCTGACAAAACAAAAGTAAAATGCTCTCCAGAAGGTACTGAAAGGAAACAATTAACAGATGATCTTCCATGACTGCTTTTCACAACAGTACACATTCCATTGTTGTCATCTCTTGTCTTCAGTTCACAAACAGACAAAGATTCTCCCAGGAGTACATCTATGTCAACATGTGGCTCTGTACTGGCAGGTTCAAATTAGTAGTTGATGTGAATTGCCATAAAAACTTGGCATCTTTCCTCTTCACTGCTGAAAATGAAATTTGAGGAAAGCAACATCAGGTGGAATTAAAACTTATCCTTTCAGAGCTCGGTAAATAATGAAGATTTAGAAAATCAACACCGAGTATAGAGAAGAGCTGATGTAGGAGAAGGAAAGGTTGGAATAACAGCTGAACAATTGGGATAATAGAAGAGAATAGAAAAAAACATAAAAATAGGAAGACCTAATAGAAAGAGCAGTGCTTTCAAGTTTGAGATGAGTGTGAGACACAGGAGACAAAGTACTTGGTTGAAAGATCAATAAGGGTATTTGGCGTGATGGAAAAAAGTGGAAGTTTTGACATTAAAATGGAGAAAATCTATACCAAAATTTGGCTGGAAAGAGAAAGGGGGATGTGAAAAATAGGGATAAAAATCATTTCCAGTTCAAGATGGAAAGGATTCTCTATCCCAAAAGCAGGAAGCACAGTGCTTGAAATTCTCTGTTGTAATCCTCCTGTACCATTAGTTTTTTCTGAGCCAATCACTTAAGTCAACATTTTCAAATGCAATTGTTCTGATTAGACAATGACTTTTAGGTCCCTGAAGCCGCTGCAATAACTACAGCAAAAGAGCAACAGTTATAGGAGGAAAAGAAAACTTATTAAACCTTGATAGCCACTGAATTAACAGCTCCAAAAAGTAGATTTCTTAATTTCACAAGGTTAGGTGCAGAACTGCACAAACGGTTTAAAGTCAGTTGTGAAGAACAGCTTATTTCCCCTAACTTGTTCAATTTTCACATGCTATCAAGCAACCTTAAAGCTTTCCATTCAGTTACTGAGACCAGCTAGTATTTTAATCTTCCTTTTTTTTGATTTATTCAATCTTGATCAAATCTTATTTTAATTTCATTCAGCCAATGCCCTCACTACAACACAGATGCAAAAACAGAGCACCCTGACCTCCTTCCGCATGAGATCCTCTGCACCAGCCTCAGAAGTGACTGATGAGAAGAGGTAGCTGCCAGCGGTGGCCAGTTGACAAAACTAGTCCACATCAAGACACTACTCAGTGAGATCAGGTGGCCTCAGACTGGCATTGCCCACCTCTTAATTAGTCTGACAGATTGCTGGGTTAGATAGACAGCGTTTAGAGGAGACAGAAAACGTTCCAGTGAGAAACAAAACGGCACTCTGGTAGGACAAAATTGAAAATCAGCACAAAAGAAATGGCAACAACATCTACAGAATTAATAGACAGGCTCAAGAATAGACTAAGGGAAACAGATCTA
This sequence comes from Centrocercus urophasianus, assembly GCF_019232065.1. NCBI lineage: Eukaryota > Metazoa > Chordata > Aves > Galliformes > Phasianidae > Centrocercus > Centrocercus urophasianus. Next base: position 4,746,912 of record NW_024884722.1, read on the forward strand.
ATAGGGCATGGAGCCTTTGGTTTCTCCATTTCATGCCAGTATTTTACCTAAGCTGGTCTACTTCTCATTACAAATACTTCAGACACTTCTGTTGATAAGATAGAATCATAGAATTACTCAGGTTGGAAAAGACCTTAAAGATCATCAAGTCCAACTGCAACCTAACTATACTACCCTAACTCTAACAGCACATGGCTGAATCATGACCCTGAACACATTTTGATGATTTATAATTCTAAGAATTTAGTGTAAGAATGAGTTTATCTGTTAGGAAAGGTATCTAAAACCAGGGAATTATTTCATGAAGTATTTCAATGCATTCTACACTATTTTTTGTGTGTGTATGTGAAATAAATATGAATAAAATATGAAGTTTGAAATCTTCACTGAACAATTTTTTTTTTCTTTCTGTTCTCAAATTAATGATAACTTTCCTTTTTTTTTACTTTTGAGGACTCAGGGAATAACAGAAATGTCACTAGTGAAATTTTAAAATTCACAGGAGTTATGTCAGAACATTATATTACTTAATGGAAAACAATTTATGTGAAAGAATATCTTTTCCTGAGACAAAACTTGCATAAAACAGCTCTGTAAGTCACTGTCAAAGCATGCTGACTGCTGCACTGAGCTTATTTTTTCCTTTGTGAAGTACCTTATAAAAATAAAAAGGTGGAACATTTTGAAGTTGGACTGAAAATGTTAATGTGAGAACGTGAAAACAGAATGGATCCTCTTGGCAGCTCAAATGTATAATTTTCCTTCAAATAATGGCAAATCCATACGTCATTTTCTGCCTTTTGAGTGCAGAGGTCCCCAGCTCCCCTGTGCCAGTGAGTCTGGCCAGATCATTGACTGCAGAGTTGATCATATACTCCTCTAACTGGTACTTGACCCTTATCAAAGAAACCCAGCTGCCCAGCCATGAGTAGCACATATAATATTAAACAGATTTCATTGTCCTTCTTTCATTTCCAATCAAATAAGCTATCCATTAAGATCAATGATGGAAGCCAGCTCTGCGTTCTCCCAGCCTACCACCTCTTATTTTGTTTTCTGTTTTGCCTGTTATCTATGCCAGTACTTGATAATTACCAAAGCACTTACATGTTTATGATTGCATTTTCTGCTGTAGTTACAGCTGACTGTCACAGCCAGTACACAGGATTTCTCTGTCCAAGAACTGAGCTGTACTTCAATATACATCATCTATATCAGCCTCTGAGCCTAGAGTTTTATAAAAAACAGGAGGCACCAAATGCAATAATGAGTAGCAAAGCTTGGCTTATTTGCTTTTTTAAATCAAATAAGCGTTGCCTACGTTCAGATGAATTGTTTGCATTTCAGTAAAATGGTTACATTTTACATTAATATTTCCCCTATTGAGCATAATTTTACAAATCCAGTTTTCTGTTGTTGGTTCCATATATTTTCTTTGGATGGGAATTATCTCAGTGACCTCTGATGTCTGTGTTCTCTCAGTGATGCTCATTTGGAGGGTATACAGCCACTTGCACTTGTTAATATTTAGTAACCTGGAGTTAATTACAGTAATTTCTATTCACACAGGCATGTCAGGAAAAAAAAAACAAGAGTCTGGATTTCTTGATGCTGAGATGTTTTTAATTAAAGACATAAGGAACTGATGTTTTATATTCCTCTTTAGACTTCCTCAGAATGCTAAAGGAAGGCACAGTTGGTAGGAAAATGCAGTAACTTTCATTACACCAACTGGTACATCCAAGAGAAGCAGCCAAACGGGCACACAGTGCTGAGCACAGCAGCTGAAGGCCAGGTATTTACCCAAGGCCAAGCAGCCTCTGCCAAGGACACCACAGATACCCTTTAAGAGACAGCAGCACTGTGACCACCTAAGGAAAAGAGAGATTTGGGAAAGACTTCAGCTGTACAGCTCCACTTACGCTGTTTGCATGCAAATATTCCTTTGCATCTTTTGCCTCCAGCTTTCTGTAAGCAGCTCTGTCACGCATCAGACATTTCTGGTAATTCTTCTTATGCAGCAGAGTCCTCCCACAAGGACAAGTGTCAGTCACTTTCTACCTGCTTGTAAGAAGAGTGATAAAGCTCTATTCACAACACACACAGCTCTAGGCATGTCCATCAGGAGTCCTGTGAAGGTGTTTTTTTCTGAACAATTCTTTAAGCTACAGAAAGCCCAGGGTGTGTGATGAATGAGTTAGTTATGAGCTTTCCTGTGTTGTTTCTTTGCAGTGGCAAAGAAATTTCTGAATGCATTCATTCAGAAGTGAAAGAAGAAAAGAGCAATATCAACAATACAAGGAAATGAAAAAACACGTACACAATAGAAATTGGAATCCAATCCCCAGTAGCCCCACTGAGACACAAGGAAGACCAACAAACAGTATTTTACTATCAAAAATAACACTAGGAAACCTGCTGTATTCCATTGCTACCTCCTACGGCACACCAACCTGGATTGTTCAGCTTTCTGACCTTCTGTTTAACATGCAGCAGACCTCAGCTGCCTTCAGTGGTCTCAGTAGCCATCACCAGCAAATGCTGTTTAAACAAAAAGGGTTTAATCATAAAAAGGTTTAATCACAAAAGCAACAATCATCACAGGCAAACACAAACGGTAGATGTACGAGCAATAATACATTCCTTGATGTGGCAACTTTTCAGAAAATATCTTTTCATATATGAAATCAGAACAATTAAGGTTGGAAAAGATGACTAAGACCAGCTACTCCAATCTACCCTCACCATAGCCACTGACCATACTCATCAGTGCCACATCCCCACAGCTCACAGACACCTCTAGGGACAGTAACTCAACCTCCTCCCTGTGCAGCAGCCTGTGCCAATGCCTCACTGCTCTTTCTGAGAAGAAACTGTACCTAATATCCAACCTGAGCCTCCCCTAGCACAACATAAGGACCTATTATCCTATCACCGCTACCTAGGAGAAGATATGGGATCTCACCTCACTACAACCTTCTTGGTACCAAAATGACCAGCTTAGATTTGGGACAGCCAAAGGGTGCTCCTTCTAATAACTTCTTCCATTTTACATTCGCCACAACTTGTTTCCAGAAAGATCAGATGCATTTTAAGAGATGCCACGTCTGTATTTCTGAAAGTTATTCTCCAACCAAATCATACACTTCTATTTCTACAAGGGATTACCAAACCTTCTCTTAAGAAGAATTACAAGTCACTGCAGCACTCCTTGGCTATATATATAACCTTAGACACTGGCTTGATCAACAAGTTTCCCATATTCTCATCAGACTCTGAGTGGAAATGTGGATTTCAAGTACACATCAGATAGTGATAGAATTATAAAGATATTTAGTCTTGCGAATTTTATGCATCACTTGCACTCAGGTTAAATTTACTCAAACCTTTGAAACCCTGGAAATGTAAAGCATTTGCTATCAAATATTAACTTTACTCAAAGGAAACTATACAGAGAAAAAAAGCCATCAATAGTACACATAACTAGGGATAGCTTTCCAAGTAGAAAATTAAGTTTTCCACTGTTTTCTATTCCTGAAACCCTCAGAAAAGCTTCATTCATCATTAAGCAAGTTCCCTGAGTTGCTCCGCAGCTTCTGATCTTATCAGCTGCAAGCAGTACAGACTTAAATCACATTGAGTATGTGCTGACACCAATACACATCATAAGAAACCCATTTATACAGCATAAAGCAGAATATCTTGATTCAGAGAAAATTCATGGGACATGGGGAGGAGAGTAAAACAGTGAATGCTCATTTATTCCCACATACACAGAATTTATATAAAGTAAAATAAATAAATAAATAAATTTTTCTTTACCTAAGTCAAGGATATAACTTCTAAAAGTAAATAAAAGTAAATTAACTTACAACATTTCATTCCCTTTGCTCCTACAGAAATTCTCTTCCCCCAGTATATTCCCACAGTTCTGTTAAGAGCATGCATCTGCTTAAGCAAATGCACAAAACCTCTCACACACACTGAGCCCTCCTGTGATTTTAACAGCTGCTTTCACTAACATTCCCTATTGCAGGAGTGTTTCTCTCATTTAGTTTGCTAGGTTCAGCTCTCCAAAAGTATGCAACTGCTATAATTAAACTCAGGTGTGAATTATTTCCTTTATACTGCATGCCTGCCACAACTTTGCATGCTGCACTGACCCTACTGAAGGCAACAACGGAATTTCCTCTGAATGCGGTAATATTTCCATCTTCATAAAAAAATCACTGGGCAGTTGTCACATGTATAACTCACATGGTTACTGCATGTATAGCTGCTCCTTTGAGGCATGATCAGAGCCTGGAAGACCTTTGTGTTTAAAAAATACCTCCTCCTCTCAGCTGCCGCTATTTGATTTCATTTTCCTCTGACTATCTGCCTCTGGAACTTTTTAATTTTCCAGCTTGTGGTTTGTGTCTTTCAGCACGCTACCCCAGCACCAGGAGCTGCAATCCATACCTCTGCATACAATCAACCTTTAGGACTAAAGAGGCACGCAGCACTCCATGACATTTCATTTCACCACCTTTGCCAGGTCTTTAGATACCTAGAGTACTTTGCTAATACTCATAGAGCTCATTAGGGATCTGTGATTCCTCCATAAATCAGAAAGGTTATATGTGCTGTGAGCTCTGCTTTCCTCATTTCTCTGTCAGCTCAGAAGAGTTTGCTTTCTTGGCTCTCCATGCAATTCCTCTGCTCTCTTCAAGTCAAATACTCTTCAGACCTGTGGCTCTAGGCTAGAAGCAGGGTGCCCAGGGCCCCATATCCAGGTGGGACAGTCATGCCTATTGCCTTTTACTGCTGGCAAATATCTGTTTTTTTCTGAAATAAACATAGATAAGGAAAGATATGCTCAAGACTTTGCTTTGGCTTCCAGTACTAACGAACTCATGTGGGAGTCATAGTGCCGCAAGGAGATGTGTAAATCAAAACTGTCTGGTAAGGGTCACAGATGTGTGACACAGAGAGCAAGGTTTACAAGTACATGCACACCTTTTAAACCTGCTCCAGTTTCTTCTTGTGCTCTCACACATGAACGCTTCCATTCGTATGTTTATCCAGATCTATTATAGCATCTCTGCAGCACCGTGGTTTCCTGCATTACTCACGAGGAAGTCACATCTTCCTGTACTTGATGGAGAGAATTGAGAAACCTCTACTTTTTTTCTGACTGTAATCAAAGATCAAGCGTTCTGTGGCCCCAAATCACTGCCAGGATAAATGAGTCTTGACTATTTATTTGGGGTGAAGATCTTGCATCTCTACAGTATGTAGAATGGAGAAACCTAAAGGTACTGAAGTATAAATTCTGCCTTTTGAGGCACTGCCTCATCTTCAGAAAAAGGAAGATCTCTTCCTATGGTGTGGTTGTATTAATTATTTCTGAGTTCTCAAAACGTATATAGTATAGTTGCATTTTTCTATCTAAATTGAATCAATGATATAGATGTTTTAGGAGATCTCATGATGATCTTTCTGAGGATACACCTGACTACATCAGGGGAAATACACAATTCTGCATTCTTGCCTCTCACTAATCACAGGTATTCTGCGACTTCAAGTAGTAGTGCTTCTTTACACAGTAACACCACACTGACATTTTGCTTCAGATTTGGAAGGTTTGTGTCCTAAAGGAAGGTGTGTAATGAATGATGGAAGTATAGTATTCAGCGACCCACATCTGTTTCAGGGGGCTCAGAAGTAGCTCTGCATTGAGTTAGTTCTTCAGATGACAAAAAGGAGCTGTACATCAAAAATTCGAAGAACTCAGCTTCTAAGCAGATGCTAAAGTTAGACTTTTGTCTCTTATTCTATTGACTTTATTGCACTCAATATAGTTCCAGCAGAGCCATACTTTAGAGGTTTCCTGAACTAGAGCCACATATACATGTTGAGCTCAGAAGTAGAAGAGATCACCAGAAAGTTTATCAACAAGCTATATTATACAAATAATTATGTTTTGAAGCAAAGACCCCCTCCACATCCAAAAATTTGGGTTCTATAATTTTAATATTACAGATAGGAAGAAGTCTTTGGGAAAAAAAAAAAAAAAAAAAAAAACAACAACAAAAAACCAAACCTTCAGTGATTTCCCATCTGGCATAAGCTATGTATTATTTTTTGCATTTTTGTCATTGGTGTAGATATGAAATTAAAAAACCTGCCCTAAAAAATACAGAGGGATTTATATTGTCATTGTGGGAAAAGCAGTACTGTCATGATTAGACTAGAAATGGGAAAGGATGGAGCCAGCTCACTGAATTTTAACTCAAATTTATTTCATCAGTTATTATCTTAAGTTGAGGAAATAATTTTTCTTTGGGTGACTGGGAAAGCATCCCAGCTAATCAACAAACCAGGCGGGTTGTTCAGAGAGAATGTCTGAGCTCCTTGTTTTAGACAAGACCAGGCATTTCTGAGGCCCCAGCAGAGCACAGGCTGCACAATAGGAAAGGAGGGTTTTCTATCTGGAATTGACTTGTCAGTGATGATGAATATGTTATTGTGAAAGAAAATCAATGTGGAGAGATGGCAGCAGAGCTGAGCAACAAACTGCTGGTAAAGGAACACCTGCCTCTTTTGTGGTTTTATCCCCAAACCTCCTTGATATTTTCATCCAGGAAATCATATTGTGTTTTCTCTTAATTTAAGACAAGATTTCCACAAGTGCCTACAGGTAGCAAAAGCCTCCACTCATCTTTGAATAAGGAAACTCAAACTGAATGTAAAACTACCAGCAGTACACGTTATAGACAGTCTGTTTAACTCTTCACTAGTTTAATAACAAAGATATGCTCCTGAATTCTTATCATAAGGTGAGCAAAATTATGGCTGCGTTGCCTCTTGTGTTCAACAGAAGCTATCAAAAGTATCATAGTCTTTTGTAAAGTCCCACAAATTATGCATCAACCACAAAAGCCACTTCCAAACTTCAGCAGGGAAAGCTGGTTCACACCACCCAATGCCAAGCTTACATCCACACTCCAAGCTAGAAACCTCTCTTGGCTTGTGCTTCCAGTGCTGCCCTGCCAAGCAATAATTACCAGTGCTACTTGTTCTTTGCCCAAGCATCATCATCACAGACTCCCACGTGCCTCAATTCCTGACGTGTCCAGCACTGATCTGGGAGCTTGTACTTGCATCACAACACAAATTACTCGAGATCCTTGTTCACAGTGGCCTGTCATGAGACAGCTCAAAGATAGGAATGCATGCATGTGACAGATTCAGTTAGCTAATGATTGCTTTGTATTATTTTTCCTTTGGGGGAGGAGAGGTTATTTAATGGGCTTTCTTCCTCCCTGTTGGTAAAAACTGACAATGAGGCAAAGCACAGAACATTTCATTAGCTGGAAACGTGCAAAATTGCAGAGCTCTACTAAAGTGATTTTCTGAAATAAACAAGATAAAGAAAACCTTTTCACTGCAGTTAGACATGGGGGGGAAAGGGATTTTACCAGAGAAGAAATCCTGACGAAGTTATTTTAATCTCATATTGAGACTACTTTTTCTGTTTTAATGCCCTCATATAATCCTCTGTGCACTGATCTGTGCAAGGGAAGTGCAGTCTAATTTCTAGAAGAACCACCTTGTTTGTTTTTTTAATCTTCCCTTTTCAGTGAATGCAGTACCTTGTTACATCAATACGTGGAAATGGAGTCACAGCAGCTTAGACAAAGCAATGGGTGCTGCATTTCTGTCTTGTAGCTGTGAAACAAAGGTATGGAAATGTTAAATAAAATTCCTCTAAAACTATTCATCCACTGGGGAACAAGAACTTCCTTGGATGAAAATGGGTGATTTTTATCATGTGTATCTCTTTAAGACACGTCTTCTCGACAGAACAATGTAATTACTTTTAATAGATATTGGTGTCAGAAGTTGAAATTGATAGAAGAGACAGGTCAGATCGCAGGATGATGTTAACAATGTTTGCAGTGTCCTTTGAAAAACTGATTTTTTATGAAGACAGTCACTCTGTATACAAAATGCAAAACATTCATCTGCATTAGGAAATCCCATCACTGCTATGGTTGAATACCAGAGAAGAAAGAGATCAGGAATGGGATACAGCTGACTGTATTTGTCCTGAGATACTACAGAGTGTTGGAAAGATTAAAAGATTTGGCAGCAGTTGACAGCAAGAGGAATTCAATTGTGACCTGAGCTTGCTAAGGCCTCATTATACCAACAAGAAGAAAAAAGTTACTTGCTTAAAAAAAAACAAACACAAAGAACTCTTCTCCCATGGTGAGGAGGAGGGAAAGGTGGAAAGGCTGCATATTCCCAAGTGAGGATGTCACCAAGAGGGGGAATGAGGAGCTCAGTGCCTGTGGGATTCAGCCCCAGCTGCCTGGACAAGACAGCTTACATCCAGCAGAGGGCATGAAGGCATAAAGGTGAAACAGGATTTTTGGAAGAAAAGAACACTTAAAAGATTTGCCTAAAACTTTTGAAGAACTTGTTTGGCTTCAATTTAGGCTCCACTCATTGAAATATTAGTACAGGATTAGGGACTTTCTCTGGGGCAGACTTAACTGGCTTAAAAATCAAATGTTGGCTTTAATTGAAAACTAAAAGGCTAGATTTATGGATGAAGTGAAAATTGAATTCAGAATTTACCCAAGTACAAGAGTCTCTGTGTGCTCTTGCTTTATATACGGATGGAAAAGGAGCCAAAAAAAGTCAAAAATTGCTTTCTTTGAGGAAAAAAAAAAAAGAAGAAGAAAAGAAAGCACAAGAGCAGTGCACAGCTGCTGTCAGTTCTGCTTCTTGGTTCTGACTCTTAAGAATTAGAGGTAGAAGTAACAGAGACTCAATGAATGTTTTGTGCTTTTAAACCCCACACAATATCAGATATTAGATGTAAAGCTAAGAACTGAGATTTGGATTCCAATTATCTTAAATCGTGGGGTAATTTAGAGAAAAATAAGACATCTTGTTTTACTTTTTTAGGCATAGGTGCGTATGTAGCATGGGCAAAGCTCTTGAAATAAAGTTTATGTAAGCGAGTTGCATTTTTGGGCATCTTAAATACGAACAGAGGGAGCCATGTCTGTGTATTGGAAGCAGCTTTGAAACCTTGCCTTTTATATGTTGAAACAAGGATTTCAAAGTCTACATGATGTTTGAAATAACTGATGGGCAATTTTGGTTTGCATTTTAAAGAACCACATAAAGCTAAACCTCTAATTCCACAGATGCCAAGATCTTTTTTTGTAAACATACTGCCCTGTGATGAATAATAACCTCACTATACTCCAATATTTAAATGATTGCATTTATTAGGAGAGATAAAAGTATAGTCCTCAAAGGAATTTGTTAAGGGAGCAAAGTTATTATTATATGCTAAAATTTAATGGATCTTTGAGGAAAGAAAGAACCTGATGTTTGGCACTGTTTCGTATTATTTTCATCTTTCCCAATAACTATGTTTTTTTTTATTGTTACAAAGGGGAAAATATGATCCTTTCTTGTTTTCCTTCTGTAGTCATCAGGATTTTAACTACATATATTTAAATTTTCATTATCAGACAGATTAATGTCAATGGTAGAACTATGTGCTTAGGAGATCATAGGATTGCTGACAATGACCTGATGCTGGCTGGGAATTCAGTGCAGTGATATTTTCTGATTATCTTTAGAAGAGTAATTTCACCCACCCTCCCCCCAAGCTCCCATTAGACTATCTTGACGTGGCCCCATGAGAAACCTTCACAATACAGTGAAGAATGGGTTCATTCCTCTTCAAGTTCCAATCTTTTAGCACATAAAGCTGATTCTAAAAGTAATGGTGGCTCTTGTAATGGAAAGAGGCAGTAAGGTAACTTCCAAACAGGTTTGTAAGTACCCTGACTATGGGCTACCTAGGGCTTGAGAGGACATTACATTGGGCTACTAGTCAGTAATCATCTGGAGACATAACCTGCAGCCATTGTCTGAAGTAGACAAGGTTGAAGAGCTAGTCTCTGGATGTGGCTGAGCTAAACTATAACTGAGTTCAACACAGTGTATTCTAGCTGAGTCTTAAAACTATTAATTATCAGATATAATCATTTTGCCATTCCATACACAGAAAATCAAGCAGTCCCATTCAGGCTTGCACAGACAATTATTTAGTTTGCGTTATTCATCCTGACCATTAGAATATAGGAAAATATTCCCAAAATAACCACTGTGCCTTCTTTTCTATTATTGATCATAACAGTAACATACATTAAGTCAATGATATTTTGCTCTTGCTCGGTTTCCTTTTTAACATAAGAATGAGGAAGATGAAAAAACATGGAAAATAGTCTGAGTGAGTTCAAAAGAACTCTCATTAGAGAAGGCAGCATGAAATCTACCCAGAGAGTAAAAGGAAAATGGAAATATTTCAGAACTAGAATATTCCCTTGGTCACCTCACCAATAAAAAGTTAGTACAGTTCAGCTGTACTGAATTGGTTGTGCCAACACATTATGACACCTTTAAATAGAGAGGACAAATACAGATTTCCCATTTAATAACCCAAATGAAAGTTGCAATAAAATTTTGGTAAAAACCATTTGAATACATGCTCGAGCTGGCAGTGAAAGCAGAAGAGTTCTGCTCTGAAATTGCACTCTGATAAAGACCATTCAATCCTCATCACTGCTAAAAAGGAAAGCTGACAGTGCACACAGACAGAAGAGCCCTTAGCCTATGGAAGTAATAAAGAAGGATAACTTGACGTTTTTTTCATAGATCTTTTGCTGCTACAAGATATTGGGATATAAAATACAAAACAAGTTCAAGCTACTTAGACTGGCTGGTTGTTAGTGAAAGCTAGATACACTTGCTGAATGGTTGTTTTCTCCTTTATTTTTGTGTGTCTTTAGAAAAGAGACATGTTGAAATAAATTCCTGTTACACAAAAGACTAAAAAAAAAAAAAAAAAAAGAGACCCAAAAAAGAGCATTACCATATTCAATTTCCCAGAAATGTCTATTATTGCAGTAAAAACAGATGGCACCAGAAACAAATGATCATCCACTATTCTTGACATGTAGTATGTCTAATTAGAACAGGTTGTTTTCGATGACAATAATGACTTTTGAAACTTCATCAGTTTTTACACAATAAAAAGAAGTTGCAGAAAGCATTTTCTATAGCCTGTAATACCTGTATCCAAGCAGAGTTCATTTATAATTGGTCTGCAAAGAAGTCTGTGTACTTTCTTATTTCTCTCTGAACTGACTGAGAGATAAAGGCATTTTAAACTTTTCCAGCAGCCCGTTGACAACCCATAAACTCAATGTAACAGTGCTCAGCTTGGTCAGAACCTTGGATGTAACACTGCTGTGCCAAATGCTTCTTCTGACCCGTTTACTTGGCACTTATTAGTGATCATTCAGGAAGACACATCGCTACACTGACTTACCTTCTGCCTTGGAACTACTTTATTTATTCTGAAAATGTAAAACAGAATTGTAGGTGCTATGGCTGTGCATGCAAAAACAAAATTTGAATTAAATTTGTTTCTAAGACAGCATGAAATTTAAGTACAAATGTATTTAATTGCACCTAAATTATTGAAATTTAAGTTCAAGCCTTAAAATACAATCCAAAAGTTTAAGAAGATTTTGGTATGAATTGGTCTTCATACCTCAAAGAAGTGTATAAACACTTTTTCTGATTTGAACATTGAGATACAACCTAAAATTAGAGCACCTGTAATCTGAGACTGAATGGTTGAAACCATTAAAGATGTATTTTCCAAAAATTGTGCACAACGATTTCATAAATGCAAAATAAATAATAACAAATCTGACAAAGGAAAAGTGCAGTGAAAGGCAATTTATCAAAACATAGAACTGTTCAACCAGTATGGAGCTTCGCTGCAATATTCAGATAATCTTTGACCTACCATAATTGTAGCTAAAATATAAGCCATATCTTTATTACATTATATATAATGTAGCATTATAAGCATACTTTTAAAAACTGATATTTAAGGGTCCTTTGTTAAACTTTGTCCTAACTTTAAAAAAAAATAAAAATAAAAAATGAATCTAGGTGGCTAAGAAAGCCCCTCACAGAATCTGTAAAATTGTCCAAAGTCATAAACTCAATCTTGATGTTCAGGAGTAAGATTTCGTTAGTATGAATAGAAAAAGAAGAGAAAGAAACCTGAAAACATGAAACTTCTCAAGAGCTACCGTGCAACGTGAATATATATAATGTGTCAGTGAATTTACTCTAGCTGAAGCAAGCATATTTCCATATCATTTACTGGAGATGATTACTTAATATTTTAGTTAATATCCAGTGCTCATTAAACAGGCAGATGGACGATGCGGATGTGACTCAACATCTGCCTCTTCCTTCTCTTCTATTAAGGAACCGTTCATCTCAGGCCAGTAAGGATTTTGCTACATAACATCAGCATCATTAAGCATATTAAGTGTCATCTCATTAAAAAGACTGTGAATTTTCGACTATCAAATGGTTTTCTATGAAGCTTTGTCAGTTCTGCTCCTAAATACTGCAAGTTAATTCATTACATTCAACTTACATTATAGTATAACTTTTCTGGGGAGAAGAACATCCATCAGGTTCATATCCAAGACACTGAAAAGATTCAGACAGAAGCAGCTTTATGATTTAGCTATTTTGAGGACCCCAACCCCCTTTTTTTTATATTTTGTATTTGCAAAGATTTGCATAAGCCAGAAAATACTTTGCTGGTTCCCCAGGCTTACAGGAGCCTGGTTCTTTTGTAATTTCTAACAGCTGCAACATTGGCAACACTGCTGAATTTAATTAACCTGACAAAATGTCTGCTGGCCCTCTCCCTACAGAACATATTTTGTGCTCTGAAGACTCAAATATTAGGACAGATCTGTGAATTGTGAAGGCTGAGACTGACTTGCCTGAACCCACAAACAATGAGGCACTCAGTACGCATCTGTAACCTCCCAGCATGAGAACAAGACTAAAGACATTTAAGCTCATGCACAGCATGGTTTCTGTGAGTAAATATGGCAGCGAACCAGAAGTCATCCAGTCTAGCTAGAAAGCTCTCTGCTGAGCTGGGTTGTGACGCGCTTCTCTGTAGCCTAGCAGGGATCACTGAAATATCTCTATATAACATGGATGGTTGAGATTTTTTGCTTTCAGGAAACTCGAATAGCCCATAACACCTCCACAGCTGCGTGCAGCCAGGCAGCCTCTATCATTTAATCCGCAGGTCCTGCTGCTCCATTCCCACATCTTCTGGGTATGCACAAGTTCTTCTCATCAAAGAAATGAGAAAACTACCTAGGTTTTACCAAAATATATTACTGAAAACATACTTATGTACTGAAAACGTGCTCATGTACAGACACAACTTTGTCACACAGGAACGGCCTTAAGAATTGCAAATAGATGAGGTCTTGCTAAATGTTTTCTTCTCTGGTGCCTATGACGATCTCTGAAGGCAATGGGAACACTAAAAGAAACAGGATGACAGAGAAAATCGGATACGACAGTATCTTTCACAACAGGATTCCTTTGCTTATGACCTCCCCTATTCCTTTTTCTTGGCTCTTGTTTAAAAACAGTCTGCAGCTGGGAGGCTCGGCATCTTTACCACCAGCTCCTACCTCCAGGTGGCTGTGCCAGCACCTGCACAAGTCATGGTCCCATTTAGAAACATCAGTAGTCTTCAGTCCTTTGGCCTCAAGCAAGGTGTCTTTTTTCTCATGTACTGTGGTGTTGATGTGCTTCTCCTGTGCTTGCTGCACTAGTTTGTTCCTTTTTAGATTTGCTTAGTGTGAGGAGTTGTTTTCCCTCAGAAAACTAATTCTGTTTAATGCCCCAAAGTAAAAGCTCTTGTAGAATTCCCCCATAAATCAAGATCCTAATTCCTGTTACCAATCACATCTATCTCCCTTTCCCTGCCTGTGTGCCTGGCTCTGCTCACCAAGAGCCTGCCATAAGACATCAGGATCTACTTGTATCACAGGGTGTGTGCAGGTTTCTTCATTGCTTGAACAGTAAAAAGCCATCCTGAGGTGTCCTTGGTAACCTAATAATTACAAATTCAAGATGCTGAGAGCACAGACAAATGCAGACAAGGAGAAGAAGGATTCATACAGCCTGGTATTTTTGCTTCAGCAGTCACATAGCCATTAACTCGCTGTGAACCAGGCTGGTTGAAAGGCATATTTAAGTTCTCTCCCAGTTTTCCCAGCTGCTAGCAGTCTCTATGAAACTTGGTCTCAGGTGGTTCAGCTAAGCAGGAGAGCAAGGTGCCTCTGGACAGTGGGGTCACCTACTGAGGCTTAAAGCCTAATGGAAATGTCACCGGGCCTCCAAGGAAGTCCCTGCAACAAGGGGACCTTGGAGACCAGAAAGTGGCATAAAGTTGAAGACCAGGACATTTACAAGGAATAAAATTAATGCCCACCACTTAATGTTCTGCTGTAACATCCCGTGACTAAAACTTTCCCTTCCTATTCCTGTAACAGCTTGGCACAGACTTGCAAGCATGAATAAGCATGAACTTCACAAGCTGATGCTGCATAAGGCAAGCTTAAAAATCATGCTTGATTCCACCCAGCAGCTGTGGCAGTTCCTTTCGTGCTCCATACACCTGAGCTCCTGCCAGTCACTGTGGGCTCTGAGCTGGTCCCACCACTGAAGCCTACAGGTGCCAGCACCATGCTGGGCACCTCATGGCAGCCAGCAGGCAATTCCTGACTTCAGCTTTTCCATTTCTGGCCTCAGTGGGTTCCCCAGAATAATTACATGCTTCAAATGCATTTCAGAGTCTCTGCACTGGCACTGCCAGAGGTAAAGGCAGAAATCCATAGGTGTGATTTGTTCACCTGCTTAAGAAAGGAAATATGTAATCTATTCCCTACCCAGCATCTGAAAGACAGGAGCCATTACATGGGCCAAAACGTGACTGAAAACACACAGATTTGTTTTAGAGACACTGTTTCAAAACTCTTAATATTGTCTTGTTTCTTCCTTTAAGATTAAAACTGGGGTTATCTTAATTTGTTAAGGATACTTCATTTCCTCCTTTTTATAAAGCTATTTTCTACACTTGAATTTGCATCAAATGCTTCTCATTCTGAGATTATATTTTCCAATATTAATCTATTTAGTAAAATGACTTTTCTGCATGTTTTATTGCCTGATTATCAGCTGCCTTGGCTCTTTCTGTCCCTTGTGAAAGGAGGGCTGCAAATGACTCTTCATGAGGACACAAAGACATAAACGAACTCCCACAGCTCTCTAAGAAATTTTTGTTGGGATCTCTATGATTTGTTGGGATTTCCATGTTATCTCCTGGGCAGTCTTCCCCTGCCCAGCCTGGAATCAAGCTCTTAATTAGAGCAGCAGTCTTCCTCTAGTGGCTGAAATCAGGAAAGGCTGGGATTGCCAATGTAACTATAAAAGCTTTCAATTAAAAAAAAAAAAAAACAAACTGTGTCTGCATTATTGGTTTGTTCACTGCAGATATTTCATTTTCTACGGTGAAAACGTAGACTACTGAGCAACTGATGCATAGAGACGGAACTCAAAATGTATGTCTAAATGCCAAACTAAGATTGATTTTACTACTAACGAAAATCCAGTGAAGTGGTAATATTTTGAGATTAAAAAAAAATAAATTGGAAAATCAAGTTGCTGATGGAGCTGATCACAAGGGAAGCTTGCAATCAGAAAAGCACATAATCAAAACATACAATCACTCCAAATGTGACAATAGAAAAGACCACAGTTTGGTAATGAAAACAGGGATTGCATGTATAATGAAAGCTCATCAGTCAAAAGAAGGAAAAGGATAAGCCTCAGCACAACTGGATAAACTCAAGACTCCTCAACAAGGTCTGAATTGTGCCTCAAACAGCACAGTGACAAATATGGCTGGGAGTACAGGAGGTGGTATTCCATCCCACTTGTTTTCAATACAGGACAAAATGGTAACATGCAGGGGATGGCATAGAAGACAGTACAAGGTGAAGAAATGGGGAGCGATGATGAGAGTGACCAGAGCATATGCTTTGCTCTGGAAAGCAGTGTTCACTGAAGTGCTTTAGCCAAGCCCAGTGCAGCCCTGCTATTTTGTACTTGTAAGCAAATATGGATAACAGAAAAACATTGTGCACTACAAAACTCTGTAGTGCCTCTGTGGCTTCTTTTCCCTCATCTAATCATTAAAAAGCACTTCTCTGCAAAGAACCACTCTGATTAAGAAAACTATAAACACAGCAAGGAACGCCTATCTTAGCCAGATTTTCCTGAGGTCAAAGTGAACATTACTTATTTCTGATTGTTTTTTCTTCTCCAAGTGAAAGAATCTTTTCGCATTACAATTCCTGGACTTTACTGACATAGGCTCACTATCTTACACATAAATCTTTTTTTATTTTTATCACTTGCTAGAGCTCCTGTGTTCACTGTAACATCCACTTTGGCAGGCAAAAGCACGGTGCAATAAATTGTCTGGCAGAAAAAATGCTGAATTTTGTGAAGAAGCCAGACCCAAGCTCCATAAATCTGGAAGCAACAGTTCATTGTTATGCCAGGACCCACATACTTCCCTGTGATCATGACATGCCTTGTGCTCCCAGCTATGGGTCATCCCAGTAGTGGGCTGCCCACAGGTCACCGCCATCTGCTGAGAAGAGATGGATAGCTGGAAGCTCATTCTCTCTTTTAGCTCCTCAATACCTATTCCAAACGACTGCAAATGCTGTGATTAAAAGTCACTTTTAAATCAACACAGATACCACAAACTCATCCCAAGGTAGCTAAGGGCTTGGAAAAGGCTGAGGAAGAAGGGTCGGATAATGCATTTGTGTTCTCCTAAGCAGGAGCAGATAAAGACAAGCCTGTATCTGTTGAAGTTGTTTTATATACACATTATATACACTCACCAGTAACTTTTCTTTAGTTTCAGGAAATGTTACATTTTTAAGTGTTTTGGTAAAATACACAAAGAGAAGAAAAGCAATGATATCTCTAGCACAGGACAGATAGTTCCTGTTCTTTTTCCCCACTGCTCTCTCAGCAGGCAGCATAACTGCTTGGACAGAGCAAATTTCATCCTCATCTTGCCTGTCAGCCTTGAGAGATTCAGGGGGACAGATACTGTTCATCTTCCCAAGATGCTGAGCAGAATCAGGAGCAGGCAGCATCCAGCCAGGACTGCTTATGATAAGGCTACATCTTTCTCTAAAGATGTAATAGTATTAAGCAGAGAACAAAGCCACCTCTAGCTTTGAGGTGGGCAATTACAACATGGCATGGCCAACAGCATCAATAGATAATAATGTAAGCAGGGAGTCATTACAAGTTGGAGAATGGTTTTATTCAATACTAATCAGCAGCCTCAATCAATTAAGGAAAAATTATGCATGATTATTTTGCATAATTCCAAATCTTAGTCTCTTGCATCTCATTTTGTCTGTTGGTATCTGCAAACAGCCATCTGACTGGGTTTTCTTAGAGAGGGATTTTAGGGGATTCACAAATGAACAAATCTCTGCATGTAAATGAGTTTGCGTTGCACTTTACTTAGGTGCTGGAAAAAGGATGCATTTATTCCACGTAAGCAATAGCTTCAAAAAGGTCTAGCAAATTCTCTGAGTGTTCAGAGAACATCTTTAGCAAATCCTTTCTATCACAGCCAACCTCTTTGCAAAACTGTTTTCTACTCCTTTTTTGTACTTGCTCTAAAACCTTCACGTGTGCATGTGCTCTGCAGCCTACCTAAGGGAGCAGGAAATCCAGGATGTACTTGGTGAAGAAAAGTTACAGGATGAAGAAAAGTTACAGGTTCCTGGACCATTTCTTGCTTCTAAAAATTTCAGAAGCAGGACGAAGTATCTCCCTGAGCCTAACCAGCCTGGGGGAGGCACCAGCATCACTGAGTATGCAGTGGCACAACTGAACCATGCCAAGGTACTGAGCACAGAGGTAGCTGGTGGGGATGGAAGGATGCAGTCACAATCCTTACTCTGGTGGGTGCAGCACAGCAGATTTGAATGTTAATTCTGCTGAATGAATTCAGCCAATGTATCTGATTTATATGCAAACATTTCAGCAGATGTGGTTTCCGTTTACTTCTAAATTTCTAAGATCCATGTATCAAGTCTAACATAATGCTCTTACACAAGCAAAGCTCTAAAACATTTCATTGCCCCAAGAAATTACCTCCTGCATATTTCCTCTGTTATGGAAGGCACATTTTTAAGCAGCTAGGCATTTCTTTTAGCAGTCAGCATGCTTAGTTCATCACATCAAGGAACAATTCATTTACAACCCAGCTTGGTTAATCCATAACATTGCATGAGGAGCCACGTCTGATCATAAAACTATCCTTGCTGTGAAGTCTGCTAATAAACTCAAACCTACTAGTTTTACATCTTGCTAAAAACAGCCTTCAGACATCGTTAGTAAAGAGGAAACGGGAGACTTGCACAAGCTCTGAAGTGACCCATCAGTCACCCCAGTCTGCCAGTTACATTAGTGTCAAATCAAATACTAAGAGGATCACCTCATTGGAAAAAGTACCTTCTAAATGTCTAAAAGAGAACTTAATAGCCACCATATAAAGATATTGGAAATTATACTCTAAAGAATAAGTGTAAAAAAAGATACCAAAAAAAAAAAAAAAAAAAAAAAAAAAAAAAAAAACAGAGGTCATACTTTTTTCCTGCATTTCTTTAATTTGGATTTTGTCATCTGATGCAAAATGTCTTGATTTCTTCAAATTCCCCTCTTTGCAGAAAGTGTCCTGGATGATGTAAAAATTTGACTTATGATACATAAAATATATAATAAGAACTTAATTCGCACTTTTATGGAAGCTGTACCCTATAGGGGTTCTTATCCTTGCAGAAACATTTAGGCTTTGCAAGGATGAAATGCAACAGGTACCTCCACACGTGACATAACACAGACAGTTGAGTGACTGGGACATTAATGTGTTTGACAGCACTCTGAGTTGTGCTTTCTGATATTGGGTTATTAAAGTCAACATGCAAACAAATTTCATGATAGATTTAATCTAGCTTTCTTCGCCTTTATTGAGCGTATATGCAAAGTGTGGCATTTTCCCCAGATACAGAAGGGAACCATAGACTTGCAATCAGAATAATACTACATGGGCTACACCAAAAGAAAATTATCATCAGGAACAGGCCCAATTTCTCAAAAACAGGTAATGTACAACATACAACTCTCCAATAAATAAATAAACAAACAAACAAATACTGGAAATTACTTCAACAACACACAAGTCTGCATCAGCTTGGAGCTGTGGTACATTTTTTTCTAGGTGAAACCTTTGCTTGCTTTAATATTGCACTTGCTGAGAAAGTGCTGTCACCACTCCCTACCTTCCTCTCTGCCTTGTAAATTATTGCTGCTGGTAAGCGCTTCTGCCTAATAGGTTCAAGTCTGAAATACACACTGCACCCCACCGAGTTCACTGATGAAGTAAACACTGAAATGTCAGTGAAAGAGTTCAGGGAGGGAGGCAAGGGATGGAGTGAGGGAGCTGTGATTAATCAGCAATGATTTACCAGCGCTGCCTGCACACTCCCGGGATGTTTCCTGAAAACACATCAAGCCTTGCTCACTGTGTGAGCAAAAGTCATCGTTAGAGTGCTCATAAGCTGCTCTCCTGGGCAATATACCAACTCACAGAGCACACTTTAAAGTTAGAAATTGCCGTATTTAAATAATACAGGTTCCAAACCTTTTCTTTACAATAGTACATTAGCATGTTTAAAAGGTTATATTCTCTAAAGAAAAGCGAAAGCATTGGCTGGGATGCATTTTAATGTATTTTGTTTTCATCCCACTGCCAACGAGAACATTAGCTTTCCCCTCAGATTTGTGAGAGAATCAGATATAGTTTGGTCTTTTCAGATTTGTTGCACAGATGCTAAGTAAACAGGCTCTGTAATTTACAATGCATGATATGCATGGAGCTGGGCCAAAGTGACCCAGAGGACCTCTTTCGGCCTTCAATTTCCCAATATGTCAAAGGTGAGGTCCAAAATGCATTGCCTGGGATGCCAGGGGGGCAGAAATAGAAAGGGCAAACTGAATGAAAGCAGATTCTGTATTGTAGAGCATTGCTCAGAGGACGTAAATCAAAAATTGGCCAGGTAATTTAGATGGAAGAAGATAGGATGATAAATTGGATGACCTCGTA
The DNA here is from genome assembly GCF_019232065.1 of Centrocercus urophasianus. Taxonomy (NCBI): domain Eukaryota; kingdom Metazoa; phylum Chordata; class Aves; order Galliformes; family Phasianidae; genus Centrocercus; species Centrocercus urophasianus. The sequence continues at coordinate 4,767,106 of NW_024884722.1, forward strand.
TGATCTCCTTCTATCTACTTTTAAATGATGTGTCAGACAGGCTGGCAACCACTTTTCATGATCACAACAGGAGTCTCTGCTTCCATCTGTGTGCTCCTTTTTGCACTCCTGTCACATGCACAGATACCAAACTCTTATGTACATTGGTAAAGAACTACTCTTGGAGGATGCTGTCCTCTTCTCTTCATATAAGTCACTACAGGTATATATGTTCATCAGGTGTGGTAGTTGTCCTGTGTCAAGAAAGCAAGATGAATGCTCCCAAAAAACTTTCCTGAGAAAGGAATAACTGAGGTAACAGGCATCATTACTTGCTGATGTGGAAACAATAACACGGATCTTGATTTCTGTCTCCTCCATGCCCCCACTTGGACTACAGAGTAGTTCCTTGTCCCATATTGCCACAGCAACAGAACTCACCGCTGAGGTACCCCAGCAGCATGCCCACAGTGACACCACACCAGCTGTCCTTTAAACAGCTTCAGGACCGCCATGCTCTCTTGTGCTCCAGCAGCAATGCTCACTTCTCTTTGCTAGGGTGCCATCAGCCCATGGCTCCTCTCATACAGTATCATTTACTCTTATTTTCCCTCTTTTCCCCTACTCTTCAGCTTGCCCTGCGCTCTCTCTTGCTGCTCTTTCTTTCTCTCTGGACCTGACGGCTGAATTAATTGGTATTTATACTCTGCATCATAGATCACTGCTAGATACAGCTTTAGTGACCTCCTCAACATCTACTTGAAGACCTATGTAAAATAATTCACTGTTCTCAGCATCTAACAAAAAAGTCTGCATCCTTTATCACAGCCAGAAGTGTTATTTCAGGTTAACAGTTAGGACATGCTGATGAGGAAAGTACTCATGGTTCCCTTGACTCGCCTGGCATTGCGCATTTCACCTATCTTTGCCATTCTTTTTCATTGAATATCTATGTATAATAAGTAGTGAGAAGGCACAAACAGAATCAAAGATGCCAGCAAGTCAGACCCCTTGCATTGCTGGGCTGCAATCCTGCCTCACTTACTGAGAAGTTGCTTGCTTGTCAAGGAGGGCTGTGGTAGGAATGGATTGGAGGAGACAGATGGCAAAGTCCGGATTCCTCTATTCTGACCTGTGACGTAGGGGTTATTTTTTTTATATATCTTACTTATATAGACTATTACTTATCAAACTGAACCTACAGGAGGAAGAAACTTCCCTGCAGTTTAGCTTTTCCTCATTTACTTTGCTCCTCTATACAAGTTTGTTGAACAGATGTAATTGCATGGAAGTTTTACGCAGAGCTTAGCGCTGCACACATCTGAGTTCCCTTCTGAGCTGCTTTCTGTCTCTACTTGATAATTATCTTAAACTTTCAGAGACAGATCTAGGCATGACTACTTTGAAATCCAACACACAGAGCTGATAGAACTCTTTTGGTACGATTATTTTAACCTTAACTGGAATATGGTTACATTATCTTGACTTGTCAGGAAACTATCAAAACCTGCAGCTTTCAATGGACAGATGGAAATAGGAAGGAGCAAAGTCCTTTTTTGTAGCAACATGGGATTCTGTCAGATCCACTTACAAGGAAGACAAAGCCAGCACAGACAAGCAATGGATATATGGGCTCCAATTATTCCCAAATATACTCTTCTACATCTCCTGGGTTTCATCAGATGTTATCTAGTTTTCTATGGTGTCAGAACTAAAGCTGCAGTGGATTGAATGATCGTGGAACTATGCTTGTGAAACTAAAGGAAATGCTCTAAAAATGACACAGAAAACTTTCATTGTTTTAAAAGTATGTTTCAGACTGTTGAAATCAGATTTATGGTGTCCATAAGATTTCTGAAGAAAGTAATTCAAGAGTTCCACATGAGAATTTGGCAAAATTGTCTATAAAAGTCAAAGATGCTCACATTCATGGTTCTGGGTAATTGCCCTCTGAAGTCTCTCTTCTCTGGACTAAACAAGAGGGTAAAAGGAAGACTGCAGTAGCAGTGGAACATGGGAAGAGATTACCAGAAGTGGCTGTTATATCTTTGTCACTGATGGTTTCCAACAATACGATGGTCAAATTTCTGACAGGAGAGGTTTACATAATAGTCAATACTGCCTCACAAAGAAAGATCTGGGCCAGCAGCCTTCAGATGAATATTTGCTGTGAAATCGAAATGGCTCCCCTTTTAAGGGCTGAAGTCCAAAGTCTTTGGAAGAGATTCAGTAGTGCAGGTGGACCAGCACCCCTGCTCACCCAAGCTCCTCCTGGTTTCCCTAATCTCTGATGGTGCCATGGTTCTGTAACATTCCCAAATCTGACTTAAGCTTGTCTAGGATTCCCAACAGCAGTGATATTTGCAAAGAAGCTTCCAATTGTGTGAGCTGAATAAGTAATTGTTGAATGCAGCTCTGTTCTATGCCACGAAGCAGCAGTATCCTGGGGAATATCACCATTTATGTCATACTACATTCACTACCAAGTGAAAAAAAAATTATAATCCTACATGCAAGTGTAATTATTAAGATGATCATGTTTTAACAAATTATTTTTTAAAAAAAAATATATATATATAGACCTCCTGTGGACTTTTCATAAATATTGAGAAACTAAATTATAGATAATTTTATATCGCGTGTTTGTGCTTCTGTCATTTCATAGAATCATAGCATCTCCAAGGTTGAAAAAGACCTACAAGATCATCCAGTCCAGCCATCCACCTATCACCAACAGTTCTCACTAAACTCACTAAATATCCCTCATCACAATGTCCAAACGTTCCTTGAACACCGCCAGGGTTGGTGATTCCACCACCTCTCAATGCAGCCCATTCCAGTGCCTATTTCTCCCATCTGCAGCAAAATTGGTATTCGGTCCTTAGAAATCAAGTAATATCTGAAGGATTATAAATTAAGAGCTAATGGTTTACTGTCCTTTTTAATGGGAATAAAACTAATAGTGGTATGTCCTGACATCCTACAATATCAAGTAAAATTGATTAAACTTGGCTCAGAAATTTTCATAACTGATTACAGACTCTGAGCATTTCTTTAGGGAAATCACACACAGCTCTTTATGAACATCATATTGCTTCTGGATACTTAAAAGCAAGACAGATACAAACACCAGTTACTCAGAATTTGCATCACAATATACAAACCTATGGGGAGCAAGAACAGCCTATCTGCAAATCCACATCTAATTTTCAAGGAATGATCTCATATGAACCCAGTTAAACCTAGGAAGGTAGGCTTTTTTTCCAGCTGTTTCAAAACATGTCTGAAGATACAACAGGTGAAAAGGGAAGCAACACCAATGGAGCTTTTTATACACAGGAAGAATAAAGAGAATCAGATGAATTAAACATACACTAAAATAAAATTGAATGCTAAAACATTGTGATATTTCCAGATTTTTTCCACAGTTAATTCATCATCCTATTGGAATTGCTACCCTATCAGCTGCTGGGTTTGGAGAAAAATCTGCCTTTGCAAGAAGTGGATTAGATCTGGGACACGAGCAACAGAGCATGGGCATCCGAAAGTATTTATGCTGTTTGTTATCCTCACATTTCTTGCTACAGAAATGTCAACATAGGCCTTAGGAATGCCAGTTTGTGCATTAAATACCATTTTGTAGCAACTTTAGCATATGGCATTTAAAAAAGTGATGGATTGGAATGAAGTGTGTGGCTCTAGAAGACAAAAAAAAAAAAAAAAAAAATGGAAAACAGTCTTAGGCAACACAGAGAGAGCACTTTGTGAAAGTGATTTTTTTGAGAGTACACATAGAACACTGTCAGTGTGACAGATTTTTAACTTCATTTGTTGTGAGTTCATCCCTTTGAGTCCACACTAAAACACACCCTGACCTCAGAGCTAAGGCAGTAAGGGATGGTCCTTAGAAATTAAGTAATATCTGAAGGATTATAAATAAAGAGCTATATCTCAATATTTGGACCTCAGAGCTAAGGCCAGGGATGCTCTGTTGATGTTGATGTTTTGAAAAGGATTTAAAACAATAGTAAAAAACCAAACCCCTTAGAACCATGGAACTTCCTTTGCAGAAATATACATTTTCTTCCTTTAGATTTCTGCTCAGTTAATGACATCTCTTCCTCCTACCTTTCCCCAAAGCTTCCCATATGGGTTGACAGTCTCCTTCACTTTCCTCCCTAAAATGCTGCAAGATTTTCTATGTTTTGTTGAACACAAAGCTCCTTGATGCTAGAGATCACTACATTTTATTAGGAGCTCCTGTAATTGTTACACAATATGCATGAAACAGAAAATCCTTATACTCACTCTTAGATATTAAGTTCTTAAGTACTCTGTAACATCTGGGAGAAGATTTGATTATTGGTATAGCTAAACTTCCAACCTAAGCCATTCTATGATTCATTCTATGATTTTACTTGCTTGCAGCTTTATAGACTATATTTTCAGAATGTTTCCAGACTAGCCCCCAAACATAGTTTTTAATTATCAGCTGACTGTTTTCATACATTCTAAAACAAGCATTATGAAAATTTTTGTATGAATTCTTTGGCTTAAAGCATATTGAGGCGATAGCTTGCATAAACAGAAAAGATAGCGTGGCAATTGCACCTCAGGTAAAGCAACGTGCAGAATTTTAGTTAGATCTTACTGAATCCAATTACTGTAAAAAATTCTTTATCTTACAAACAGTAATTAAGTTAAAATTTCAAAGTTTCAAAATGTGGCTGTTTTGTTGAGATGTTTAACCTGAACTGCCCGCATTTGAAGACAAATTACTTTTCTAGATAATATTTATTTTGATTAATATTCTTTAGCCTTTTTAGTTAGAGTCTTTCAAGTATGTATAATTAAACTAACAGACAAATAAACAAACAAATAAAAAAGCCCCTATGTGATGCTTGGCAAATTAGGATCCTAGCGGTTTAATTTATTTTTTCTGAGACCAGTTGTTCAGGACGAATAAAAATAGTACAGATTATTAAAACACAGCAGAAGAGTCATGAGGGAAAATAACCAAATAAAGGAACTGTGCAGCGTCTCTGAACTTTAACAACAAATATTTTGTTGGTAGGCACTCACGATTAATTTTATTACTCTACCAATCCACAAGGAATAACTGCTCCACTACTTCTTAAAACTGTCTGTGCAAAGTCTGCATAGACTGGAAAGAGCCCTCAAGTGATATGTGCCTCTATTCAAGTGTCTGTGGGCACAGAATTGTAGGATTTAGAAAGGAGGCAAACTAAACCAAACAGAGAAAATAAATTCTAGGCTTTTTCCAGGTGCCACCAGTGCTGCTGGAGAAGCTAAACTGGCAAATGACGACCAGGTATTTCCTAGAATCGTAGAACTATTAAGGTTGCAAAAGATCTCTAAGATCCCCAACCCAACCATTCCCACTGACCACATCCTTCAGTGCCACATCTCCATGGATCTCAAACATCTCCAGGGACAGTGACTCCACCACCACTCCCTGGGCAGCCTATGCCAATACCTTACCACTCTTTCTGAAAAGAAATTTTGACTAATATCCAACCTGAAAGACAAGGGAGTCAATAAAGGATATCTAATTAACAGAAACTAGAACAGAAAACCTGTCTGACAAAGTGGGACAAGATTGACTTTGCCAACACAGCTGTTAAACTAATCAGCAATCCACCTGAAGATGGAGACCAAAGCGTCAAGGGAAATGGAGGCAGTGAAGGCTGAGAGGAAACTTGTTAAGAAGAACTTTATTAGGGAGAAAGGCTGAAGATGCAAGCTGACAAATCAACTGAAGTTCAGCAAAGGCAAATGCAAGTTCTGCACATGGGACAGAGTAACACCATATACAACAGAGCAGGCTAGGGCCTGGCTGGCTACAAATCACAAAAGGACCCAGCATTCCTGATGGGCAAGCAAAGCATGTGCCTGTGCAGTAATTAAGATACACCAAGCCATTGTATTTTACCCACTGTAAACTCTTGTGAGACTACAGCTAGAGGAGAGTGCTGCTGCAGGCTTCTCAGCGGAGGCGTACTGATATACTACAGTCACCACCACAAGGATCAGGGCTGGGTGGGAAAGAGAGTGCTTAGTTGTTGTCTGTGGCTCTTAAACAGAAAGTTATAAGTAAGCAAAGATGGACAGACCTCAGAGGTTACATTAAAATTGCTGCACATGTGTTGCAGCAAGTGAAATGAATGCCACATTCTGAGATTGCTCCAGACACTGTGAAAAAGCACTTCACAGTGTGAGCAGTTTCGCTTTGGAGTGGAGCCCAGAGAGGTTTTGAAATCTCCAATCTTTGAAAAACTGAAAGCTTGGCTGGACAAGGATTTGAGCCACCAGATCAAGCATTGGAAGCGGATTTAACTTCAGAGCTGGCTCTGTCCTGAGCAGGCAGGACTGGACCAGATGTTCTCTGGATGTCGGATCCAACATAAATTTTTGCACAGAAACTAGGGGATGTGCTGCATGTTGAATAACTCAGCACAAGGGCAGTCTAATGGCAGTCACTGCTCAAGCTGTATGGAAACGAAAGCAACAGAGGAAGGAAGCAGCTCAAAGCTAGATTCAGACATGGCTTAGGTTGTAACATGACAACTTCTTAATGTGAGCTGTGTCCTAAGCACCAGATACATCTCTAATCCAGTTGGCTTCATTGGTGGTAGAAAACTCACAGATTTCAAAATGGCGGAATAAATTTCCTATCAAAAACCTTTCTATTCATGATTAGGATGTCTGTTCTGTCTAAAAATGGATGAAACCACCTCAGAACAGCTTTGAGAAAAAGTGGTAGAGCTGCAAACAATACAGCGATAATCTGGCCTTGTCCAGGATTCAGAGAACATGATTTGGGTTGTGTAGCTGGAGCTTATCTCCACCAAATGAGTGCAGTTCTCTCTGTAAATAGATAAGGAAGGAAATATTGGATGCATTTTTACTGACTTGTCTTCACTGCTGTGCATGACAGCAGGAGGAACGTCAACGGGGTTGTTGTGTTCGGATGAATATCACTTGAAAATCCCATCTGACAGTGAGGAACAGAGAGGTGAAGAGCCCATAAGACATGCAATAAAGGTAGAACATGGATGAATTATTGCTAAGCACACCTGAAGCTTTTTCTTACTTTATATCACACAATATTAAGGCTTCTGAATCTAACAGAGAAAGGGGTTGTTTCACTTTCTTTTTTTGGGAAACTAATACTTAGAGTATTTCATCCCATGAATTTTTGTTAAGTAAAGTTAATGTAGTAGATCATTTCCAGAAATGCAATAATAAGAAGTTAGGCTCATACTCAGAGATTTCTGATATTTTTAGAATAAGTGATATGAAACAATTTATTCACCAACTTTTGAGCTTCTTTGAGAGTTCCATATCTACAAGTACCATTTTTTCCCTACTACTGAATCACTTCCAGGTTAGTATAAGATTACTACCAAAAAGTAAGTAGTGGATTCAAAAGGAGATTGAGAAGTCATCAGCCACAGGTGATTTCCACATTTCCAAATGGAAACCAAGGCTAGGGATGGTTCTGCCACCCTAATAATTCCACCTCTTTGATCTTCTAATCAGATCACAATTAGGACCTACGAAAACTTCACCTCAAAGTTCATTCCTGAATAGTCACTCATTATTACAAAAGCAATGGTCTTACTACGCTAGTGCTTCAATCATGGACTCATAAAATAATTTGCTGCTAAAGATGAAACATTTATCATGCATACAAGTTTCTGCCTGTCCCATGGTTCACCTTCAGCTACGTACGACAAAACAAAGACAAAAATCATCGCCTTTAGGAAACCTCAGAAGAATGATTAATTAATTTTATCTATTTGCAAAACAATTTTTAGCAGTTCCTAACATGGACATGGCTAACTGTTTCGTTCTTCTTCATAACACATTTCTCTCATGCCTACATTTTTCACTCATTGTATTTTTCCATGGTTGTATTACAATTTTAGCTCAATAATAGACTTAGCTCCTAAAAAAACATCAAAGAGAAACATAAATTAGATTCATTTTGTACATCTATATCAGCAAAATTTACTTCTCTTGTATCCAGCAAAGTACTTAAATTTTCCATGCATACATTTCTAAAGATCTCAAAAATTAAAAAATTCAAGAAAAACAATTCTAGATTTTTGGCTTTTCTGTTAATTTCTTTAAAATGTGAGAAGCGTGGAAAATTCTTCCATTTCTGTGTTGTACCCTGATGGTTTTGTCTCCGTGCTGAGAAGGACGAAGAAGCCAGAAAGATAAGAAACCGGAATATTAAGTTCTGTAAGGCTTCAGAGGGACATTTCTCAAAATAGGCTTTTAGCAAAAGCCTAAGCTTTCAAAATCTTACATTCAAGAAACAAAGGGAAAAAAAGTTACCCAAATATAATTAGGAGAGCTATAACCTGATTTCTGTGAAGAACAAAATGGAACAATGTCAAAAAGGAAAAAAATCCAGAAGCTTATTTTAAACAGCTTCCCTCAGAAATATCATAAAGGAAAAGTTGAAATTACAGCTGAATAAGATGTTCCTGGTAGGACCAAGAGGCCAAACAGAGATGAAAAATGTTGGGAAGACACATACATCTGACACACAGTAATTTTCAGGGCTAGGTTTTATTTACTGGTATGTCCTCCTTCACCATTGCTTAAAAGTGATTTTCTGCTCCAAAGCATAGCTGTATACTATTATATACTTCCCACATTTTCTCACTGATGTCACTGACAGTAAAATAAGCAAAATCAAAGCATTTTCTCAGCAAATCAATTTCTCGTAACTAATTTTAAGCATTTTAGCCACCTGCCTTTGTCATAAATAAATAAAGATTGCAGATGGGCAAGAAACAATGACAGCTTGTTGTTTTTTTTTTTCCACGTACATAATTCTTAAAGAACCATTCCAACTTTGTATAGTTGGGCTTTTTGTTTTGTTCCATTTTATTTTCAAAAACATGTCCTTCAAAATGTTCTTCTTTCTTAAAAAAAAAAACTCAACTTAGCCACCCTTACAGAATAATTTAGAGAAAAAGGTCCATAAGACTGATATTCTGGTGTTCTCAAAAGGCAGAAAGCATTTAGACCTCATAGGGTCTCATTCAACTGCTCTTCAGACTTGCCTTTGCTGAGGCTGGAATTCGAGCCCAAGCTATACTGTCACTTCCTTCCCAGAGTTTGTTAATGAGCTGCACAGGACCTGTGCATTAGCACAGTACAGCACTGTGTACAAGTACAAGTACAACACTGTACTTGTTGGTCAGTATCTACTGGAGATGCCAAGTGCTAAGCCTGAGCTCAGTTGCATGTTCTGCTAACATTCAGTTTCCCCAGAACTTGGTGAATTGTCACTGGTTGAGGATACAGATCAGGCAGCCATCTGCACTCTGGGGCATCTCATCCGGGGACAGTGAAATTACTTCTTTACCCCAAGGTCTGCATCAGTGAACATTCCATCCACAATCAGCAGTGGGGCTGCAATGCAGAGCACCTGGCCCATGCCAAATTCATACCACAAGGAAGTTTGAGTAGAGGGGTATAAATCAGAAGTGGAAATCCTTGTGAGGACACAAAAAGGTAAAATAAGGTTAGAGTTGGGATATGCTTATTGCTGCTTGAAGCCTTTATTGTCTAAGTCATTTGGCAATAGAACTTTGCACTGCTCAGAAACAGGCAGGCAAATGTTCACTAGAGAGATTACATTTACCCGATACTTAATATTTACTGGTGCAGATAGAAAACTTCAGGAAAGCCCATCAATTGCTAAACATTCTATCTGAAATGATTCCTGAGGAAACTGAAAAAAATATTTTATTTCTAAAAGACAGACGAAGTGTAGCGTGAACAGTGTGGAGGGAGTTAGAACGAGAAAACAACCCCAGAATGGCTCAGCCCCTGCTTCAGAGGGCACTGATGCTGTTAGGCACCCTGCAGAGTCACACCTCACTGCTTATCAGACATTCATACATATTTTGATTCAAGTATACCAACATTTTGAATTACTATTTTCACTGGTACCAGAAACCAATGGGTGCTTGTGAATATGTTTGTGTTTATGGATCTGAAATGGAGATATTTCACTGCCACAATTGCGGTGATTTATATTTCTTCTGTGACCTGAGGAGGAAGGGAGAAGTCCTACCATTTTTCTTGAGAAAACAACTTTCCTTGGGCCTCCAATAATCAGTTAAAGTTGTCTCTTATGTTTCTAATTTACATTTCACCTTAGAAATGAAGGATTTGCTTTGCAAAGCGTACAGGTAGCTTAAAGAGACTGCTCTGGCAGTTAAGACTGTGTGCATAGGGAATGGACTTCTGCCTGCATGCAAATAAAAATGCCTGCCTTCTTTTTTAATGGCCACCTAAGCATAAAAGAAACTAATCAGAGATGTAGAAAGTGATGCTGTTTACAGCCTTCAGAAGTATTTTCACGAGCTGCATGGTGACTCACTGATCTATGATTTAAAGCTCTGGGTATCCCAATATACATGTTTGTAATGATTCAGAAAGTGCTCATAAACTGATATTCCCATCCTGTAATAGGTGATTCCTGCATGAAAAAGAACCCATATTTCAAAGAGCCATAAGGAAGAAATTTGATAAGAAGTATCCATCCCTGCAGTATCAGTCCCTAAACCCAGAATACTTCTGTTCCAATTTCAAGCTCGTTTTATTACTGCATAAAATGTAGTCCTACAAATTACTGACAATCAGACACCCCCAGGATATTTTATATTTACTATAATATAGTATTTAATATAGTATTAATATAGATATATTTACTTTAATTCACCTAATACCAAACTTGTTTGGAGGTATCAGGCATTATGTAACCAAGCTGCTGAGGTTTAACAGCCCCATCATATGCCACCCAAGCTGTGACAATTGTCCTGAAGCAGATGCAGGCTGAGCCCGGTCTCCCATCACTAGCTACAGAATGTCACACATCATGTCAGATGATGAGAGAAGTTCAGCTGCAGTAATTTGACCAACTAACTGAATTGGTCTATGTCTATACTTTTTGAATCAGAGTCTCACAATAGTTCACGATACCACTGGTGTTATTACTCATACAATGCAGTAACAGCAGTAAGAGCAACTTCTCCTAATAAGAACAGACAGCTCAATATGTGGCTTCACTTCAATCTCTGGCTGAGCTTGGTTCCATCAATATTTAAAGCCTGCAAAGCTCCTTTGTGCTGCTGATTAACTAACTAGAGAAATCATACTTCTTCTTTAAGCAGCTATCAATTATTGACAGTCCGAACCTTTGCAGAGCAAATAAGCATTTCTTGTACTTTTTAATGCAGAATAAGTAAGGAGTTACCTGCAAATTTTAGAGATGAAACTTAGCTACTTTTAAAAGATTTGTTCTGAGACACTGATTAAAAAAAAAACAACAAAAAGTGTAAATATTGTTCCTCATCTTCTGAGAAGACAACTGTGTTTACCTGACCTCACTAGTATGACATACAACCTTCCCCAGCATTTCATTATCCTTCATAGTACCCTGCAATCAGGCTAACAATACAGAACAACTTGTAAGAAGGCTTTACATCACCAAGGTCTTCAAACCTTAAATTCTAGGGCCTGCTGAAGACAGGAATCTGAATTCCTAAATGGTATTTTGAGTTCAGTTCACAGCACTCCAACAAAGTGTAGTTACTGGGAACTGCAGAGCCAACACGTTGAGGAGAGAGCCACCTCAAAATCTCACTTGTCCCTGAGATAGGAAACAGAACGTGAGGAGTGCTTCTCTCAGCAGAGAAGATGACAACCAACATTACCAGACCTCACTTTTCCCCCCAACATCCATGAACAAAAGGTTAAGTCTTTCAGACAGGAGCTTATTTGACCTGGCCTGGAGAACATTCACTTGTACTCCTTCAATCAATGGGGTTCCCGATCTATAGAACGTCTGCACTGTTACAAGAACAGTTTTCCAAAGCCTGAGGTTAAAACTTCCCCAAGGACCCTTTTCAGCAGCAGCACTATCAGCCTTCCCTCCTCCAGAGCATTTCAGAGGCACAGACTGTGCTTTCTATCCTTGCATATCAGATTTTACAATCATTCTTTTCCAACCTAAGTTACTCATTTATTTTTTGTGAACTGTACACAGGAAGAGTCAGAGACCTATAGGATGACTCAGGCTAACGAATTACAAGTCACAGAGGATGTAAAGGTGGAAAAATGACCCCTCTGTTCTCATTCATCCACCCCCAGCTCACTTTAGGTCCTAAGGCCAAAAAGCAGACCCTCTTCACTGACTCATTTCTTCCCATTTACAGGTAAATAGGAAAACTAAAATCTATTTCTGAACGTTTTTGACAGTGATTCGAGAAGACATTAATGCATCTGTTGTTGATATATTGGGTCAAAGTATTAAATAACAAATTAATTTTGTGAAAAAAAAAATCTTCAGTTTGGATTAATTCATTTTTATGTGATGTTTATCTAAGAAAGATCGTGTCCTTTGGAAATATTTGAACTTCATTTTGCCATACCATGTTATTAGCTACTTTATTAGTCAGAACAGAGGAGGTGGATTGTAGGAAATATCATTTGTTACCTAGGAGATAATACAATAGATATACAAACCAAATTTGTTAAGATTCTCTTCTAATAATTCATGCATTTTCCCTACTTAGTTTTCATGATATTTTGTTTTCTTCCATTCTTCAGATCTTAAGATACACATAGTGGTGTCCTCTGCAAGCCCAGAAAACTTTTACACTTTTTTGCTCAAAAATCAAGTAAGAGAATACAGCAGTTTTTTGTTCTGTTGTTTCTTTACTTTTTTTTTTTTTTTTAAATATGCATGTATCCTTCAAGGCAGTCAATAAAAGATTATTGTTGGCTTACAATGCAGGAAAGTACAGAGAGAGATGTGGAATGTAGAAGCACTTCAAGGTTCAAGAGAGGTCTATAATAATCCCCAGCACAGCTCACTCCAGGACTCCCATTCTCTCCAGCATGCCCAGGACATGCAAAATTGCCACTGCCATTTACCCATGAGAAGGAGACCAATGCTTGCTTCCTTCTCAGTGAGGCTGGACTCCAGGGAATCCCTCTAGAATCTTATGACTTGCTTGTTTTCCCCTTCTCGGATTATTTCTGTACTGAGGGAGCTCTGCTCTAACCTAACAAGTCCAGCTTCCCACTATGTTATGATCTTCCAGTTCAGAACATAGGTATACATTGCAGCAGAAAGTGCATACCAAAAAAGCTTGTCCTATTCTATCCAGGGTTCCCACTATAACAAGCATGTGACTAGTCTTGTTTCTTTTGTTCCAGGCATGATTTAACCTATAGTACAAATCAGAGCTTATACACCAAAATCAATTCCTTCTTTTTTTGTTATAATAAGCATTTTCTTAGTGGATTCAGTCAAAGCAGTAACTAATTGCATGAACTTACCCTATGGGAGCTGACTCCTGAAAAAGGCTGCAGAAGCATACCTGAGATGAATAGATATACCTCATCCTTGCACTTTTTATTCAATCACCAAAGTTTAATAACTGAGCTTCATGGAGTGAATTGCTTCTTGCACATTTTCTTCTCTTGACCATATGGCTCATGTAGTGGTGGTGATCTGTTTTCTTACGCACAGTTTACTTTTTTTTTTTTTTTTTTTTTTTAAATTTTAACAACCACAAAATCCCAAAAAGTTTAATCCAGAAACAAGTTATGACTCAGAAAAAATAAAAACACGAAGAAGTTTTACTGTATTTAGAATCAACGTTAACGAAATTATCTGTGTCTAGGAAGATTAATGAAATACAGCTTTGTATTAATCAACTATCATGGAGAAAATTTTCTTACACCATAGATGTGCCAACTGTGTGTGTCAAGAACGTGTCAAGTAAATGACTTCTACAAAGGGGGAGAGTGTAATAGGTTACATGAATTTTTTCCACAATCTTAAACCCTGTAACCTTGACCTTTACATCAGACACTCAACAACGGCTGACCTGGCTACTGCTCAACTCGACAATGGCTACTGGCCCACTTACGGTACGCCCTTTTGGCATGGCAGCCCTCACAGGAGATGTGTATGTAGCCTACAGTTCAGATAGAAAGCTTTCTATCTAAATCCAGCCAGGACTTGATTCCACCTCTTCCGGTGCCCAGGGATAAACCATGAGTTCCTTTACACACATAAATGATGAAGTCAACTGTGGATGGCCTACATCCCAGTAACTTCCACAATGCCTTGTGCAATCAATAGAGCAGGTCTGTCTGGAGAAAATTTAATGGGCAAGAGCATAGAATTAACTTGTTTCTGTTATTTTTGGTTGGCTGGTTTCATCACAAGAAAGAGAGACTAATGCTTTTGCAAGTAAAAAGGTGTCTCAAAGAGCAAACTGCGCTATAGCAGTGAGACTTTGCAAGAGTAGACCTTTGTCAAAGCTTTTATCTTTAATATGTAAGGAGAAGGTAGGGGCTAATAAAAGAAAAAATATTGATGAGTTGATTAACATGATGATAGGGACAGAAGGAATGGAGAAGAGTTAATGCACAATCATGGCAGCATAGGCAAGCAACGTTCAGAAGTCTTCTTTATCTTCTTCTACTTTTAAAGTCTGTCCGTGGTTTACCCTGACCTGCAGCTGCAGATTTTTAAGCATTAAGTAAAGCACAAGAAAATTGCAGAAACAACCAAAAATATATAATAAAAAGGAAGATTAGTTACCAGCTCTTTCCGCAACACAAAAGTCTCTCTACCCCATTAATTTCCCTCTCTCAGGATTTTGCACACTTTCATTAATGATATGATGCCATTCAGTTCCAACCAGGGTTTCACACAGCATGAGCTACAGTAATTCCATTTGGCCTCTACAGAACTGTGGGCTCAGCAGTTTGGTAGACATAGCTTTAAAGAAAAGGAGGAGATTGTAGGAACAAATGGAGGAAGACTAGTCCTGCTTTACTAATACATCTTCTTAGAATTAATGAGTAATGGAGAAGAACATTCAGAATAGGTGGTAAAAGCAAACTGGTTCTAAGTGTAAGTTTGAGTCAGAATAGCACAAATTTGGCCAAATAATAACACGATATCATTTATTTAGGAAGAAAAGCAGGGATTTCTCAGATCATTTATAGTATGCCTTCTTTAGGCATGATACACTGCTTAGTGAACAACTGCAGCCTCCTGCTTGGGAGCAGGAAAGCGATGTGTAAAGAATGCAACAACAAAAAAAAAAATTAGGAATTTTACCTACATTTGTCTTAATATAAAAGCCATTGGGAATAAAATTAAGTTTCATTATTCATAATTTTGGGCATATTCCAAGAAAGGATGCAGAATTAAACTTGAACAAATTAAGTACTGTACTGCTTTTATTATAGAGCACAGATCTCTATAGAAATGCCTATTTCTGGTCTGCATGAATTTGGTATGGATCAGGTTATTGGCCTGTAAAACAGCTTTCTCACTGCCATTAATTTACACCCCTCTTCTTGCTAATCAAATACATTGTGTCTCTTCAAATAAGGTATATCAAATGTTTATATTCAACTACTATGAGAGCAACTGCTTGGGGCAGAAAACTGTTAAAGAAAACATTGAAATTAAAACATGGAAACACACCAGCAAAATCAGATCCTTCACAAATAACAATTAAATCAAAGTTCTGCATTCTGGCTGCTGAGAATGGGTTGACTCCATTTTCCGTACTGTGCAGGTTACACATTATCACTACTAATTATTAATCTTTTATGTACTTCCAGAGATTGCCAAACTTTTGATTCAATCCATACAGATGCTACAGCATTATGAGATCAAGATTACTCAGTTATCCTTCCACTTTCTTTTAATTTTAGCTAAGAATCATGGGTTAAACCAAAGCACCAACTTCCCCTCTCTACAGCCCATGTGAACCTTCACTTTCAGCACATACATATCAGAAGAACCACATATCTTTCATAGACCTGATAAAGGCCTGATATATTTTCCCCACCGAAAAAAAATAAAATAAAATCCTAAGGAAATTGGAATACAGAAGCACAGTGCACATCTCTAGCACCATAGGATGATCAAGGAAAGCAGCAAGTTGAGATTATTATAACACACGATTGACATCACAGTTCTAATATGTCCTGAGATTTCACTGAAAGGAGACTCCGTGTTCAGGTCGTGTACTATTTTACTACTGTTACAATTAAGTTCCAGTGGAAGAAAGTATTTTTAATGTGTATATCATTGCAAAGAATTCTGTTTCTCTTTGCAATACTACAACCAAATCCAAAGTTACAGTGCACAGTTATTATAATTCTAGATTTTGATTTATAAAGCCCTGAGTATTATAATGAAAACTGATAGTTTTTTTAAACGAAAAACATCTTTTTGTTCAAAAGACACTTTGTTGTAAATTTTTTTGCATGGCATACATTACAGGGCTATCTGGGATAAGTGCACAGAGTTGAAAGCTCTCAAAACATAAGAGTACTTTGATAATATAAAGATGAAATTGATTAGTTTGATTCCTGAAACCAGAAGAACTTGAGAAAAGCCATTCGTGCTTATCCTTCATTTGGGTGGATTGCCATGTAGGAGGGAATCTGGCTCATGTGCAGTGTGGTCTTTGTGCTCACAGCTGGTGATCAGACAGAGCTGGAAATTTGCTAACAATTCCAATTTTGTGCTAAGTCTACGTTGCTCACCACCTGGAAAGAGAATATAAAGGAAAGCAGACAGCAAAGCACAGCAAGAATGTACCTCTCCTGAATTGTAAATGGGAACAAGACTTAATTCCTGCTTACATGGAGAAAATGCCTTACTTTTGTCAGGTCACTAATCTAGACTGTAGTCACAGAACTGTAAGTAGTAGCTTTATATAATGCCCAAAGCTCACAGATAAAGAGATTTCAAGGAGACAGTGATAGACTGCGTTAAGAAGTGAGCAATCTAGCATTGCAGAATTCTGAATGCAGCAAAAAAGCTATCAAAAATGCAACAAATATATATATTCTGTATGGAATATGAAGTGTAAGGCTGAGTGTGGTTATTATTTCAGAAAGCACTGAAAAATATCACAGAACTGGACTCATAGAGGGCCACTGATCCTATCTAAGTGAGGAATTAAATGCAACTTTGTGTATGACAGTGTGATATAGGTCTGCATTTCACTCCCCACTTTGGCATCCAAAAGAAACAAATCATCTTCAATCTGTGTTTATTATCTTGCAGCTGCTCAGACTCAAAGTGTTCCATATAAACAATTAAATCCTATGATACTGGTCCAAGCTGAAATGGCACTCAAAGTTTTGGTATTCACTTGTCCCTTCTCTGCAGATCACAATTTTCCATCAGCAGCCTCTTACTGGACAATTAGGCTGGTGGCAGCTCTGACTGCTGAGATCATGAGATGAATAATAGCTTTAATTCTGTGATAAATGTCAAGGTTTTGTGCTGAGCTGGTGGAATTAGCACAACAAATTAAAAGTGATGGATGCAAACTACCCGAGGAATCCCAGCTTGGAGCACAAAGCTGCCTGTGAATTTGCTGAGTGTTTCTGCCTGCAAAAATGCTTTCTAGAGATTTCAGGAAGATAGGAACAACCAGAACATGAACGTGCCTAAGAGAGGGGAATACACTTTTTCCCCATTTACATTTCCCATTCCTTCAGGTGGTCTTCATTCTCTGAACTTTGTCACCAACTGCAGATTGAGAGCTGCAGAATCAGGGCATTGCAACTCAAACCTGGCTTTCCCAAGACTTCCACTTCACTGGCTAACAAAGTATGGGGCAATTAAGTCCTACCTTCATATGAAGTAATCATTAAGCACCAAGTAAGTATTCATATTATAACTGCCACACAGCTAGTTTCATACTCCACAAACTTACTTTAATATTGTTTCTTTTTTCTTAGCCTAAAGACCAAGATAATGACAGTATATAACCAAGCATTTTCAGAATAAAAATGCAAGGCTATTATCTGAACACTTTCAATTTTCCCTTTCATTAACTTCCTGTTTTACAAAACTGCCAATAAGTCACTGTATGATTTCATGGTGAGACAGAAATGCACCCTTTTCCAATCATTTGGGAAGATTATATTCATATTCTTGGAAAGTACTAACATTCAGATGTGCCTGAGATGTCTTCCATTTTAGAAAGCATTACAAACATTTAGGAAGCCAAGGGATGACATTTGCTGCTGACACTGTAACCCTGACAGAAGGACCAGACCTGGGATGTTCCCATCAACACTGCTGGGATGCTGAAAGAGAACTTGTGTTTGGTGGTGTGTTAATCAGCTAGCAGCCCCACGTCTTCTCCATGACCTCACTGGGAGGACTACCCAGGACTTCATTATTTTTGGTTTCAAGTAACCGAGTAAGCCCACACTAAAGCTGGTGAAAATCTTTGCCTATAACCTACAATCACAGATAGCTACCAACCTGAAGCCGTCAATGGACCTACAGCAAGGTTTTTAAAACCATAGCATGGTTTTTAAATTTCTATTCCAAATCACCTGATAAAAAGCTACTGCTTATTTTAAGATGACAGACGGTAAGTTTATTTCTGCCCCTAAACACAAATGCAGATCACATCCACGTTTGTAACACAAATTAAACGTGTCAGAATATCAATTTGAATTCAATTTCCACTTCAAATTTGCTATCAGCTTCAGTAGGAGCCCCAGGATTTCACCGTTCCCTGTCACTTTTCTTGAGTTACGTTAGTTAATTCCTTATTAAACAGATAATATAAAGCTTAATGTGCATAACTGTATATAACACAGACTATTAGGATAAGGTCATAGAAGACCAGACCATAGAAGCTGTTAAAATTCTATCTACATCTAATTATAGTAATTCGTATCACATAATGAATGACATGAAGAAGTTTTCTTTTATTCAGAATCCAGTATTTAGGTTTAACTACACCAGAGCTACCACTTCCTTAGATAAATAATGATGGAAAAAGAATAGAACTTAGTCTATTTTCTAGAGAGAATGGCAACTGATCTAACTGACCTATTTCCTAGGATGACAACTGATCTAACAAGTTACCACAAGACCCTTATACCTGGAGATATGAAGAACTAGTTTCTTGTATCGTGTAGATATATTACCTTAAGATTAAGTTTTCAGCAGCCTTGGAATTGGACTAAACTCTTTGCTTTCTACCAAAGTTCCTTGTGAGTGCAAAAGGGATAACTGAGAATGATGTATCTGTCAGAATGACAAGGGGCAAAGCCACCCCACTGGTACATCCAAGCAGAGGGCACGCACAGGATCCGCACGAGCCTTTTTAAAGCTCCATTTTTTGGATGGTTGTTATTTCCCTTTTCCAAAGTTAAAGACATTCTTGCAGAATACTAAAAGATGTTTGATTTGAGCTAAGCATACTAGCTCAGGAGACTCTTGAACATTCTGGACAAGTCACAATAGCCAATTTGGTACCACTTCTATGAGCTGTGCTGTGTTGGCTTAGGGCTGTCCAGAAGACAAGTTTCCCTATGCATGTATTTCTTCATTTAATGATAGTTGGACTTGAATAATATTGAACTCCTTCCACTTACCAAGTGTATTTATTAAAGAATAACCATATTTATAATTACCATTATCGGCAAGGGTAAAGGATTTGTCCTACTTAAACAGTACAAAACTAATAATGCAGTGCATTTATATAAAATTTTATTTCTATGTTCATCCGTTCCTAGCTCTATTTTATAAAGCTGCAAATAAGCTAGTAATTGTGTGTTCTTGTTTGTCTGGAATTAGACATCCTTCTTGGGGCCAATTCTACATCCTGATACTGAGAGTTCCTGTTTTCAAGTGGGTCACTGCTTTATTGGTCTGTTCTGTGGAAGCTGTTTATTGAACTACAGAGAGACTGCAAATATCAGCAAATCTGGCTTTAAAGGAACCTCCCAAGCACTAAAAAAATCAGATAAAACACCAGGAAATTCAATACCTCCCGTGGGCCTTTGTGCCCTCTCACCCCTCCTCAGCTGTGCATGGCCCTAGTCCAAAAGCTGTTGTGAATTTTATCAAGTCCAAAGCATCCTCAGGGCTCAGCTGATTGAAACCAAATGTTGGCTGGTGTCCGTTTTCTGCTGTGAAGCTCCTCCAGGCCCCATCATTAGCACAGAGGTCACTTCTCTGCCCTTGAGACACCATCATTCCCCAAAAGGGAGAGCACAAACTGGAGGAAGCCTGGCACACACACAGCTTGGCAGTCTAGAAGCCAGCATTCAGCACCAATAAGCCTTTGGGCTGCCCTATCCAAATTTCATCATCACAAAGCAGATGAAATTCCACATTACAGTACTTTAGATTCCAACAAGATAAAGCACACATGATGACTGACAGCGAGGGCTTCACAGTGGATTTCAATAAGCTAATACCAGCAAATACTTTGCACGCTGACTGTTGAAACAAAGATTACTTTTCTTTGGGGGTTAGTGCTGTCTCTCCTCAACTATTACCCATCTGCTTCAGAAACACAGTTCTGGTGAATTTGTGGTGAACCATGCACACAGTGCAGCACGGGGCAGCTGGCTCAACTCTGGTGGCCATAGGCACAGTGATTTGGTGCAGGCTGCATGACCAAACACAACATCTATCAGTTCTGTGCTGTGCAATTCCAGGTATTTGAGTAGATGCTTCAACAACCGCAGCTAATACAACATTCTTGGAGTTAATTGTACATAATTAGATTAGTGAGTTGGCTTTCTTCCAACACATGATTTGCAATAAACTTTTCTGCTCATTTATTCATTGACCAGGACAGTAATGAAATCTATTAAACTTCACTCACCATCCAGTAACACAAACACATTCTTGCAGCTGGATGCAGTCAGAAAGGCCAGGCACACTCTCTGCAGTATGTATATTTTCTGAGACTATTCAATCCAACCCAACATGCTTCTCTAAAACTTCACCTTTGGATTTTTTCACCTGTCACAACCAAAGCACAAGCCATAGAGCTACCCAAAACTGCTTTCTTCTTGTTATTTTTATTATCTTTCATAAGTAATGGATTTCTAAAACTAAGGAGTGATTTTCTTTAGTCTAACTACCCAGTAGCCGCAGATTTTAGAACAGATTTTTAGATTCTAGAAGTATGAATCATTGGAAAGGATCAGGAATAAATCTCTCTGTACTTGGAAAACTTTTATTTTATCTTATTTCCAAATATTTGATTATATCTTGGGGCTTTTTACCACTCATTCATGTTCTGACCTTTGATTTTAACCCAATCCCTATCAGTAACAACGTGGTTCAGAACATTCAGCCAGAGGTTAACTACTGCTCATCGTTGTCAGCCTGGGGCCACAGAAGTCCCCCCCCAGAGCAGAGGTAGCGGTCCTGTCCATAAGCAATGTGCTGATGTGTGGCATCCCCAGTGGGAAGGATTTTCCTGCCAGCTCCCTGCTTCAGCAACTCTAAGTCACTTGCTAACATCCTATAGTGGAAGAGCTGGACTATTACAGTGATTAGTACACCATCAGTGATCAAAATTCAACAGTAAAGATAAACGCCAGCTATTTGGCCAGCTTTCCATGTAATCGATCCACATTCTTTCTTGAGTCCTTCCAGACTTGTCCCCTGGGGGATTTAAAATGAAGTAGATCATTTAGAATGGATAATTCACGGCAAATTAATGTAGAGGAAATAAAAGCCATTCATCCATAAACTCTTGGTGAAAAACTCAAGATGTATGGAAGTATCATCCAAGAAGCCAAATTTCAGAGATTCTGCCAGCCTTCATCTGATGCTATTTGCTGATTGAAAGGCAGAAACCTTGCAAGCCAAGGAGTCAGCATCTGCTCTGCAATGCAGAACTGCCAAGCTGCATGTTCTTTGGGGCTTCTCAGCTTTGCACAGCCTTCCTCCTTCTCTGACATCTGAATGATGATTCTTAACAATATCACCAAGGCTTTAAGTAATTATTAGATCCTTTATAGAAGCAACCTATAAAATTTGTTGCCACATTAACATAATTCTTTGAAAGTTTAATATCCTTTAAAGAGAATTTCAACTTGAACACCAAATATGCTGATCTGAGGGACATGTGATAAATATTTGTAATGCTAACTTGGGAAGCTGGACATCTTACTCCAAAATCCTTTGGGGTGTGTCTAAATTAGAACTGAACATGGATTTTGTAACAAAGCATTAAGCTGGACATCATCATTACTCTCCACGTTGCACTTCAAGAAAGATCACAAAAAAAAATCATGCAATTTCCATGGCACCCAGGAATTTGAGAGTTTCCAGATAGAAAAGCAATACTATATACAACACTTTTTTGGGGCTTTCCAAATTACAAAGCCTTTACAATGATGTTTTGGCCAACTGTTTCACAACTCTAACAGTTTCGCATGGTGTTCAAGATCATGAATATCTGTTCAGAATAAATACAATTAATATTCTATCTTCATCCTCACTGCTATAAAACTAAAAAGCTCTTTAGTGGGAGTCCTTGAAATACTTTCTTTAGCACAGTGCGTGGTGAAAACAATCCTCACTGCTTTTTTAAAATTCTAACTAGTATTTTTAACACGCACATTTTAGAATGCTATTATAAAGTCACACCAGGGTTTCATAGGAACTTTCCTCATGCAGATGTACTGCTGCAGACTGTGCCAAAACAGGTAACAATGCGGAGCGCAGCACAGACTTTCTCTCCATGTCAGTATTTCCAACCATTTCAGAGGCTCTGATTTCTTGCTGCAGTCACATTTCATAACACCAGAGCACTTCACATACTGATTTTAGCATTGCCCAGCAGCTACAGATGCAAACAGAAGCAGCTTTACCATGTCCTAAGAGTCACGCAGCTGGGTGCTGGAGTCACTGGAGTACACCTGTCTAACCAAGGTGAGACAAATGAGCCCCAAATGAGTGACCCAAATTCAGACTGCGGTTTGAAGGTTTGAAAAAGTTTGCAGGATAATTTATTAGTGTCACTGTCTGCAGCTTTCCAGATGTTCTCACTCTGGAACATGCACAAGGAAGATCTCAGATGTAATCAATAAAATGGTTTTGAGACATTTTCGCACCAGAGGGCTTGAAAAATTCAAGATGTTCTCCAGAAGAGGCTAAAATTAACGACTGACTGGATTGAGGCCAGAGGCAGAGAGAAACATCACTGCAGTCGTTCTTGCTTACATTAGGGTAGAGAGGCTAATAACTGCAGCACACAGCAAATGGCAGCAGCTCTGTGATGGGAAGGAGGACCCAGCGACCATAACGTGGACAGCAGCTGCTTCTCAGCCCACATGCTGCTGACGACTCATTGCCTCACTCACAGGAAAGGGTCTTATTTTGAGACTGGTGGTCAGTTATGTCACTTCTCTCCTTCACCTGTTAATGAAGGTGCACTCATTGGCCATCAGCCCAGAGGATACTACCCTAGTGAGACCCTGGCATTAATCTCTTGTATGAGACACCAACACTTGCTTACTGTATCCTAACTTTTTGCACAAAGCCACATTCCTATGTATCTTGTTGGTAATTTGCAATGCTAGATAGAGCAATTTTATATTATCTGACATTTAAAAACTTGGCCTAACCGACAATGCCAAATAAATGAGGGGAGGATGGGGGAAACAGCCCAACAATAAAACAATTCACAAAACAAGGCAACATGAAACCCTGTGCTATGCATTCAAGTTCAAACCAGAATTTTCACTTTGCACAAAACCATGAGATTTTTCTTCTGCTATTCTCCTGCATAATCAGTAATTAACCTACTTAAGTACCTGGAATAAAGGTTTCTATTTAATACCAACCCTTCATAAAAACTATCTGGATGATTCTAAATAGAATTAGGCATTAATAATCGATGACTTGAGGTATTCCAAACTTACAAGCTACAAGAATATCCTTTCAACTCTTTCTACTCTTGTCAGGCTTAAGCAGCAAACAAACACAAGGAGGTAACACACATGGATTCTAAAATGCTGTCTACACCCATCAGACTGGTTTCAGCCTAGTGTGCCCAGACACCTAAGAGTCTCATTAACAGTGAGAATAGTTGATGTTAAGATTTGCTGAAGTTGAACAGAGTTTGACTGACCCACTTTTAGACTTCAGGGAGGTTTATATCATATAAAGAAGCAATTTGAGTTAATGACCTGTTTAAGAGCGTAAGCATGCCTGCAAGCTCACTTTATCACAGACAGAAAATAATGCACAGTACAATTCCTAGCCACATCTGACCCCCACTGATTTCAGCAGTGATCAAAGGCAGCGCTATTTCTGGCCCACCCTGGCCTGAAACCGAGTGGAAACTCAGAGTGATGGAGAAGCAACAAGAAAGTTTTTAGCAGAGTGCAGTTGAGAGCAGGATATTTTTTTTGTCTCCATCTCTCCTAGCAAACCCATTGAAATTCACACGGCTGGGTTGGTTTAGATCGTTTGCACCTATTAGTGCTGGTGTTTAAACAAATACCACACAAACCCAATGCACCTGTGAACATCCGCAGCTCTACCAGTGATGATCTAGCAGCAGGAAAACCAGCTTGCAGCCATCGGGGGTGATTGACTACACAAGGCTTTGAGGGCATCACACATTACATAGAATTCTGTGTGTTATTATTAATTACAGTGACTCTTGTTGTTTAGCAGATTATCACAACGTAATGAGGCAGTCTTTCTACAATGACTCACAAAAACCTTTTACATAGTCACACTTACTACTCCATAAATACCCTACAACCATTACCAGTACCAATGAACAATAACTCCATATACCAACGAGTCAGGACTATAGCTTTTGGAAAGATGTTAGGTGGTACAAATTTTGACTCTTGTTATTAGCAAGAAAAACACAATGGGGAAATGTGTGCTTACTCACTTAGCAGTTCTATAGAACACCTTAAGAACTACTATAGACATTAAGAACATACAGGCTCAGAAAAGGAATTTTCAGAACAGTCTTTCCAGAAAAGCCAAGAAGAGGTTAATAGCCCTGACAGGCTACAAGCCATTGCACTTTAAGTTTGAAACCAGGTTTTATTTAACAGCAGACAGGAATAAAGTTAAGAATACAAATCCTGGTCCTTCTCAAATTATGAAGCAGTGAAGGGAAGAAAGAAACACAGAGCTGAAAGAGTTCAACAAATCATCAGTTCTCCCTGCTGCAGAAGCCCTCCAAAAAGATCTGCAAAAGAACAAGGCTGATATTGCTGCCCTCCTTCGCTCAACAGCTGCTCTGTAATTTCACCACCTCTCTGCTTTGCAAACTTCCAGCTCTCAGCTACTTTATTTACATTTGTCCTAGGAACTCCCAAACAGAGCAAAGGCTAAGTTTCTCTCTTCCTAGAGAACATAAATGCACTTACTAGTCAGAAGCTCTTCCTGCTCCACGTAGGTCAGTTCTCTATCCACTCCCCAAGCTTCAAGCTCCTGGATCGTTTGTTGATGCAGCTTCTATTTGTGGTTGCACTTGTTCCCACCTGCCTTGAGCTGAATACTCACATCAGCTGTGCTCATCTGGGAGTTTGTAGCACGGGAGGTTTATTTTAGTATTAAAAAAAATAAATTAAATTAAAAAGGAGACTCCCCAGTGCTAAAAATTAAAATGGGACTACCGCCTCTGTGAACTGAACCCGTGTCATACTGAAATCTGGGTGAACATTTCTCAGACCAGGTGAGAATATATGGGCAAACACAGTAGGAACAAATCACCCACTTGAGTACAATCCTGTTACTGTGGGTTTTTGTAGGACATGAGTGACCTGGAAGCCTCAAAAAGGTGGAAATTGGCTCTATAGGCTGACAGAGGACTCTGTAGAATGATGTGTGTGTGGAAATGCTGCAAGCTTCTTCCCTAGTTTTAACAGTGTTAAAACTACCAGTTTTATTAGCTGAAATATGGAGTTAGAACTGTTTTCTAAACGATCACATCTGTGTGAAATGGAATTGCTGTTTTCCAAGCAGGTCATCGTAAAGATATGTTTGGCCTTTTGTTCTGTGATCTGTTTAAGGAAGACAACTCCAGTCCTTCTCACATTCAGTGATACAGAGCATGTTTTAAACCACTTTTCCTTTGTTGGGGAATGCTGCAGATGCTAACTGTAGCCTATTTAAAATGACAGATTTATACCTGTTACTTTGAAGGACAACACTGGGGCACTGCTCGGATATTCTTTTCCTTTGCTTTGCTGGAGTGTTATGTTAGCTTCGATAAGAAGCAGAATCTGAACCTTTTACTATGGCTTCAATTGGTAGAACTGGAAATTAAGATGAAGTGCAGTTGTATATTCACAAATGATCTGTAATGCTGATAAGAAATGATGTGCACAGAATTCAGACTAATACAATAGTAATGTATTTTAAATCTGCCTGATAAAGAACAGAGTTATTTCAAAATCCATTAAATATCAATAATTTGTACATATTGTACAATCTCAAGTGGAGATTCCCTTCTCCTAATTACACTGGCAGAAGGAATTGAATACAAAGGTCAAGAAGAACTGTGAGAATACGGTGATTTCAGCAAGAGGCACCAGGCAAGTCTTTGTGCTTGTAACTCAAACATTCCTTTGCTGAGATCTCTTCCAGGAATTACAAAATGGGCATTTATCTTATTGACATCTTTTTGCTCTTAATTTTCTTAATGGTGTCAGAAGCTCATTTTGAGAGAGATACTAACCAGAATTGTGGCAACACTGGGATAAGACTCACAGGGCTTGGAGCTGTTGAAAGGCAGAGTTATGCCTATGAACAGAATGCCAAAATAACAGCAAACCATATCTAAATACCAAAATAAAAAGAAGAGGCTCCTTGTGCCCAGCCCCATCTATTCCTGGAAATAAGCTTGTTTCAGACCATGTGAATTCAGTCTTTGTACCAAGTGTTAAATTCCAATAGGTCTCTAGTATAATAGGTAACAGCTGTAAAGCTGCCAGTGAAATTGAAGGCTTTTTTGGTCTGCTAACAAGAAACTCAGTCCAAAGGTTTAAGGTCTGCAGAGCTGGATGATTTGATGCTTGAAGTTCTACAATACATGTGAACTGGTTCTATGCATCACTGTATCTATTTATCAAGTCAAAGCACTGAGCAAGAGTTTTCTATTTCATGCCCCATTCATGCCTCGCTACATAGATTGCATGATTCACACTACCCACTGATGCCTTTTGTTTTTTTGGGAAACTTTTTTGGAAAGGCTTCTCAGAAGCTGGCAGCAAAATAACAATGGGCAGAACTTTAGTTTCTGTAACGTCCGTGTATATCTATTGCAGCTCAAGCTTTTCATAGAGGTTTATGGGTTTAATCAAGATCCACATCTGGCCTGAGTGGTCTGAACAATCATTTCTTGATCATCTCTGCAAGTGTCATCAAAAGTCCTCCAGCAGTCAGCCAATGGTGGGATGTGTCAAGCATGTGCAAAAAGCATCTCAATTCATCTCAGTATACTGGGGAAAATCCATCCAGTCTTGATATTTTAATGTTTAATGTTAATATTTTAACATGTTCATTATGGGTTTTCCATTGAGACTTAATGATGTTCCAGGCTGCTACCATGGAGGCAACAAGAGAAAGAAAATTCAAAGCAATGTTCTTTCTCTGACTGTGGTACTCAACTTCTACTCGGGCTTTCAGGATTGCATCCTAGGAGGAACAGAAATTCCATTTTCTTGCTTTGAGTGAATATCTGCATGGAGTAACTCTTCAATGCCAGGCCCTGCCCTTGTCCCAGCAAGCACAACGCTACTGCAGTGCAATAACACTGGCAGGCTAGGTGACATGGAAATGATTATCTTACATGCAAGCCTTTACATATACTGAACTTCAAAAGCAAGAAAAACAAGCATCTTCCCTCTCATCACCCTAATGCTGCCATGGTCAACACTTTTCCCTTTGCATTAGGATAGATCAATCCAACAGATCTCTAACCCAGAAGAGGAATATGTTACCAAAAGAAAAATCATCAAAAGTTACAATATTTCATTAACTATCATCCTAGAAATGTAAAAGCATGAACAGAAATGGTAAGAAGGCCTTATGTCACTTACTGGATGTGATGTGATTAGTGATCCACAAAATTTCCACTGAAATGAGTGGAATTTTATTATTAGCAAAATAAATTAAAAAAGACATATCTTTTTTTATTTTTATATCCACCAGAAATTATTTTTAATCATTGAAGGAAAGAAGGAAAAGGAGGCTTTCTTTTCACACTAAATGTAATTCAGGTGCTTTATGCATGGAGAAAGAAGCAAGGGTGAAACCAGATTAAGTTGCACACAAGGAAATCTGAGAATGAATCAGCATTTGTGCTCCAGTTCTATTTGCAGTACGCTGTCTGAGATATGCATACAGTGCAGGGACATTCTGCTGACTGATTTGCAATCTTATACGTTTGGTGTCAGGATATTTCTGCTGTGTTCTATTAGATCTCATTGCCTTTTCCTAGTCTAACCACGCTTCATAAAATATGGCATTCCCAATAACTTGAGATACACAAGGTGACAGGTAAAAGGGACCTGTTGCAGACTACTGGTTTAATATTTCAAAATTTCAGCCTTGCAGGCTTACACTGTACATTTTCCTGGATGGATGTTGGGTAGCATATTTTGATTAAATGAGAAAGGCTAGTAACAACAATCACTTTTGGAACTGCTATTGTGCATAAATAACAATTACATTAAGGCTTCTTTTGCTAATGCTCCACGTGGTTTATTAATTAAACTACGTTGATAAAAAATGGTAACACTCAGATGTACAAACCCATATTCATGTGTTGTTTTATTGGTGCATTACAACATCACATATCCTTCACACTGAGAAAGCATGAGATTAAAATACATTGATCCACAAAAAATGCCTTCCCCACGCTGACTTAACACTGGTAATTACAGCATTTACAGATCCTGCTGTAAGTTTCACCTCATTATGTCTTTCATAATATTAATTACAGTTTAATCAAAGCTTTCACATTGTCTGTATTATGACTTTCAACTTAATTACATTAAAATTTGTTATTCTTTCCTGCTTTGCAAAGCTCACCAATTACTCTTGCACCATAGTATCAATGCTGCATTACATTTCACATTCCAATCTTTCAACAGCCACTACTCATTTAAGGTCTACACAAGCACTTCTCAACCCAAAGAAAATCACCTAGTTGTATCAAAAGCCTTAAAACACTGGGAATGTGAACAGCACAGTTAGGAGGCCCCACTCACTTTTGAGAATAAGCCAGATCTATATAAAAACATGCAAAATGCACTATGCATCAGTATTAAACTTCTACTTTTAAGATTCCTTTTTTTTTTAACATTTGCATATTACCTGGAAGACTAAGGTTCCTGCTGAAAGAAAAAGCTAATGGCAAAGCCCTATACAATGAAAAGACAACACCCTTACTGCAGGGCTTTCTTTTAGTCATCCCATATGACGTAACAGAAAATGGTATCACTGTTACAGAACTCGATAGGATGGTTTAAAAACTTTGTAGAAAGACTAAACCTTCACTAAACTTTGTGGATTTCTACAATAAGATCTTAATTACACCAGAGAAGTGTTTTGTTAAATCCAATGCGCGTACAACGCCAGCAAAATTCTGCTTCACTTTTGCTAGCTTCATGACCCAGCACATGTACACCAGAAAGACAGTTAGGTTTGGCCAATTATCCACTCTATAGCTCAGAATACTGTAACTGTCAGTAAAAAATCCTGCCTCTTACATTCTGTTTGACTATGCAGCCAAACCAGTATCAGTAGATCAGGTCTAATTTCTGCAGAATCCTGCTGAGTTTATGCCTATTAGAATTTGTCCCTTCACGTCACTCCCTATTTACAAAAATTTCCAAGTATCTTATATGTTTATACACAGTATCATTGTATTCTCAATTACTACAGTTTTTAAAAGGGAGTTTAATTTCCTTGTTTTCCATAAAAATTCAAGTGTTGCCAATCAGGAAGTTGCTCTTCTCAAAACAAAAGCCTACAAAGATTACCTTTGACAAAAGTAAATGACAAGCATTACATAAACACATTGAGCTGTTTGAATCACAAAATGCCTACAAGGCCAATACAAATTCCAACAGGAACACATAAATTATAATTATGGCAGCAGTCTCCTCCAGTCTAAAGCACCGTAAAAATGATTGTTGGTCAACACTGTCTTGATTGCTTTAAGTAGCAGCCCCTGTTAAGAAATGTTCAACTGCCTGGTCATGGTCTAAAATACCTACCTCTATT
The DNA here is from genome assembly GCF_019232065.1 of Centrocercus urophasianus. Classification (NCBI taxonomy): domain Eukaryota; kingdom Metazoa; phylum Chordata; class Aves; order Galliformes; family Phasianidae; genus Centrocercus; species Centrocercus urophasianus. The sequence goes on from NW_024884722.1 coordinate 4,797,239, forward strand.
TTCACAGGATATCCACAAAAAGAGATTCTGGAATCTGACAATCTGCCATCCAAAGCTATATCATTTCACAGGAATGTGATGTATACTGCATAGTGCATACGTAACAAAACTGGATCCTAATAATAATAAATTAACTAAGGTTGTTTGGTCATCCTCTGTACCAACGCTGTTTTGAATGAAGAGTTTCAGTTCAGGTACCAAGCCAACCTTTGCAAGTACCATGCACAAGAACATGATGAGCTGCGAATGTGGAATGGTTAAAGTGGAACACCATTGCCAGCATTCCTCTGGATATGTTACAGTGCTGGAAACCACCAAAAGCATTCATGGTCGTGCATCCAAAGTCACAAATGAAAATCTCCTTGCATTTCTTCAGATCATCAATGCTGCAGTGAGTCACTACACACAAATGAATGTAGTACACTGAGAATCACAAAACCATTATGTTTCTTCATCCTCAAACTTTATTATCTTTTTAAATTTGTTTTAAAGACTTCAGTTTGTTGAATGTCATGAATATTCCTTACTTTCACTTTGTTTTGATGGCAATTACTGCAAGCACTCTCAAAGAATTGCTAATGATATAACACCAAGTTTCTGATCCATCCTATGAACACACGTTATTGCAAGCTGATAACTTTAACAGTGTGAAATTTCTCAAATATCAGCATCATCCTCTAAAACTATTAATGTGACAAGGCTTGGCTCTTACAAACTTGTAACCACTCATGCCTGTCGGCTGCTTGATTAGTAGCTCAGAATGACTTTGCCAAAGCTTAATACAAAGTCCTCCCATCATAAGGAGTTTATCGTGTTAGAAGGCAACAAGATAAACAGAAGGATGATGCCCTAACTTATTAAATTACACAAAGAAACATCTGGCCAGAACAGACACTGAACACTTGATGAAAAGTGCTGTGTGTACTCATCACCCATTGAAGTGAGTGAGTGCTGAAGACAATCAAACTTTCTAGGAGATACAAAGTACTTAAGAAAATCTGTTTCCAGATCTACAGTATCCTCAACCACATCTTCTTTGAAATCACTTTCTTGATCAATCTCCCTGTGGGATTGTCTTTTAATGTCCTGTTTCCCCTGAATAATCTATCTGTTTGCAGTAGACTGAAAACAGATAATTCAGCAGTCAATATGAACAGAAACTCGGAATTTAAAAGTATAATGATACTATGACATTAAAAAAAAAAAAGTTCAATTTGTCTTTATAACAAGGAAATGGAAAAAAAAAAAAGAAGTGCAGACCAAGTGTATGGTAAGAAACACTGTGTTAAGAGACCAGCTTAGTGAAAATGTGAGAAGGCTAGAAGTTCATTTTGCATTTCTTAGTCATACTGGACCTTCAGTTATTCCCTCCAGAGGCAGGCCAGTAGCATTATCTGCTGTAGGTCTCTCTTCTTTCTTCATTGAGTTCTGATCTAGCAGGCTGACGTAAGATTTATGACAAGCTGTATTACCCAAAGGAGGGTAGTGCTGTCTGTAGCAAATATAAGCAAAAATGAGGCCAATGATCCCTCCAACAAAAGCATCTAGGTAAGAAAAGCAACAAAGTCATGTTACCACTGAATGGACAGACTGTAAGGAACACTGTAAATACAAAGCATTTGATTGACCCATGTTTAACCCAGACTTACTTTCTACCTTTTTCCTTTGCCTGTAAAGGAAAAAGAATAATATTCTTTTAATTTCAGCAGTTATCTTTCCTTAAAAGAATCTCTAAACGGAGATCATGGGGACTTGAAAGCAGTCAGTATACTCAGGATTCATAATGAAATATTCTAATATTCATCTATTTCAACAATAAATCCTGAATGCTACATTTTCTAGCCAAACTTAACGGGCTTCCTAAAATCTTATAATATTAATGTTCTCAGTCTTGACTTTGTAATGTACATATACTCTACTCCACCTTTCAGCTACAGTATGCCATCTTGGACATTGTATTGATGGTCTTCGTTCACACACCACAGCACATACAATACAATTGGATGACACTGCTGGGCATGAAAAACAAGGCCTGAGCTTTGCCATAGCATGTTACAAAGTGAACATGACTCTCCCTTGAGAAGATAGTTCTTCCAGCTAGATAGTTCTTCCAGCTAAGGGCACAAGTCACCTGCAGAGTATTGTGTGCCAGCACGATTATAGCTTGGGAAGAGCTATCTGAGTTTCCAGATTGAGTTTCAGAAACAAAAATATGAGCACCTGTAATTGGATACAGATACAACCCCTTGGGTGTAGTTTCCATCCATCATATATAAAATACAGCATAATAATGTGCCTCAGAGCACACATCAGTACATAAATCCTAATCCTTACTCTTGGCAAGATGTAGTGCACAATGCAAACACACATCCAGAACTAGAGAGTAAACCTGTACACTGCTGTTCATATTCATTTGTGTTAAACTAATTCAAAAAGGTCTCACACAGAGCACAAGAACCCTAACAGCTTTGTGCTCTCTGATCTGAGTGCACCAAGCCCTGGAACAAGGTAAGAACTCTATAGGAAACTAAAAGATTCCTTCAAGAACATGTCAAGGTTAATGGATTGTGATTAAGCTGCTATGATAGAGCAAGATGCTGCACAAACACAAAACCAGAGGGGAAAAAAAAAAAAAAGCGTGTAATAGGATGTCTTGCTCTGGTATGGGGACTTCTGTATGAGATGGGAAAGAGCTCAGTGGGACCAAGTAACGCTGCACATAATTGAAACCAAAAGGTAGAAATTCAGGAGTGTCAGCCAAAGAGAAAGAGAGGTCTGCAATAATGTGCATTGTAACTCACATGATTTCAGTGAAACAAACAAAAAAATACAGAAATGCAAAGCTAATAATATAGATACTTTTTCATGTATCTCCATAGCTCACCTTGCCAGTGGTGTTTGTAATCACACATACGTGACAGAGCAATCATCATGGCACAATAGAGAGGCAGTATTGCTGCACAGAGCCGCCAGCTCTTCCCCCGGCCATTTTCTGTGAAGCAATGCAACTTTCCAGCTAGGTAGAAGGTGGTAAAGCCAAGGCCTGAAAATGCAACTGAAAGAAAAACGCAGAATTATACTAATTTGTCATAAACACACTGTAGCATACTATCCTTTCAGATCTGACAGTAGAATCCTTCTACTGCAGAGAAGCCATGATCTCTACAGGGGGAGATGAGGAGCCAAGCTGAGATGGCAATAAGCTCCATCAACAAGAAGTGAGGGAGTTTCAGAACACAAATGATGATTCCACATAATCATATTAACGATGCACTTATAACTTTTAAAAGAACGTGGCCTATGCTCTAGGAAAATATATTATTTATTTATTTATTTCACAAAAAGTCAACCATTGTACAAATTAATATTAAAAACAGCCACAAAACCACACAGCAGTACTGTATGAACGGAATGGGCAAAGATGATGTGCAGACCCACAACATACATCTGCTCTCCACAGCAGTGGCGTTATCTGCAGCAATGCAAGCAATCAGGGAAGCAAACACTGCAATGTAGAGCCACTGCCATCTGATCTGTACTGAGCTCTCATATAATCCAATGCGTCTGCAAATACTGTGCTACCTCTAGCCATTCACATTTCCAATAGCAATTGATTCTTTTTTCCTTTAGCAATTCACCTTTTTCCTTTGGGGGAGAAAGTGGCTGCATAAAGGATCTCTGATTTTTTTTAATACATTAAGTTAGATATTTAGATGAATTTATAACTTGAGTCACAAAAGCCTTTTCATGTTAAACCTTCAATACGTCTTTCATGATTCGAGACCTATTGTAAAAAGTTCAGGCTCAAAGCTGAAAATGAAAAGGATGCAATTGTCTTACATTTAAATGATATTTTAAGTTCCATTAACACGTTCCTACAGAACACACTGAACTGGCAGCAATTACAGAACACAGCAAGTTTCTGAGCTCAACTTCCTTTCTTTTCTGTTCACCTTCCAGAATGCAAGTGGGGTGTTGTGGCTTTTTTTGTTTTGTTTGTTTGTTTTTAGACACTTTAATATATTTTATAGCTGTAGAAAAATCAGTGCTGCTGCTGAACAGGTACCCCTGCGAGATACAGCAAATGTCCACAACAATCATACACCAAAATAGAGCATAATCACAGAATGGCCCCGGTTGGAAGGGACCTCAAGGATCATGAAGCTGCAACCTCTTGTCACATGCAGGGCCACCAACCTCCATATCCAACACTAGACCAGACTGCCCAGGGTCCTAACCAACCTGGCCTTGAACACCTCCAGGGCATCAGGGATGGAGCATAAGCACATAAAGCACTGACAGCAAAATTATTAATATTTATCCAAGTATTCAAAATCCTTTTTTTGACTGCTTCTATATGTTTTACCTTTCTAATACCTACCCAGCTCTGTGAGAGAAGATAAGTTGCATTCACGATAGAAAATTCTGAGTTTCTGCCTTCGGTGCTGGGTCAGACGTGCCTTTTTTCTAATCTGCCAAGGCTTTTTAAATGCCCTTGTCCTCATGTTCCCAAATGCTAAGTGTGATAAAGTAATTACTCTGCTTTGCTGATGAATCTATGGGACGGACTATTTTAGCTGACTGCACAATGGTTTTACAAGCTTATACCACACAGCTGTTTAAATGCAATTACTGAAGATTTGCATTTCATCTTCAAACACACAAATAAATCATTTCTTTAGACTGGATAAAGAGAGACAGACAGAATGCTAATTAATCAGCAAACCAACACACCAAATGTTTTGTTTCCTAGCAGCTTTTCCAACCAGTGCTGATTCAGTATTTGTCAGAGGACGGTGGGAGGCAAACCTTAAAATATAAGAGGCTGGAGCAATTGAATAAATCTAAGATTTATTGCAGATTGGGTTACATTCTTATGCTCAGTCCTCTGCAAGTGCAATATACATTTGCTTTGCCCTTCATACCATCTATCTGACAGGAAGAAATCATTCCTTCTGCCATTTTTATATCATGGTGTTCTTGAAATGAATGTATTTTCAAGACACATCCTCAGAGCAGCAGGTTTTTTAAACAAAACAAAAACAAAACACCATCTGCATTTCATTCAGATTTCCACTCTATTGGAAAAAAGTCTTACAAGGTGTAGGAGCTTCTCATGGGATCAGAACAGAAAAAAAAACACTGAAGTACCTCTGTATATTAATGCCTCTGCTATACAGAAAAAAAAGAAATTATCTACAACATTGATATGGTTGTGATAATGAAGAATGCAGAGAAATCTTTTCTTTATGCACTTAAATTCACAAGTGCTCATGCCTTAAGTTCTTCAACCTAAACCTTAGTTTCTAAACTGAGGTTTCATATTCATGATTCAGGTAAGGCAGAGCTGACCTGCAAAAGCACTACAATGAATATTACAGCAACATCCATCGAAATCAAAATGCACTGCGTTGCCTTTCAGCAACTTAACTTAGCCCCCAGTTAACAGAAGGCATAAAACAGAACTTTCTTCTTTAAAGGTAACTGCTTCATTTGTTTCTGAAGTGGAGTTTAAGCTGAGATCTTCCTCGACAGTTAATCACTCGTGAAAGATGAATCACTGTAGGATTCTCAGAAAACTGGCTGAGGAGATCAGCACCTTGAGAATTTGTTCTACTGTAACACTCTTACTAAGGCAAGGTTCCTTTTGGTATGGGACAATGTAATCTTTTATATATAACTCCAAATCAGACTGAAATACTTATTCTGAGACTGAGCAGGAAAATTGCACGCATCATAAAGAACATCTGCTGCAGATGGAACTGCTGAATGGAAACTGTTCTTTTCTCCATAGTAATCTACACTGAAAGCACACAGTTTGCTGCAATGAATGTTTTAAAGAGGTGAAGCAGCACACAGAAACACTCTCAGCCACAGTAGCTACACACATTTTCATGATTTCTGGACTCAAGTCTCTGTGGATGTTATTTATTCATTTATTCACCTTGAATTATAAATAACTACTCTCTGATCTTGGAAGATGTATATGCATGGCAATACACAACCAAACTGTAATACAGTTAGGATTTAAGGCCTAACTAGACATACCTAAGTATTTCCAGAAAGAAGAGCTTGTGAATGAACAGAGAACATCCACAGAATATATTTTTGAACCAGACACAAAGCCAGATTTTGCCACACGTGGTTGTGTTCCTCTAAACTGAAGGTGAAAAAGAAGAGACTCACACACACTCCTGCAAGGGAACTTAAGCCCAATGGAAGTTGGAAAGGTACCAAAATGATACTCTAGCTTGTAGCTATGAAAATAATAATTTGCAAAGCAGCTTTGTGTTACAATATTATAAGACTGATTTTCCTTACCCTGGAGTGTGCACATCCAGAAAGAGCTGCTTGACCCCATATTCACAGCGATAGTGCAATCAGCAGAGAAGAGCATGGAATTAACAGCTAAATACTCGGGAATGTGAGACTATTTATCATAAACATGCTGAAGCCATGGTTCCTCATTCCACATTTATCTGCTGGGTTTTCAAAATATTTGGGAGGATTTCTCCTGTTTCCATACAGTAGAGTGTGTGGAACTAATTTAATGCTAATCACCATCTAAGAAAGGCAGTTCTTTTTTCTACTTCCATAGGAAAGAATAAGGGAAATGAATTAATTCTGAAGATATCCATGTCAGTGAATGTAACTTAAAGCAAATGCATCTGAATTTGGCAGGTTTCAAGCTAAGATCCCAACATTTCTGGGTTAGCAGATGGGAAAATTATCGAGAAAAACCAAATTCATATATATGTATGTATTTTTTGTGATGCAGTTCAGCTGTGGAGCTTGACACCTTGATGCCATCACTGTTTGAGATTAATGCACTACATGGGATTGGCAGTAGGGTTGGAACTAGATGATTTTTAAGGTCCCTTCCATCCCAAACTATTCTATGATTCTATGAAAGAACTCAACTGCTATGCACTCCGTGCAGGCTACTTTGCTTGATGGCTGTATTTTGAAGATATGATCAGTCAAAATCATTGAACAAACAATTTACTCTTCAAGAAATCTAGGACTGCAGGTGATATTTACACTGAAGAACTGGTCAGTCAGTAGAATGTACTTGAGAAACCTTTTTTTCCCCCCCATGCAGGCTGGACTCAGTATTTCCCTGCATCATAGGAAAACTGCAAAAACGTATCAGATGACCTACTCTATTAGATACGTATTTTCAAATTGTCTAATGTAATAAAAGTCATCATTGTGCACAAGAAAGATGGCAAAGAGGCACAGCAATGTTCCTCATCTACGCTAATACTCCTACTATGTTAATTTCTTATGATCTGGAAGAAACCAATACTCTGTTTACATAAATAAAGCAAGGAGCTGCATAAAGTACCAGCCCTCTTTAGAGACATTGGCATAAAGGAAAATGAGAAAATCAGTTTGATTCAATTTAAAACAGCATTATCTTAAGATATACTTAACACAAATTCCAGACAGAAATATTTAATTAAGTGCTCAATGATGGGAAAAGAACAAAGGCACATTTTTTAAACTACACAGTAATGGTGCTTGAAGCATATCAGAAAGAGCTCTATCTCAGCATTATCATTATTGGAATGCACAGAGCTTTGTTAGACTCAACTTTTCAGATTGCTTCTGTCACTCTCTTTTGAAAAAAAGGTACGGAGAAGAAGCAAAGGGAATGACAGCATCTAGGAGCACAGCAAACCCCATTCCGACATCTTAATCTCTCAGGGGATGTAGGTGGGTTTAAAAAACCATCTGTATGGAACAAACCAATTATCAAGTTAAAAGGCATACAGGGACAACCCGTGAACAGGAATCTGATCTAAAGCCCCCAAATAAATTATTCATTAAAAATGAATAGCTTTTATGAGTGTTTTCTGGAAAATGAAGGACTTGAGGACTTTCAGCATCTCAGGTTTCAGTGGATGCTTTGCTAAACACACAGCATGTGTCTTCCTTACATGATACAGCTTAAAAACTGGAAAGAAAAAAAAAACAAACCCCCAACTCATCTCAGTGGCAACAAATTATGAAACTGCAAAACAACCATCACAAATGGCCTGTCAGAGAAAATGATCCATCCCTTTGTAATGCCTTACACTTGCAATGATTACTGCATATTTTTCGTATTCAAACACGTACTATTCTTCACAGGAATTGCACAGCAGCCTGCTGCAATTCTAGCTGGGGCAACTGGTGAATGTTTTCAGTTTCACACTGTTCAAAGCCTGAAATATTTATCTTTCCTGAAGGAAAACATATGATACCAAATGGCTGCATAAATTTTAATGCCAAAATTCAATTCAAAGAGGATTTTATAGGAGTACAATTCCCAGAGTACATTTTGAGCTTATTATCACGAGGCAAAATATATATCTGTTTTTCCAAGTGGGATAGTCAATCACCTTTCCTGTGGCTCAACTTTATTAATTTCTTTCCACAACAACAAAGAAATACAGTTTAGCAGAAGCAACATGAAAAGCACATCACAAAATACAAAAATACGCAAGGATCTGGAAAACAAAAAGGAAGTACTGGAAACAGAGAGACGTTAGAACAAAGAGAGAATTATATTATCTGAAAGGTAAGTAAGCAGACTATTAATCATTAGCTTGCTTTGGCAGGACTGCTGCAAGGAATTCCCATGAAACTTCTTTGTGCATTTTTTTGCCTGATATGTAATTTACAGGAACCTTTCAAGACATCTCGCTACATCTGAAATATCTAAAGTGGTCTCAAGGCATGCATCACATCTAGAAAAAAAAAAAAAGTGAAGTTCTTCTGAATTGCTCTGTTAATTACGGTATTTAACAGAAAGTCCTAGAGATGAACCTGTTCCATGGATTCCTTTGCCAATTCTGATGACAGAAACCTTGAACAAATTCCCTTTCTCTGAGAACACAGTAAAGACAAAGCCCAAAACATCTCAGATTCTGGAATTACTCTGAATATAAAGAGGACAGCACTCAGGCACTAAGCACAGCAGCCTTAGCATCCAACACTACAACAGATCACCTGATGAATTCAGCCCTCTTCACACAGTTGAGCCAGACTAAAATACATCTCTGCAAGGTGTGGTTTTTACTCTTTACTCATCACTGAGATCTCCACGTTTTTCAGTCACGCTTGGTGAAATTAAACCCAACTAATGAATTGATATTGGATTTAAATCCAGGACAGAATGGCATTTGGGGAACGGCACCGCTCTAGTGTGGTCTGTGGATAATGCATTTATCTCCTTACAGGCATAAGGAAAATCACGGATTGACTGAATTTTGTTAGATCAGACCTGCATCCCTTTATGAAATAAAGAAAATATGCCTCTAATTTCTTCCAGAAAAAAAATATTAAAACTGAGACAAGATTTGTAGAGTAGTTCAAACAGGTCAGCTCTAATTAAATGCCTACTACCTTGACATTTATGATAGCCAGAGGATAATTTTCTTTTTCTGCTCTTTGTTAGCATAAAAACAGCATCTAAACACAAGCTCTAGATCATCAGCTATTTAATTCTAGTACAAATTATTGTCACTGTGGGATTTATGAGGCAACTAAGTATAAATAAGTCCTGTCATGGACAAGTTTTTCTTTATAGCTCAACATTCTTTCAAAGGGGGACATACCAAGCCACACACTGAATGGGGTAACTTCTTACCACCCATTCTGTCATACATAAATCTTCAGTATTGTCCTTGTAAATGGATGACATACTGCTCAACTGCTTACTATCACATTTATCATGCCAGGTAGTTGCATCAATCTCTCTTGGACATATGGATCAGCATGTGAAATACAGTCAAAACACAATTTGAAGAGTATTTTAGTGGACAGAAAAGCTTTACAGCAGAGGTTTGGAGTGTTTCCACCAAACACACAACACAATATGGCAGAGAGCATCAAGGAGTGTGCTGTAAAAGCTGTAGCCTGTTTGTATTTTTAATTCAAGAAAAATAAGTCTTTTGGAGATCTGTTTGAGATGTACATAATCTGAATCTCAGACTAGCAGGATTTGATTTATTAGTAGTGTTGGAGAACTAAGCTTTACAGAGTTTGTCTCTTAAGCCCCTCATGAATTCAAACAGCCTTTGAGTGCTGAGAGGTAAATATGTCAAAGAGGTAAAAACCTGAAACACAAACATTCCCAAGTATGCTTACAGTTTGAATTAAGAAGCCAATAAACCCCACAGGGGACCTTTTTTTTCTTGCCTAAGACATTCATTCCTTACTTCTCAAGATACTTATATAAGAGGATGAAATATTTCAAAGAGGCACTGCTGTACAGTTGTTAATTAAGAGATTTATCTTGAAAATAGGGAGTAGCAGCAATTACTGCCAAAACCTGTGGCTCGTAGCTCGTCTGTTACTTAAAATGTTCACTCTCAATTGAAGGAAATATGATTATCCTCCATGAAATTGCTAGCTAAGGATAATTAACAGTTGAAATTTAAATACCCAACTATAATTACACGTACTGCAGTAATATTTGATATAAATTATCACAGCATAGCAAACAATTCTATTGAAATTCAATAATTCCTTCACTCTGAATCAAACCAACCTTTTTTTTTTTTTTCAAACAAATGAATGTCTTTTAAAATGTAAAAATATTTTATTTTCTAAAACTGACTAATTTCAGTTACTTATTGAGAAAGGGGAAGAGAAAGTGGCTGTCCACTGTTCACCTAAAAGACATAATACTTTCCAGCCTCTGCCTCCTCCTATTTTTGGGTTGTTTGGGGCTTTTTTTTAGTGACACAGCAAGACACACCACAAATACAACACAAACATACATGAACGCATTCAGCAGAACAGATAATTGTAGAGATAAAGGAGAAATGAAATATTAAACAATCTGCCAGTCAACATCAAAAGTGCTTTTTTTCTTTTCTTTTTTAAACAGCTACGATTTTCCACATCTAAGATGGCAGGTTTACACCAAGAAGTCTCCTACTCTAAGAGATATTTATAACATAAATATGTTTGAACTCCTACTTTTAGACTTTTTTCTTATTTGCAGCATGTGATACTTCCATTATTCAATACAGGATCTTGCTGTGTTCATCCACACAAACTTGCTAATTTCAAGGAAGTCACAGAGGAAAACAGCCAGAGCAGGCAAGACAGAGAAGCCAGGTTAATAAAATGCAGAATAAAATAACTAATAGTATGACAGAGGACTTACTGCATCACTGAGCACCTTTCACCAATTTAAATTACACACAGACCTGAGTCTGTACAATTTGCTTTGCTATCAGAAACTATCTGAACCATCCCGATTTCCTTACTTAACTCTCTCAGTACAACCACCCATGGATTTTTCCCTCTCCCCTCTTTAAAAAGAGCTCCTTTGCTATTTTTCACTGGCAATTTCATTTCTATGTTCAACTTGAGTGGTTTTCCAACATGATATGGAACTTCCAACGCAATCATTTTCCAAAAGTTTCTGCTCAAACAGAATACAGAAAATTGTAAAATCACAGTTTAGATTAAAAACAAGCGAGAACGAAAAGTCTCAAGAGAAAAATCACCGGAAAAAATACAGGAAATCAGTTGACTGCTACAAAGCAGTGTTCACTTTAAAAATGTTTAGCATCAATATTTTATGTGCAGGGTTTGTTAGATAAAGTAGTGACTTTATTATTTGCTCAGTCCTCTGCCAAAGGGAGGAAAAAAAATATTACCTATCTGCTCACTTATCTGTAATAGCTGGTTTCTTTCTGTGTAGAACTGACAGTAATAGCAAAACCCAAATGGGACTTTCTGTAGATGCTCTGCACTTCTCTCATTCTGGCACAAATTACAGTCTTGATTTCATGCCATCTATCACACAGTATTTATCTCGAGAGATTTTTAATATTTCTTTGTTTTCAACAGATACATTTACACGATCAAATATCTTTATTACTGAGTTTCCTATAAGTTGATAAATCAGGCAGACCCTTATCTACATAAGGGTGCCTCCCATTTCAGCATTTTAATTCAATTTTGAGGGTTCTATTTATTATTATTTTTTTGTTTAGTCTTAGCATGGTCTCCAACAACATAACGCAATGTGCTGCAAGAGGGGACTGTCATAACAGTTTCAACAGCACATGCCTGATCAGAGTGAAAATGGTGCCACAGAAAGTCTTACCTGGAGTCTCTAAAGATTTAGAAATTTACCCTATCCAAAATTAAGAGCTTCATACAGTCATTCCTGGACAAAATAAATCACAGAACCCTATGCACCAGCCTCCTCTGTCTTCAGGTCTGAGTTGATACATCTATTTTCTTGAGCTTTCTGACCCGTTTTGCTCCACAGAAGAGCTGTCATCACAGATCACAGGCTAAAACTGATATTCAGATCCTTAGAGTAACTCAGAGTCATTTTTGCTGAACAGGTCAGTCAGAAGAACAATGGTCTTAGCTTTGTGCACAGCAGAAGTCTACAATACCGTAACCTTTTCTTCAGGCTATGAAATCAAGCATGTACCTCAACCTTACTGAAAGCTTAAGGTTAGGCAAAAGAATGGAGAGAATTAGTCTGAAAGCTTTTCCTCTACACTGATGAAAGAAAATTCAGCTGTAATGACCAAGAAGGAAAAAACAGCTATAATAACCAAGAAGCAGCAACAGCTGCTGCAAAAACATGTTTATCCAAGTCAAATTCAGAGACTCTTACTTCCAGCTCATTTCTTTCACTTTGCTTCTCCAGCTCTTGAAGATGAACCATGTCAGCTCTTAAGAGCCATTCATTCTACTCCTCATTAATGACCTAGGATGCAAGATGATAACCCTTTTCTTTCCTCACTCTCCTTTGAAGCCTCAGTCTATTCCTAAATTCCCTGTATTACATGAACTGGAGATTAGGAAAAACAAACAAAAGCCTCCTAAAACCTTTTGGTTTCCTATATGGATCACAAATTAGAGTGGACTGCAAATCATTAAATCACAGTCCTGAGACCAAGAAATCTGGTACAATTTAGTTACAATTTTCTGATGTCTCATGTAGGCTTTGATAATGCTAAATCACATGCTACTTCTGTGAAGAATTACACTACTTCCAGGTTTTCTTCCAGAAGGTTGGTGAATGTTGCTGGATAGCAGAGAGATGTAACACCTCAGGTTTTTCAGCCATCTTAACAAAAAAGGCTGCGTGCTGCTGAGAAGCAAAGATCCCTCATGCAGCTTGAAAGCAAGACTACCGTTTTCAGAGAAATTAATGGAAAGATAAGGATGTTCCCTTTCACCTTAAGATTTGGTATAGCCTCAGGCAAATAAGTGGTATTAACAACAGCATAGCTACATGGCTATATCTGTGCACAAAGAGAATGGCAGCTAAATAGCAACCTTGATTAATACAATAATATGCATTAGAGCTGCTCAATAAGTCGGCAACTGAGTAATTCAACATACAGTCTTGATAGCTTGTGAAATTTAATAGGAACTCTGTTTCTAGGAAATGTGGTCAGAGCTGGAAGGAAAGGCATACATACTCCTAATAGGATGTGGGGGCTGATACTCCTTCTGAAGGAAGACATGGAAATGCAATGAGTAAAGGCAGCTGGGACTCCTTTTCTCTCCTTGGTCACAGATAGGACTGAAATATCTCTGCAGAATAGTTTTGTTTGTTTGTTTGTTTTTGTTTTTGTTTTTTTTTTTTGTTTTTTTTTAAAGCTTGTTACTAGGCTGAGCAATTGCTGCAGTCATTCATAATGGAATCTGGCTACTTAAAGTAGAAAATTACTATTCAGAAATGGTCCAAGGATATAATCTCATTTATTAGGCCAGCAGAAAATAATGATCCTTTTTTTTTTTTCCTCTATTATTGTTTCTTTTCTAGAGACACTGCTCTTTCTCCCACCAAATAAGCATGGCTGACATCACATTCAATACTCTTATCATGTACATATCCTATTTTTAATATAAATAGAATCTACATCGTGTTACATGCTCCACTTGCAAAGTTTTCTTAAAGGCAGTAGCTGTACTAAAGTGTAAGGTAGGTATCAAGACTCTAATTCTTAGATTACTGCTCCCATTAACTTTGTTTGCTGATCATTTATTTGATGTAGCAAGACAAATATTAACAGAACAGAAAATTCCCCAGCTAATTCAGTTCTGGCATTGATTCTGATCAGTTACCCTCTATACTGCAAAAAAACTGAAATTACCCTCTATACTGCAAAAGGACATTTTACCTTAATCTGTGATGAGTTTATACCTGAAAAGGCTCACCCTGAATAGGGAAATTAAAAATCAATTCCTTGCAATGTTACAATTTGAAATGTGAAACTCTTGCAAATCTGGCCATGGAAAATGTTAATTACCTAAACAGTGGCATATCACCACATAGGCCATTTTGGTAAGGAAAGTGCAAGTTGCTAAAAAAAAAAAAAAAAAAAAACAAAACCACACAGTTTGAAAGAAACAGTACTTGTGAAAGAAGAATTTCTAATAGAAAATGGATAAAACCAAAACATAGAAATTGACCATTTGTTGATTATTTTCCTTCCCGTCTATGGAGACTGTGAGGTATTTGTAAGCTGTGGGCTGAAAGAGACACAAAGTTGACGTACATTTAGCAGTTTAATACTCCCAGAAAAGCATTTTCTTATGAGTACCCAATAAAGACTCAACACATAAAAGAGAACTCAGGTTATGACAGTAAGAGTCCCACACTGATCTCACTGTGCTGTTTCTCTCAACCCTCTGCCATCCCAGTCCACATCATTCACAGCCATAGGCACACAAGACCCATAAAACATATTTGCAGCACATTTGTACTTGGCATTGGTGGCATATCTTCATTTCAATGACAAATTCTGGGTCAAAGATGCAACTAAAATGCCATGTGGCAGGTCTTCCTCATTCTGATTCAGAGCTGAGTGCAAAACTTGGTACCACCAATTTGAGGAGATGATCTGGATTCATAATTTTGAATCAAAATCTTCACAGATGGCAGCTTAAGGGAGTTAATTGCAGGCAGTAATTGGAAAAAGATGTGGATTTCTATGAATTTGTGCTTCTAAAACTTTTTGTGATAATTGTTTTTCATTCTTTTACAGTATCCCTCAACTTGCAACTCTCCACTTTCATCGTACACACAACACTCAACTTCTCCACCTGAAGAAATCTAGTTACTGGAAAATAGTACTTTAAAATCAATTATCAGTCAGTGTACAAATAGTCCACACGTATCTAGCCTAGATAAGCACATGTTCTTACACTGAAATCTGTTTTGGTCAAAGATGATTTTCAGAAGTGATCAGATGTTTCCCAATGGTTTTGATACCTGGAGAGCTTCATGGTGCAGTAGCCCAAAAATATTTTCTGGATCTCTTATTAGCATTCTTGATGAGAAAAGGAAGTTACTACAACAAGGAAAAAAACCTCAAAACTATGCAGAATATTACTGGAGCATGCAGTAATCCATAATATTCAACCAAAGCTTAATAGAGGAAAATCATACTAGCATGATGAATTCAGAGCAATTAGAAATGAGATACCAAGATCAGAAAAGAGATATCCAATTAGGTGGCTCAAGATTAGACCAGAGGGAAGTATTTATCCTACAGGAAGCTCACAAACCGCATGCCAATCAAGGTAATTTTCAGCTGTAGGAAAATGCTACAATAGAAAATGTTTAAAATTAATATAGCAAAACGTTTTGTTTTTTAAATTTGTCATGAATATCTGCATGTGGCAATGAACTGACACAGCACAAGTGATACAAGAAGGTTTTACTATCTTCATTATCTGTGAATCTATGCATATACCTAAAAGACAAAGTATGTTTCCAGATTTAATTCTGTAAGATGTCAGGGTGCCAGACTCCCTGGTCAAACCTTCCAGAAAGACATAGATGGCAGGAAATATTCTCAAAAGCCACCTGTGTACAAGCTCGCAAAGAATTTTTTGTTTTATCTGTTTTTGTTTGTTGCATAGCAAGGGATCAACAGCTTAATTGAGCTCTCTCATTTAAAGTAGGAAAAAATACACAAAATAAAAACAACACATAACCCACAATATTTGACAGGACCAGTTTATATTTGTGATATCATCAGAACCATAAAGTGAAAAAAGAATTTTGCTCCTTCAGTTCTCCCCATCTTACAGGCACCTGATTGGTAAGACAACAACATCACAGCTACCTTAGCAGTCACAGTCTTCTTCTCATCTGCCTCTACATTACAACCATCACTCCTGTCATAACCATGGCATATCAGCTACAGATCTGCAGCTCATTTATAAAACTGCTGTAAAAAAAAAAAAAATAATAAAAAATAAACTTGTAAAATTTTCCAATCTCAGCTTGCATTTTTTGCTTCTTCACTTAATGGAATATGAACACAAAGGGCTTAAAACCTCTTTTCCTATTTCAAATACCTCTTTCATTTCAGGCAAAGATGCAGTTCACATCTGTCTGAAAGTCTCTTACCTTACAAAACAGTCTGTGCTCCACACTTTTTTAATTCGTTTTATACAACCTGCTTGGTACAGGGAGATGAAAGACAAGGGAATTTAAGTGAAAAAAAAAAATTAAAAAAAAACACCAAAAAAAGTACAAAAACATTATCTGTGCTCTAACGAGGAAACTGAACTCTCCTTCAGGGCACAAGTGGGATACAGGTAGTTCACAACATTATTTTTGACTACACAAGGTCAGGTCTGGCCATCTGGGGGTGCCAGCACTGCCACTACTGTTACACATCCCAGTAGTGCATTTCTATCATACAACAGTCACAGCAACACGGACTTTCATGTTAAAGGCCACATTTTGCGTGGCTGATGCTTTAGATCCTGATATAACAAAGCCTTTGATTGACAGCCTGTCCAAGGAGCAGTGCAAGAAAAATGAGTTTCAGGATGAAAATGGCTCTCTACTAAAGCTTCTAATCTTTCTATACAGGCAGTCTGGAAGCTTTCACTTGTGATTCACTTTCTTCCCATGTTCCAGTTAAGTAGAAAATGCCAACCTACAGCTGGATACTTTTAAATGTAATTCCAGAAGAGGTACTGGAGTTCAACATCAACCCTCGTTCTCCCCATTAAAATTTCTTCAGCTGTGAAAAAAAAAAAAAAGCCAGTAACCAAATCAAAAAAACAGTAACCAAAATCGTTTTTGCTGTCACTTCACAAATTCCACACCAAACAGGACAATTGAAATCTGAAGAATGGAACTCCTTCACTTTATCTTGTAGTGATCTCATGCTGTAGGAAGGGAAAAAGTAGCAAAGGGAAAAAAAAGTCTTGTACTGAACTTATGGAAGGAAAACCTGCAGTTAACAGCACGTTAAGAAGGCAGGAAGGGTAAATTTTTAAAGCTAATGAGGGAATAATTTTTATTTTACTTTACTTTTTACAAAGACGAGGGAAATGTAGTTTATGTTTTACACAAAGCCAAAGACTGAAAATGCAGAATTACAGAAACAAATGCTGAACAGAGGTGACAATATGCTGAACATCCTCATTGCTTCACACATCCAGGAAGGCAGTGAAATGTGTTTCCCACAGTAATGTCTATCAAGAAAATAAATACTAACACAAGTATAAATTATTCTTGATAAAATACTAATGAAAAAACCTCCATCTAAATAATTTTGCTTCACAGAAGGCAAAAGGGATGGCATCCCATGCATATCAATTTGCAATTGCTTCCTTCTCCATTAGAAGAATAAAATACATGTGGATTCAAAATACATAACCTTATCAGACTTAACTATTTGGAGCCTGACGTTATAATATTTAAGTACTTCAAGCAACTTCAGAATTGCCTTAATTTCACATACACTTGCAAACAGATAAAAGCTACTGCATATATAATATCTCCTCATTCTCATCACATGATAACGAAAGGCTTTGCGGCAGGAAATAAAGCCAACTCAGCCACATGCTAATATTGTTCTAGTCAGGGAAGGGGAAAGCCACTCAAATTTACTATTTTTTTTTTTTTTAATCTAAGTCCACTGGGTCATCATTCTACTCCTATTGAATTTTCTGTGAGCTGCAGCAACATAACTCAGTGCTGATAAAAACCAATGGCAGTTACAATTAAAACCTCACAGTGCGTTCTGTGAGCTGCCCCACTGGCATGGCAACAGCACACCATGCAAGGTGACAAGCAGCCTTGATAAGAGAACTCTGACATGGGTCAGAACAACCCAGAGCACTACACACACACACACACACACACACACACACACACACAGGCTGTTTCCAGACTGAGCACACCCAAACGCATCTCCCTAGATTAAACTTTGCAGCCCTAAGGAGTAAACTGCTACACTGCAATAAAGTGAGCAATTATAACATTTGCTGTTTATTGTGGGGTAACCTGCAGATTCTAGGTACATCAGCGTGTACTTCTAATTATTTTAAGCTTTTGTTGTTACACAGTGAACCAAGAGAATTGCAATTAAACATGACAGTCAGCATCTGAAGACAGTCTAAAGATAGCAGTAAGTACCTTTTGTTCTAAGTGGCATAGGATATAATCTGTTACTGTCTCTCCAATGTGAATCAAAACTAATAAACAAAATTTGACACAGCTGGGTTGGTTTACCACTTAAGACTATAAAGCTTATAAGCTTGCCACAAACATCTAGTACTCTCTTAACTGTTTGGGAACTCAAACAAGAAAAAGGAAACAAGATCAGCCTAGAATTTCATTCATCTCATTAAGTGACTTATTACGTAACTCTGTTCAGTTACACAACTTGAAGTTATGAGTTCGAAAGATCAGGAAGATAAATTCCAAAGGTTTGCATTGGTGCTACTTAACTGGCTGTTGTCAGAAACTTAACAGTGCAAGAAACAAACAGTATCAGCCAAAAAAAAAGGAAAAATCACGCACAATAAACCAACCTTGCAGTAATAAAGTTATTTTACACATCATAAGAAGTTTTATGAGACCTTCTGACATCAAACACAGTAGAAGTCAGGTCTGCAAGACAGAGGAAGGAACCTCTGTAACATCTGAGTTAATATAACTAATTTAATCAGATCTGAGTTTTCACAAAGTCACCTACATGTCTTCCAGTTCACAGCACTAGCTAGGAGCAGCTGATCATTCCATAATATCCCATGTGGATAACGTGGATATTGTCAAAAGACTAAGAATACAGGAATTCATTCTTCTACCAGCAAATTATGATAACTTCCAAAGCTGTGGAGACTTCTTGAACCCATCTCATACCCAGTTTCATTACAATGAACAGCACCACAATGATGCACCACACTCTCTCTGTATTCCTTCCTATCCCTTTCACCTCCAAGCATATAACTTCCCATGAAGAAAAGCATTTTAGTAATAGAATATTATAAAAATAGAGAAGAAAGAAAAAGATTTAGTAGATCTAGTACTTGCAAGATATTAACTCTTACTTGTCAAAACTACTTTGGTCAAACACACTCTGCCACATTTCATATTTCAGTGGAATATAACAGTATATTCTATACAAGCACTGGATGCACAGAGGCCTGCATTAAGAAACAGGTATCCCTTAGAACAGCACTGTTTTCTTTAACCCTGTATAATATTTCACTCTACTGATAGTCCTGCTATGGCTCTCAAGTGGTTCTCAAGATAAGGAGAGGGAAATTTGTGGCAGTGGTGACTGAAGACAGAAGCACCCCTCTAGCAAAAATCAAGCTCACCATCTAACAAATAAAGAGTCATTCCAAAACATAGACACAATACAGCTTTTCACAAAAGAAACGCTGCATCTGAATGAACTTACAAGAAGAGTGGATACTTGGAAAGCTTTTCCTGCCTTCAGACACCAGATCTGGATCACCTGTGCAGTGCATTTCAGAGTTCATTACTCCATCTGGAAAGCAGCGGTAAAAGAAATCGGGACGCGGTCTACAAAAAACACCATGGATATTAAAAATATAAATGCTGTAGTAACACATAAACCTCAAAGCGATTATTACATTCACTGCCTATTTCACATTGAGTAGGTTTCTTCCTGCTTTTAACACAGAAGCAGAAATGTTTCGTTTTTCTGAAATAATCAATTTAAGGCAAATTTTTTTGCAGGCAGGCTCCCTCAGGGAGTCCTCCAGAGCAGAAGTTGTAGCCTGTCTCTCCCCACGGCATGTTTCATTTGAAAGAGCACGCAGGATCTCAGCTCTGAAAATGAGCATGTAAGGCTGCACCTCCCTACAGCAATCAGTCATGCATAACACTTCCAGGGACAGAGAAAAGTAGTGTAGAAACCCCAGAAAGTTGCACAGGTCACACTGAGGCTTGGTTGAGAACAGGACAGCTTATGTTATGAAACTGTCACCAGAACAACAACCAATTCCTATTGCCAGCCTCCATGCTGCCTCTGTGTATACACTGAACAAACCAAGATTCTTTTGCCCTGCTCTGAGCTGAGCAGTAGCACGTAGGTTTGGCTGGTATCACAGTGGCTGAGCTAATAAACCTTGCAGGAAGCAAGGTGAAGGACCACATCCGCAGACAAGCTGACAGCGCATCTAGCTGCCTTGAAGTGCAGGCAAAATGAGCTCACGTCTGCCTGAAGAAGATGTTGCAGACATTCTTAATTATATTGCAAAAGCACTCCTTAAAATAAAAGTGCCAAGTACTGTTATTGTCAGGGCACGAGCTCTGTAGCAGAGAGGGTCCATCAGGCACCAAACACAAATACTTAATGCTGCAACACAGCTGAAGCTAATCAGTTAAACGATGTACAAATTCAAGTCAGTTATATCCCTTTCAGGAGAATTTTTGATAAAAAGCCAAAAACTACTTGAAAATTATTTTCCAGAAAATTTGCTTGCTACCATTTTTTTTTTTGATTCCTTCATTCAAATTTACACTTAAAGAACGGCCTACCAAGGAACGTGCTCACTGCTCAGCTTTAAGTTCTGCTGTTACCACACTGAGCAGAATACTTCATATAAAATGCAGGCAGTGGGTTATATCAAGGCTCAATTGATTTCTGTTCCAGCAGACTAGTGGCACTAGCATCTAAACTCCCACATACTGTGACCCTTCTGCGTTACCAACATAATGAACTGGTGTATGCTCACATCTCTCCTTTCAGACTCCTCATTTGTCTGGATCCACCAACTGATCAAACAAATAACACAACACAAGGGTACACATTCCCATCACAGTTGGATGTCACATAATAAAGTTATACAATACCTGTACCAGGGCAAGGACAGTTTTCCAGAGGCCCCTGCTAACTCAATATGCTTTGGAGCAGCAGTTATATTTTTATTAAGATGTATTGTACCTGACAACTCTTTCTTAGTTTCTTTAAAAGTTAAAGCCATCATTTATAATATGACAAGACTTACCTTCCCACTATTAATTTAATAGTATTTGTGCAGACTCCATTCAGAGCTAGAGCCAAGGAAACAGCTACAAAACAGAATGAAAAAAAACAAAACACAACAGAACAATAGCAACATAAATACCAAGCTATATACTGTAGCATTCCAGCATTTGATTTACAGACTGAAACCATCGGTGAACTGAAAACTGAATGAGCTCTGAAACCAACTGTATTTTTTCTGAATTACCCATACTTAGGGTAGACCCCAAAGAATCACTTTCTTTGTTCTGCTTTTATTCTTCAAAACCTGATTTTCCTATCATGCCATCTGCACAGACACAAACCATCAATTAGTAACAATAATTAGAGAATCAGTCCTGTGTTTATCACTTTTGTAATTTACCAAATTAAAATCTTATGCTCTTTTGGTAAAGAATTCCTGTATATACCTCTTCTAAAGTTATGTACACATAAATAAAAACACATGGCTATATGCATATCTATGCCCCAATGAAACAGTCTATTTTAAAGTTAAATAACACCCTTTTGACTAAAATTAGAACTGAATAATCTTTTATTTTTCTTTCAGAAGGACGCGGATGTTTTGACTAAAAATCTCAACATTTTCCCTCCTAGGATTTACCAACTTTCCTAATAAAACAGGAGTAATAAACAGGAGCTCTCATCCTAGGTATGACTGGATGATATTCTTTATTTGTACTCACATGCTAAGTCCCAAGACTTTCCAAATAACCTCATCTAAAGCCTGCAGATATTACAGCCTTGATTTCAGTGGCACTTAGATCCACTCTCTTTTAGTATAAAACTAACCCAATGTTGCAGTCCTCAATGTAGCTCCCTGTTAAAGGACACGCATCACTGAATTTTATTCCTCATCAGAAAAAAGTATAAGTAAATAAATCAGGCAAATCTTTCATTTCCAGAACAGTTGCAGTAATAGAGCTTTTGACCATGACAGCTGCACGAGCTATTTTCCCATTGGACTGCTGCCCCAGATGCTGCACTTCAGCAGCATTCATCCTACCTCCATAAAATTGTTGCCTGAGGATATTATAGATCATAAAGATGTGTGTTGTAGGATCTTTCTTTAGGTAAAAAAGAAGAAAAGAAAAAGGACCTCCATCAAGATAAAATAAGAGCTCTCAGACTTTCAGATTTTAACAGTAGCTGCAAGCAAAAAAAAAAAAAAAAAAAAAAAAGGAACAAGTAAATTCTAGAGACAATGATATTGTTCTAAACAGTCTTCCACTTGCAGCACCTATGCTCACAGTGACTACTTAGGCCCATGCTCTTTTTCCTCTTAATTGGTTTTCTCTTGGTTATTTATAGTGATCACATATCATGAGAAACATGCAAAATTCCAAAAAATCAAATGCATATGAACACCTTTGTCACAGCACATCCTCTATTTTAAAAATGGGTAAATGCACAGACACCTGCTTTCCAAGACATGTTTTCATGTCTTTTCATTAAGCCATTGTTTATGACATGTCTGAATGAACCAGACTTCTTCCACTGTTGCATATCATTTACAATGGCAATCTGATCATCAGATGTCTGTGTGAAGCTGGTAAAAAAAAAATTACATCTACCCTCACTTTATTTACTTCAGGAAAAATTCACACTGCCCACCCATAAGGTGCACAACTGTGTCAAGAAGGCACTTCAAGAGGAAGGATTAATGGCATCTATAGCAGGAAGCTAACTGCTGCTTAGCCTCAGTGCATTGGATTATCTTTCTTATACTAACCTACGTGATGAGCAAAGCATTTTCACATCCTTTTAACCATTCATTCCTAAAGAAATTCACCTTTTGAGGGATTTCTTGTTCGTTCGTTATGGATGTTACATGCTAGATCTCAGCACTAATCAGCAAGGCTATCAATTAAAGAATCTTCCTATCAGCCTCACATCACCAGATGCATCACATCTGGTGAATAAAAACACTGAATCAAATCAATGGTCAGTATACTTGAGCATAATTAAGCCACAAGGAGCTCTACATCTATGGCACTCGTTGAACAGGGATACCTTGCAGAACCATCAAGGTTGGTGCTTCCTTAAAGTGAGAATAGCAGAGAACATGGACCTGAGAACAGAGATTTCTCAGGGGTTCTATAGAGGAATCATAACAGAAGACGACAATAGAAGGAAAAAAAAAAAAAAAAACAACAAACAAAAGCCTCTTCTAAAAAGTGAGAAAAAATGATGAAGAAATTAATCCAAAGCTCCTTTTCTTCACACACCACAGAAAGTGAAACTCAGCACTGTTACCATACATGATTTGTTATTCAAGCTTACTTCAGCTCAATAGACTTGACAGCAAAGTATCACTATAAGTCATTTCAGAATTTACTACAAATGACTGTTGGAAACCAAATCAAAAGTAGGATCTTCTCACACATGTGCTAGAGCACCTGGAGAAAGAACAAGCTGATAAAATTCTGGTCTTTGCTAGCTAGGCTTTGTAAGAAAAGCACAGAATCCACACATTTAGAAGCATACAAAAAATCAGAGATCGCAAGGAGGCTTGCAGCTACAGCTGCATTGAAACCTACTGTAATGGACTGCAATGGAGACAGGCTTTCTTCGTGACTCAAACTACAACTGGAATTGATCTCTGAGGAACATCACACAACCTCCATCTTGAAATATGACATACGTTACCTAAGAAAGCCTCTTTAATCTCAGTCTTGTCCGTCCGCCGGATTATTTTCACCACAAAAATGACTGCCAGTGGCGTTAGGAATGAAATTGCCTGTAAGAGGTAACAAATATTGTGTGTAAGCATCGATTACTTTTCAGTCCAACTGACTAGTAATTAGTTCCAGTTAGCTCCATTTAAGCAGGAAGGCTGAATGATCTTCATCAAACTCTTGACCTCAAGCAAAGTGGGATGATTCGTCTTTGCAACGACAGGACAACAAATACATTAAAACTGTAATAAGATTTTGAGCTATAATTGATTTGCAATTGCCTGGAGCTACATTTAAAGTGTTAGCTTCATAAATGAAAAAAGCAACCAACTCTCAATTCCCTGAATTCCCCTTAATTAACACTCTGATCCATAGAGAACCTGCATGTTCTTCCACACTAAGTATTGCTTCAGGAGGCAGTTCAACCAGTCTGTGCTCTCCACAAGACCCTATGCAATCCAACACCGTATTTGAATTTCTGAAGAGCATCTGCATCAGCACAGAACAATTTGGACTATAGTTGATGACTGACATTAAACGTGTCGGTTAACTCTAAAGCATCCCACTCAGTGCAGTGCTAATACATTACAGGCTGTCCTCCCATCCCAGCTTTCTCTAGGAACACAAACCAGTTTCTCTCAACTATAATACCAAGGAATTTATCATTAGTAGCTTCCCATTTAAATCCTGAGTTTGTTTCTAGATACTCCTTTCATCTTTTTTGTCTCAGACCTTCAACCACAGAGGCAAAAGACAGCCTGGTAGGCAAAATTCCTGTCTGAAATCTACAAACCTCTTCACAATCACATTTCTTTAAAAGCAAATCAAGGTCCTTCTAAAGCCTTCTAGCACTTGCAGGAAAGTGAAAATGACACTTTTAAATAAGGCAAAAATTAAGTTGTACATGGCACTTGGGGGGGAACCAAAGCCCGACTAAAATTATCCTGTTTTTACTGAGACTGAACCACAACTTACTTCCCCACCGAAATATAACACAGAGACATTGATTCAGAACACGATCAAAGATCTGCAATTCCTTTCTTCCTTTTATGACACAGATTAATCCTAATCCCCATTTTACACTTTTCATGTTGATTCATACTCAGCACTCAGCATTTATTACTTTGGTAGCGAATCTTGGACAAGATTCCCCTCACCTGCATCTGCAGATTATTATTATTATTTTTTTTACATTTAGAAAGAAAGCCACATATTTTCGCAAGAAAAAAAACCAACATAATTTTCACTTGAAACTCACACAGCCTGGAGACAGAAGGGAGCTTTAACCTAAGTTATGCTACTTCAGAAACATTCATTTCTTCCTATACTCAGCAATAGCTCAATATCTGCTTTCAGAGGCAAGGAGTAAAACAAAAATTATTAAAGCAGATCCTAGAATTGTTAGTTTTATTCAAAAAAGTAAGGACTGCCACCAGGAAAGAAAAGAAGAAAAATATCCCCATTTCATCGTTGAAGAACACGTCACAATACAGGCAGGCTGACAGGCCTGTAGATGTGGCTTAATGGACTTAGAAATCTTTGGAACAAGCTGGAGCAGCAAAAAGTCAGCGAAGAATAGAATTCAAGTAGCAACTTGTTTCAAGACACTTCACAATCAGTCTTTGGAAATCTAGTAAAACTACAGAATTCCCCATATTTTACAAGCATATGGATCTTGTAGAGAGATAAAGAACTAGATGCTGTTCCTCACACAAAAGCATTAGCTGAAGGGTTTTTTTGGGGTTTGTTTTTTTTTTTTTTTTTCCTGTTCTGCAACAAAATGTGCACAGAAAGTTTTGGCTTACCAAAAGGATTCCTTTTCCTTTATTTTGTAAAATGATTCTGTACGGCTCATATCCATTACAGACTTAGGAGCAGCCTGATGAGCAACACTAACCTCAGATACATTTCTGTAAGGTTTTATTTTCTAGCAGTGAAATATTCTGACACATTTCCTCGCTTTGCTGAAACACAGACAAAAAGCCCACCCATCTCATTCGTTATTCATCCCAGCAAGCCAAAGATACACTACAGTTACATCCCACGGAGAAGCACTCCGTCTACTTTGATAAAACCCACTTCCACATACAGCATCATTTGCACATGGAACAGCAGTGATATACAATACTGTTTTGCTTCAGGATCTCATAGGATTTTTCAGTGGCCTTCTCAGAGCCCTCCTGAGAACAGCATGGCAGAAGAAATCCCACTTTTCAAGGGAATCTCGCACACCACTCTTGGCAAACTGCATAGAAAGTTGTGACTGTATAGTACCAAATGTGACTGCTGTGACTGACACATTTCATACTACTCCAGTACTATCCCCCATGGGATACAGAGCTGTGGTGTGAGTCTCATTCTACAAGAAAATCCAGTGAGTCCCTTTGCCTTAGGACTACTGCAGTGTAGCAAGAAGAAGGTGGTGCACCAATACAGCATGGTAGTTTGGAGATGGACAATGGAAATCATAAGACACTGGCATTTGTCATGCTGGTCAAAGCATTAGGCTCAGACCTATTTTCCTATTCAGTCCTACTGTGCATTTTCTTTTGCTGTTCTTTCCTTTCTCTTGCCAGCACTTTGCAAGCTATCTGCAAAGCCTGTATCATCAAAGGATGGGAAGGAAAAGAAGAATAAGAGGCAGGCCATCCGTTTTTTTCTCATTTTCCTGGTGACGCATTTACATTTTCCCAACAGGGTCCTGGAACAAACCAGAGCTGATGCAAGGTCAGATGAAGGTGGATATGGCAGAGGCTCCAAGCCTTGTATCTGAAGAGCGGTGAAAACAGAAAGCACTTTCACTGGGAAGAAGGGAAGCCAAAAGCATAGAGCACCTTCCATGCTCTTGCTTAAGTTAAAGAATGGCAAGTGTTTTTAATATAAATATAAGCACTTCATTTCCTTCTGGCTGAAGACACTCTGAGTCAGGGGCTTCCTCAAACTTCCATGCATCAAGAGTAGTTAACAGTAACTTGCACTTTACAAGACAAGGAATATTCAGTGCTACACAGACAGAACAAGGCTCAGGTCTTCAAGTCCTCATGACTTGCCTGATGATGAAGCTGACTTCTGATTGGTAAGTATCAGAATTTAGAGTATTCACAACATTTATCTTAAATGCAAAGCTCTGAGCATATTAAAAAAAAAAAAACAAACCAGAAGTTCATAAATAAGATCTAAGAAATTGCCTTCTGTTAAGCCATAGCAATATATTTTAATGCTGGAGTATAACACTAGTAGCAATAAATTCCTTACATAATGAGAGCTTGTGATCAATGTTATGGCTGGACTTTTCTTCTTTCTTCTTCTTTAATTAATGAAAGAAGTGCAAACCATATAGAAGTGTTCTGTGGTTCTTGCTTTAAGAAGCTGTTCACTGAGATACTGCTGTGGTCTGAGCCAGAAAGAACTCAGATTTCAGAAAAGTTACTGACACAGATCCCTGGAAGTTCCAGCTGCCATAAAGTACACCAAGAGCTGGCTCTGTATGAAGCTGGTGACAAGCCCAAGTGCTATGCTTACATCTCAGAATTATGCTTCCCAGTGGATACTGCTTAGAGTACAGAGGAAGGACTAATAATTACTCCAACCAGTTTCAAAAATAGTTTCATCACCAAAGAAATCTCTTGTATGATGATTCACTATTGCTCCTTAAAGCCTTTAGTTATAAACACAGATCAGACAAACCACGCAGCAAGGTAATACTCAGCCTAAGAGAAAATAGCAAAATTAAACTCGGAGTCTGTCTTTTCGTAGCACAATGATTTCATTTTTCATTTTGGTTGCTGTTGTTTTAAACAGGTGTCTTCCATTCCAGAAAAAATAACAATAATTCATCCCTCTAGGCTGAAAAAGTACTTAATGGAGCTGATTCTCAGTGCAATATAAATAAGTCAATGAACCTAAAACCTGGTCTTCAGCCACTGTCTTAGAAGGCCGAAATATATTGTTGCCTCATAAACAGGAAACATGTTTAAGTTGTTCCATGTTTAATTAACACATTCCATAACTTAAGGCTTAAAAAATAAATAAATAAAAAGGCAAATTACATATCTGATTTGTGTTTATTCTGAATTCAGGTACTTCGTCTGAACAGTGAAACCCTGGCTTTACTGAAATCATTTAAACACAAGGATACTAGGATTTGACCTCATCTGCCATGCCCCTTCCTGAAAAATGTGGACTGAAGAAGCTTCTCCAGACAGACCTGGTTGTTTTAATAGCCAAACTATATCCCCTAATTTCTTAGCATTTATTCACTGGTCTATCTTACTACTCTCTTACACATAGCCTATTTGATAGTTAATCAATATTGCTAGTGAAACTTAACAAACTCATGAATTTTGATAACCAGACCAACAGTAGAAATCAGACAGTCAGTCTGCATGTCAGCATGAGCCACGCTGGGGGGCACCAGAAGAACAGTAGCAGCAATATTGTGCATTTAATACACTCCTGGTACCTCAGGACTGTTAGCAGATGCCAAAACAAAGGTTTTGTCTACAGTATTTGGAAACAAATAACTCAGTGCCTAATACGCCTAAAGCAAATTGGATTCCAAAATTCAAGCACTTAACCTAATAAGAGCACTTAACCTAATAACGAGGTTTAGTGAGGTCACACAACCAGCTAATTCTAAAAGCTTCTCTAATTGTTTCTCTAGAATCTCTCTACTTAACACTAGTTTAAATCTTAATCTTAAGACTCAACATTCCTAAATTCCGTCAATCTGGTATTACTGGTTTTTAGACACTCTCCACAATTCACCATATTTAGCTAGTCAGGACATTCCTGTTTTAGAAAATAATGGTCATTAGAATTAAAAGAACAAACTGTTCTTATGAAAGGTTTCTCACTGCTTATCAAACAGTAGTGGATTTAGTTTACAGCTATCAAACGATCATGAAATGCAGTACTTACAAACATAAGACGAGTAGGTATGTTGTCTGATTGCACCAAAGGATTTTTATACAGCCAGATCTCTTCCGGCTGGATAACCCGCTGGAATGGATCCAAAAATTCTGTAAAACTGAGAATAACAATTGAAGATACATACATATTTTTTAAAAAATTAGAAACGAAAAAAATTCAAAAAAAAAAAACCAGAAAACTTATGATCATTTAAAACCTTACCTCCCATTAATTACGATATAGCGTGCATTAATTAATTTTATAATACTCTCCTATCCTACACCAATGCTTTTTAAAACCTTCATTGATACAGGAAAATGGTTTTTAAAAGTCTATATTCTACAACTTTAAAGAAGTTCCATTATCCCATTATATTCCTGTGGGAAAAGTGTGCAAAGTATTGTGGAAGTAGAAAAATCACATGCAGCAGATGTTTTACACTGAAGAAATTATGTACCAGTTACCAAAGGTACATAACAAAGGGCATTTCAAACTGCAATGGTAACAGCACTGGTGGACAAGGAAAGAGGAAGCAAAGTCATCTGCCTCAACCTGTGGAAGGCCTTTAATGCAGTCCCACACAACAATCTTGTCTCTAAGCTGTATGATGAAAAGAAACCGGTTGGCTGGAAGCCACATTCAAAGAGCTGTGGTCAACAGTTTGATGTCTAGGTAGAGAGCAGTGATGAGTGGTGTCCTTCAAGGGTCCACATTGGGACCAGAACTATTTAATATCATCAGTCATTACATATATGGCAGGATTGAGTATACATCAAGAAGTACTAAGTTTGTGGTGCAGATAACACTTAAGTAGGAAGAAATATCACCCAGAAGGACCTTGACAAGTTTCAGAGGCAGGCCTCTGCAAACCATGTGAAATTCAACAGGGCCAAGTGCAAGGTCAAGGCAATCCCCAAACATCTGTACACTGAGTGATAAATGGATTACTTTGCAGGGAAGGACTTGGAGGTGTTGAGTATTTCATCCACCAATACAAGCCAGCAGTGTACACTTGCAGCCCAGAAAGCCAATCATATCATGGGCTGCATTTTGATGAAGATCTTTGCTCTTTTAAGAAAAATGATCAGAGGGTGAGGGAGGTGATTCTCTGCCTCTACTTTGCTCTCATGAAACCCCATCTGCAGCTCTGCATTCAGTTCTGGGTCCACCAATACCAATGGATATTTTACAGCAGGTCCAAAGACAGGAGACAGTCTCCAGCCTTACAAGGCAGGCTGAAGGTACTAAAGTTATTTAGCCTAAAGAAAAAAAAGAAATTATCTATTGGCATTCCAATACTTAAATTGGACCTACAAGAAAAATGGAGAGACATTCTTCACCAGGGTGTGCAGTGATAGACAAGAAAATGTTTTTAAACTAAAAGAAGATAGATTTAGAATTGAGATAAGAAAAAAATCTTTACTAGGAGGGTGCTGAGGCACTGGCATAGGCTGCCCAGAAGCTGTGGGTGCCCCATCCCTGGAAGTGCTTATGGTCAGGCTGCACAGGGTTTTAACCAATTTGATCTAGTGGAAGGTGCCCCTGCCCATGGAAAGGACATGAGAACCAGACAACTTTTAAAGTCCTCTCCAACCCAAACTATGATTCTACAATCCTATGACTACATCTTTCAGATCGTTGCATCTTTTCTGACATACTCTCCAAGCCATCTGCTGGTCTGATGCCTGTTTTGAAATAGATCTCAGAGCTGATGGATATGCCATGAAAAGCCTGGAAGCAGAAAAACGTCCTCTGACATATCTGGACCTCAAAGCATTTCTTCAAAATGTGAAGAATAAACAACACACAAACATTTAGGCTTCAAGGTGATCTCAGTATTTCCAAAAAACAGTGTCACATTAGACCAGGGATTTAATTATTTTGACATGATGACACTTGATATTGTGAGCAGATGTTAAATGAGTTATATGTTTTTTTTCTCTTTGTCCTTTCTTCTTTTCTCCTAATTCTGTAAGAAAATTCAAAGTAAAGTAAATTGATTATTTTTTGTTTCTCTGATGTCATCATTCTCAGAGGAATCATAATGACCCTGAAAATACATCATTTCTTTAAAAGCAAAATAATACACATGCTATTTTTCACATTTTCATCTTTTTAGCATTTGATTCCAATTGAGTACTGATTTTCTGATTATCATATATTATCCCTGTAATCTTCTGAGAAAAAGATTAACCTCAATGAATCTACCAATGTCAGTAATAGTTATTACAATTGTCATCTTATTTAGTAGTAGCAGTTTTTTAATCCATCGCCTACTGAATTTGATTACGTATCCACTTTTTTCTCTTACTTGTATTATCAATTGTCTTCCAAGAAAAGTAGTCAAATATTATGCAGAAACATGCAAACAAACAAAAATGTTGTAGCTGTGTAAAAAATAGTTCAAAATCTATAACAGTTCAAAATAAATCAAAATTGAAGGTGAAAAAAATATAGATATAGAAGGTGGCATATTATGTCTGTGTGAGCAATACAGAAATTAAAAGTAAACAGTCAAAGGAAAGTGACTACATCAAAAGAAATCACTTTTTCCATCCTCAGAATGAACTCAGCTGCTTAAATTTTTATAACCAAAATTCACATGAGAACAATTCTCCTCTTTATTTGAAGCACTGTGGATGGGCGACTGGGTACAAGATTTCCACTAGCTTGAAGGCAATTCCCTTTGTACTCTATTAAACAATCATGAGGACATACTAGTTTCTAAGCTGCCTGACACTTAGTGATTTATGTCCCTTCAATCTAACCAGAAGTTCAGTCTATTACTATTCATAAGCTAACACAAGCTTGTTTAAATGATTAGATGTTGTTAGAAATGGATGTGGCATTTGGATAAAGAAAGCTAATTTCTAGACATTTTCTGTTATAGCTGAAATTAGAAACTCAATGATATAGTACTCATTGGTAGCAGGTATACATAGGAAGCTTCGTAAGTTGCCTAAGTAGATAAAAATGCACTATTAGCTTTTTGCCTTTACATTTTCTGCACATTTACATATTTACTCAGCATTTTTAACAGTTTATTAAACATGGTTTTGAATAGGTCGGTCTGATAGCATATACTGAAGGCATAAAGAACTTCCATTAACTTCAAGAGCCTTTTAATGTCACTTTCAAAGGAAAGTAAGAGAAACCAATGGTAATAAGATGAAAAACCTCAGTGATGAACACATACCCAAATGCCTGAAGTTGCTTTGGGCATCCCAGCTTACTGCCTAAAAGACTACACTAAATAAAAATTGCCTTTTTTTCTAAGGACGCAAGCGCACTTTCAAATTACACTACCCAGATTTTCATTTAACATATAGCCCTGTAAGATAATTTCTATGCAAGTACCACACCACAGACTGATCAAGGTACAATTCAGTGGTAGTGAATGAATCAAACACTGAACGCCCTGTGTGAATCAAACCCTATGATCTGTGCTTCCACCATGCTCTTCATCTCCCATAAAGGCAAACCATTGCTTAGCACCTTACCTTAGCACTTCAAATGCCTCCTGTAGCAGCTACCATCCACAAAAAGTAATGACATTTGGAAGTTGCTAAGAACAGAGTCAGATCAATAAGCAGCACTGCACTGGCAAAGCTGGTAATGTAGAAACCTTTAAATGTTGCAGCACAAATGTTCCCAATATACCAACAAGAACAGGATGGATGGGCCCACCATTAGGATTATATTGTAGGCATGATAAAGCATGGGAAAAGAACAAACACAATGCTGGTACTCAGACTTTGATATCAGATAACTGATTACCAGATCTCTGACAAGCAGATCTGATCCTAATTTCTCTCTTTTTTTTTTTTTTTTAAATCCCGTTTGTCATCTGAGCAAGCAGAGAAGCAAAGGTGCAGGGTGTTCATCAACTCCCGTTATAAATCACAGTCAAGGACTTGTGAAAATGAATTTGGGTCTGACCATCATTTCCAAACTCCCCCACAAAACAAATTAGCAACGATTGTGCTGCTTGAGCCGCATCACAGACTTCCTTTCATGAATGCTTTTCTCTCAGAACATTTCCCAAAACATGTCTCAGATCCAGTAATAAAAGCTTTTACCATGTACATGCCAACTTAAATCGTGCAATCAGTTGTCCTGAAGTTAAAGCTGCACAGCTGCAAGTGGCATCAGCAAGACAGAAGTTGGGAAGGCTCCGTACAGCTTCTCCTAATTACAGTAGTATATGCACAATACATAACTCATTGAAACATTCTCACAAATGAAACTCATTGAAACTAAACTGCAGCCCCAAAGTTGCTAAAGAAGTGCCATGAAGTACAGCACAGCATAGGGCACAACAGCTGTGAAGGAATTCCTGCAGGGAGTACAAGTACACAACCTAGGTTGAACAGAAAGCTGTCACTGTTTACACCAGTTGGGTGTATCACTCTGAATGCTGCTTTTGCACATTGTCTGCTCACATCTGGACCTGAGATTTTAACTGATCTGCTCTTACCTGACACACACTAGTTGCTGGAAAAACATTTGTATCTTGTTATCTTGAATAGAAAAAAAAAAAAACAACACAAAATCTCCCCAAACCCCCCTCCCAAAAAACACCCTGAGAATAACCACTCTTGTTTCTTCTCGATATTATTAAAGAAAAATTAGAACTTTTTAGTGGACTCTTCCAAAGAAAGAGAAAATATTAAAAGCTTGACACAGTCTGTGGCTGGAGTGCAAAATCAAATACTGCTGCTTACATGCATTAGTGTATATACTTGGGAAACAAAATTAATGTTTTTATTGATTCTTCATAAACTTTGATGGAAACCTGTTATGTTACCCATCATATTGTAACTGCACTGAGCCATTTTCAGCAATTTACACTTGCACTGAGAAGCAATAAGGAAGCAGCTCTACCAATAAAAGGTAAGTTTCACATCTACCTTTTTGAGCACTAAAACGCCGTTCTGTACTTCCCAATACAAGGCCATACAGTATATGCTCCTGTCGCTTTTGATTAACATTCTATAATCCTAATATGAAGCTTTATTGGGTTTGAATGTCCTGCAGTATACAGGGTAGACAATATGCACCAGAAATGCCATAAAAATAATTCAATGGCAGTCTTTGTTGCTACAGAAGTGGGAGGATCTGCTGCCTTCCTAATACTTGCAGAAACCCTCTGTTTTGTTTGTAAAGTAGCATTCGCAAAGACTGAGTATTGTCAGAAAGTGAATACAGCTAGTGTAACATCAATCCTTAGAGTTGGAAGGGACCTTCAAAGGCCATCTGGTCCAACTCCTCTGCAATGAGCAGGGACACCTACAGCTCCATCAGGTGCTCAGAGCTCCATCCAGGCTGACCTTGAGTGTCTCCAAACACTGCATACCTTATATTCCTTATTTTAGCAGCTTAATTTGTAGATTACAATAGATGCTATTAAGGTTAGCAAATGCCTCCTCCTGTGGCATTTGTCTAGTGAATGAGTGATCTTCTCATACCCCTGAGAAATTGCCTTTATTATTCTCCTCCTAGCAAAACAATGATTTGCAGTCCTAATATTCTTACAGATATCCCAAATGAAGAACAGTGTCAGCCTAATAACATTCCTGAAACAGTACGTTTCGAGTAATGCATTTGAAAACTTTGTTTCATTTAAAACACAAAAACAAGCTAGCAAGACTTGCCCACAAGTAACAGAAATCAGCAGAAGCATTAAATTAGAAAGCACTTAAGAACTGAATTGAAGGAATAAGGAGGAAAATGGGCAGACATTAATCCAGTAAAATTAGGTGTAAAAAAATATAAGAAAAAATAAAAATAAAAATAATTTTAAAAGCATTTTACATCTTGTTTTTATTTAATGGCGAGTAGAGAATATTTTCTCCAGGGTAGGTTTGGCTTTGGATGAGTCACTATCACCTGATGGAAAAAATTTCTGAATATTTTAAATTAGCAATTGCAATCTTATGTTTAATTAGCACATATGCCCACATTAGCCCTCTAGACATGAGAAATCATTTTGAGTAAGGGATTTAAAATAAATCCTGATGCAGATTAATATAATAGATATAGATGTATGAAATCATGGCTGTCGTATTTTCCAGATGTGATGATGAAAGAGTTTCCAGCATTTTTCTTTAATCATACTAACAAAGCATAGATTTGCTTCATATATCCATTGATTTAGCAGA
Organism: Centrocercus urophasianus; assembly: GCF_019232065.1. Taxonomy (NCBI): domain Eukaryota; kingdom Metazoa; phylum Chordata; class Aves; order Galliformes; family Phasianidae; genus Centrocercus; species Centrocercus urophasianus. The sequence continues at coordinate 4,832,285 of NW_024884722.1, forward strand.
TGTACGTCTGGGTGCTACCTCCTTCCAAAGCCAAATGGCCAGCCTGTTTTCTGTTCTCCTTGCAGCTAGCATGGGACCCCAGTCAAAGCAAACTTCACTATAATTTGGCCAACAAAACCAACTACAGTGTGAGATGAGCTCTTCAACAATGTGCCTAACAAGATAACGGAGTTTCTAAGTATTTTTGAGCCGCTGGACCCTTCTCTGATGTGCTATTTGAGGCTGTATTTACTCACGCTTCACCAACTGTGCCTGGGATCAGGCCCAAGTCTGCTGCAGCATGACTTGAGCTACGTGCACCCAAACTGAATATAAGGAAGAAATGGATTAAAACCAGACCCAATACTTCTGCTCAAATTTTCTCTCCCAAGCTTAGCCCAAATTCAAGAAATGATATGAATTAAATGACAGGAGTCTCATTGCTTATGAGACTACATATAAATTATATGTGAATGCTCTTAGAAAATACAAAATAGTGAGCCAGCAATTCTTTCACAACACTGAAAAGAGAATAGCCTGGAGTATAAGAATCTAATGTTCATTTCCTTAGTCCCTAAATTATACCTCTACTGTTTTCTCTACCATAGCATTTGAACTACGTCTGGACATTTCCCTTGTGACATTAACTCAGGCACACTAAGCCTACAAAGTAAGATAAAGGATTACACAAACACCACAGGCCACCAGCAGAACCAAACAGAGAGAGCTTCCAGTCTCCACAATCTCCTTGCTCATGTGCTGCCTGCATGTTTAGCCTTAAACACAGCTGAGCATTATTGCCAGAACGAAGAAATTAAGTCTGGAAACCTTCCATGCTTAGGAAAAAGTTGGGCATCAGAGAGTTAGAATACTTAACCAGCTCAGATACAACCTTTTTTGCCATCATTTCTTCCTTAGAGAAGTGGAATATTTGGAAATGAGCACAGTGAAAGAAACTGGGAATAGTTGGTCATGCTGCATTGCAGCTTTGAACAGAATAGACAAGTGGTTACATTGAAGCAGGAAGAAAGCACTGTAAAATGAGTCACTTTGGCATATTAAGGCTGTGTTTATATTTTAAAGTTTTCTTTCACATAACGTGAAAAGTGATCTTTGCCTCTTTTTCCTTCCCGTTCAGAAGAATACTACAGGAAAAAAAAAAAAGTCTAGCATTTAGCAGCTTCTGAGGTGAAAAAGCAGCTCAGTTCTTGTGATCCCTGCTCCCACAGCAACAGGGATGCAGATCAAGCACAAGGCAAGCAAGTTACAGCAGCTCCTTATTGACAATGCACTGAAGTCAATGCAGTAGAGCTGCAGTACTGCAACTTGCAATACAAACAATCAACAGTGGTACAGCCTTACAGTGGTATAGACACCAAAGTGAAAACCATTGCATACTCTTTTCTTTGCTTATCTTTTTTTTTTTTTTTTTTTTTTTTTTTTTTTTTACTTAAAGAACAATTTAGGGTATTAATTGTTCCCTCCTACGATATTTTTATTAAGTATTTCCTATTACAAAAGCTATTTCACAGAAGTCATGTGTTTGCGTGTGTTTCTGGGGAGATGTGGAGAGAAAAAGAAAAACCTTTAGTAGCTGAAACACTGACAAAGCCAGCAGAAGTTTCAAAGCCCGCAGTGGTACACTGTTGTAAATAATGGAAGAGTAGAATTCATATTACAGGTTAAAAAAAAAAAAATCACCCAAGCCAATATCTGAGTAATGAATCAAAATACACTGCAGACGGTCAAAATTTTGCTTTCCATTCATTTTAATGATTGATTTTATCATCTCGAATGCTTTTTAGCCAAACAACTCTCAGCAGTTCCTCAGACAATTATCCCAGCGTTATAGCAATTCCTGGTCAAGCAAGAAAGTATCATTTTAACCACAACAGATTGTTTTGCTTGGGAATCTATCAAACCCCATTAATCTTATTTTTAAAAATGCAGATTATAAAATGAAACACTTCAGGATAATTCAAGAGATACTTTCCGGGCCAAGATATTCACTAAACTTAATGCGAATTTACAAATCATTTTGTTCCCATTTTTCCTTTCAAGTTGTTTTATGCAATGACTTCATTATTGTCCAAGGGAAAAAAAGAAAAAAGACCTGCCTAACTATATTCAAAAAATCAAAATTAAATCCAAACTGTAGTAAACTCACTCACTCCAAAAACACTTGTATGAATAATTACATGTTCCAGACACTAGCATTAATAATGATCCAAAAAAGATATATTAACAAGGAATATGAACATCACTTTTAGCATTTTGTGACAATTACTGAAGTCCAATAGCAAGAGCTACACTCCTATAAAGCACCTTGGACACAAGAAGAATAAAATTGTTAACACCTTCTACGTTGCCCATGAGAGTACAGTCAGGCTTTTAGATCTGTTCTTCCATTAGGGGAAATGAGCAGCTAATGAAAATATATAACACTTTGTATCAAATGATGTTCTCCATGCTGTTTTCAATTTGTAAGGTTTCACAATACTTGGTAGGGTGCCACAAATCCTTCAAAGCTGACATATTTCTGAGCTGACAGTCAGTCCTCCGTTACCAATTCTGAGGTCAGCAGTAAAACATCTGACTCAAAATACAGTAAAACGTTGAAATGCATGATTGCATGTGAAATATTTCATGTAATCTACGATTTCATTTTCCTCACAGTCTTATCGGTGCAGAATCTTTAGAATAAGGTATCTGACATGGCAATGCCCACCAGCCATGAGGGATCATCAGCTTCTGCTCTATCTTTGCCGAAGTATTCTCCAGGTAACTTGGTATTAATAATACCATTCCCTTCTCTGCCCATCAGCATGAGCCAAAAACGAAACATTGCATTAATGTCTCAACTTCTCCCACATGCTGGGACAGATACTCAGGCAGAACAAGTAGCAGTCTGCTAAGTTATTACTTCATGTCAGCCTACAAGACCATCAAATCTATCTCCTTCCAGTAACGTCGTTTCAAATTCAGATTAAAAACCAACCAACCACGCCTGATGTATTTTAGAATAAGTCACTCTTAAAAGTTTCCAGTGGTGCAGATTCCACATGTGCCTCAGGTAATCCATCCCAGCACTCAGATGTCCTTAGAATCGGGTTGTACATTTCCACACTCCACCTAAGTTTCCTTGCATCATTCCTTTCTTTAAGTTCCCCAAGAACAAGAAAAGCAGTTTGCTCTCTTTACATGTCTCTACAGCAGCCTCTTAAAGGAGGAAATTACTGTCATTTCCAGACTCAACAGCTCAACTATTTCCACCTTTTCCCCACCCACCTCCACCCAAGAAAAAAAGGTCTCTATACCCTCCTATCATCTCAATCCACCCTGATCCTTACAAATTTACTTGCATGAGTTATCAGCCACTTCTTATGAAATCGCCAGTTGCAAATCCTGTTATGCTAACCTCCACCTCAAAACAAACAAACAAAAAAAACACCATGGAAAAACCCCACCACCAACAAAAAAAAAAAAAGCACCCAACATCACACTTACTCAATTTTAGCTGTTTAATTAAAAGTCAGCAGTATTTAAACTAGGGAGATATTTAGTAGTAGTAAAGGCCAAAAACAATTTATTTTTCTGCATTACAAATTAAGAGAATACACAGGGACTGCAGCAATTTAGTTTACAACTGTACAGTTTTCCTGATCTGGTTTTCTTCAGAATCCCATAGATTAGTCACAGATTTTCTTGCACGGTAATGACTGAACATAACAATCTCAAATTTACAAGGAGAAGGAAAAACATGAATTAAAATACCTTAAAAAGTTGAGAAATTATAAAAAGTTTATTTCAAGTGCCACACTTGATGACAATTTTGTTTATTCTATGAGGATAATCCAATTGGATCATATATAAAGCTGTTATTCTCATTCAGAAACCATTGAGTCTTTCTTTAGTCATTCAAGAAGTAAATCCCTGATGTTTATCAGCCCATCACAACCAATACTTTAAAAAGGATGCATGTGTTGCCTTTACTTTCTTTGGATCCATCAGTCCTTGCAATACAGATACTGTACTCAAAACATCCGCTCAGCATCAGGAGAGTGCTCACTATAGGAAAGAAAAAAAGCCCATAGGAAATACACTAAATCTAGTCTTTAATACACTGTCAGTGATTTCTACCAACTGCTTCTGAGCACTGACTTTTCAAAATCATCACCAGACTGGGAGACCAAAGATGTGGCACGGTAACTCCAAACCATGCAGAAGCACATTCTCAGCAACAAGACTGCAGCACATCTCTATTCCTTACTGCAGTGGCTTTCACAGAAAGTACAGCTTGACTGTGCTTAGATCAAAGTATAAAATTCCATTTTTTAAAGAAAGCTTTCCCTTACAGGAACCACATCAGGTTTAGTAAAATTCTAGCTATAAAAAGTCCTCAACTAAGGCTGAGAGTGAAGTGCCAAAGCCAATGAGTACATAGGATTCATTGTGAAGACACACAGTCACCAGTTACTCCCCAAAAATCTGGAGCAGATGCTTTGGCATTTAAGAAAATACCTTTTTTCCATACCTTAGCATGGATTCATGTGAGAGTTTAGCTATGGGCAAAACTGTGAACCCTGCCCTATTCACAGGAAAATTAGAATTCTTGACATTAAATCCCATTTTGCTCCCTGGAACTCAGGTAAGACAAACAAACTCAAGGGCATAATCAGTAAAAAAGTATTGAAATTGTTTTGTATATCTTTCGTTTATCTTTTGAACTGACAGAAGTCTGTACACACACACACACACACACACACACACACACACACACACACACACACACACACAAAGAGCAAAAAAAAAAAAACCCAACAAAGCCATGTTATGGGTACAGTTTTTTCCTGAATAACCTTTTTTTTTTTTAAAAACAAAGTCAGTACAATACTACTCTAGCTTCAATAAATAAAATAAGAAAACAATGCAAACAGAAGCTTCAGCTCTGTGAGGACCAAACCGCAATTGTCTCTGTTAGCTTGGTGATATTTCATTTATATTGGGACAGGCACACAGCCATTGCACTGTGTGCTTTGTAGTACATGAGGCACAACGGGTACCTATGAACTTTTGTTTTACTATAACCTTCTCAAGGAGACAAAGCTGAGAGAAGCTTTAAAAAAAAAAAAAAAAAAAAAAAAAAAAAAATCAGGTTACTTTGTGGTGTATCAGTGAGTTAAAGAAGCTCCATGGCATTCTAATTCTCCCATGGCTTCAAAGGCATCCTGAACTCTGCTGAGCACAGAACAAGCCTGTTGCTTGCTGCTCAAGCTCCATATGCAGCCTCTGAAGCTCCATGTGCAACCTTTGATATATGCTCTCAGATCACAGTCACCAGAGAAGCTAAGGTCTTTTTTTAAAGCCAGTCTCTCCCTTAACTGCGCATTAACCAGACTCAGTGAAGGAGAGCTCAGCCTAGGCTACTGATTCCCTCACTTTAGCATGATTTCAATTATGGTTTACAGTAGAGTGCCTATTTTTAAACAGGCAGCAATCAAGCGTGTGGATGCTCTCACTTCCTATCATCATTACCACTTGCGAAACTAACTCTGAAAAGGCTCCCAGAAAATTCACTGCTCAGTGGGTCTGGCTACTGTCCACATGCATTTCAATAAAGAATTTATCATCTAAATGAACCAAGGGTCAGAAAAAAGTATTATTCTCCCTTCACAGAAGAGACATTAAGGTACAGAGAAGTCCATGACTTGCGATCAAAAACCAGGTTCTAAACCAAGTCAAATCTTAAGGTCAAAAAAATAGGACTCAAACAGGCTAACAAGCTCATGTGGCCAAATACCAATTTCTCTTTGAAATGCTCCCCTATAGATCCTACCCTTGAAGCACCCTTTGCGTTCTTGGTCCAACTGATTTGTGCAGTTTGTGTCAACATGAGGAAACGTCTTGATGTCACAGCCTGGTGTTTTGCTTCTCGGTACCGTTCTGCTTATGCTACCTCCAAGTGCTCAGTGGTTCCAGCTTAGTCTATGTTCCATAACTCAAAAGAAATTACATAGAAAAGGCAAACCCCAACTGCAGGAAAACAGGAAGGCAGCACTGTGAACTGCCTCAGCTAATTGATTTTTTTGTCTGTGTTAACAAGACAATACACAGTGTCATTTCTGAAGGGAACTTATCCAGATCCCCACCCATGACAAAGAAAGCTGCTTGAAAGTGCCTCCCAGCCTAAAGCATTTCACGCACATTCATAACTCAATTAAAACCACAATTGAAGAGATCCAACGTACACTGTATCAGTTTGCATTTACTTAAGCCAGAGCCTGAACAAAGCACACGTGCAAAAGACATCAGTATTAGTTAGCACTGCACACTCACGCGTGTGTAAATTCACGTATCAGCCTGCAGAGAAACACACTGCCCCAAGGGAGTCTATTAATGAAACTGTGCTGGAGGGAAGACATCCAATTACTTTGAATGACATTTATATTTTAATCACATCACACTCACTGAATAGCTTGCAGTTTGATGAAGCAGTCCTTGGAAGACTTTTTCATCATTTAGACAGCTCATGAAACATAAGCAATATGCTGTTGACACCAGAAGTCACTGCACTAAATACACCACAAGACACACAAATTCTTTCATCTTCCTATTAGGACAACATCGTGGTCTTGAAATGACTGAAAAAGTTTTCCTTGTAGAAGATAACTAAAAGTGAACAACTCAAACAGAAGCAGCCTTACTGGCAATTTAAGGCTTACACAGAGCTACCACTCAATGTGTTCCTTATTTTTAGAGAAGATGAACATGGTTTTAAGGACATTGCTCCTTGTGCTGGCTCACAAATATTTTCTTCAGTCGTCTTAATACAATCAAGTCAGTCAAAACAATTTGCTTTCTTCAGACATTCAATAATGCCATCATCTGCATGGAACAGAAAAACTGATCACATTTAATGTGGTTTAGCATCAGTCAAGCGTCATAAAGTGCTCTAAGTCACAGGAATAGATACAAAACGAAGAAAAGAGGGATGCAAGATCATATATCATTCTTTAAACTACTGTGTTGTGTTTTTTTGTTTTTTTTTCCCCTATAAACACAGTATTTGTAACATTTGTTATAGTCAATAGACCACTTCTATTTCCCATGCCTTACATGAAAAAAACTCTTTCAAAAATCCAGTTATGCACTCTCAGATACTTCTGAACAAACAACAATCTAAAACAAAAAATATGAAATGATCATTGATTAAAGCTTGACTGAAAAACGTGTGAAGCTGCATAAAGTAATAACTGGTTGAATTACACTGCGAGGATTTTCTTTGTCCAGTATGCAGCAGACCATCTATGCTCATTAGGAACAGTTCAGTTCAGTCAAAAGGTGCAAGGCTGAGTATCTTGGGAACTAAACAGGAATTTGCTCATCTTGAGGAACGAGGAAGAGCTGTAGGATGGAACAGAAATATTGCTGATTTCTCTGCGGTTTGTGACTTATGGCTGGAGAGCTGCTTTGCTGGAGGGAACTCAACATCTAATTACCCTCCCAGCCAAGTAGGCATCAAGTACGTTTTTGACTGCAACCAGTTGTTTTTAAATTCCGCTTCTGAATCTTAGGCAGCTGTAGGTCCTCAAATAAATCTCTCCTAACTAATCTCTTCTTCAACAGTAGTAAATCCTGAGGAATAAAATGCCCTTCAGTACAGATCTCTTTTAATGCACAGAAGCTTGAGCTGCTTAATTTCAATACCTAAGCCAGTCTTTAATTGCTAAGTGAACACTTCACAATTACTAAGAACACAATGTGTAGAACTGAGTCAGTTGTTATTATTAAAGCCCGCTGAACTCACCCAAACACACAACCACCAAAAACGTGCATAACTTGTAATGCTGTACATTCTTGTGACAGAAGGGAACATCAATGAGAAGTACTGGGTTTTTTTGCCCCAAGTGACACGAGCAAAGTTGGTAATTTTAGCTTCTGGGGAAAGAAAAAAAAAGTTGCCAGCCTCAAGGGTAGAAAATATGGCTGTTGTTGCGGCAAAATACATTCAAACTGGCAATACATTTGCTTTCAGAAATCAGCATCAGTTTTGACACCTCCATTTTTAAGAAATCGCATTTATCACCAAGTAAAGCTATAACACATAACATGCACCTGTTCCTTTTTATAGTACAAAATATGCCAATGTATCTTTCTGAGTTATATTAGTCAGTAGGTTGAAACTAGAGACATCTGTGAAGCACATATGGCTTACATGACCACCCCATAACTATGGAACCATTCTCTTCAAGCTCAGACTTCCAGCACTGGTTTGCAGCGACCAAAGTGATCAACATCTTCTCAGGATGAACTAATTCCCTTCAGCCCAATTCCTGGTCAGCAATCACCAATGCCACTGTTAGCATCTCAGACCTGGCCTCAACTCACTGGTGCTAATGGCACTCCTTTCCAAGGGAGGACAGAACCACACAGCCTTTTCATTCCTAGAAACAGTTTCTGCAGCAGAGCTTACGCTGCTGTTGCCTGGGTCCCAGTCCCAAGGCTTCCAACTTCATCTGTATTTGTTCGTTCTTGAAAAGATATTTCAATGAACTCAGAACTCCATAAAAATGCATCTCTTGTTGTCTACAAAGCCACAGAAAACAACAAACACAAAGGGGTTTCAAAGGATAAGTGCCTCTTTGAAAAGCTGAGGGAAATACCAAATAGCAGTAGCAATTTCAACAACAAAAATATACTTAATGTTAAAATTATTTCACTATAAAAGTCATTGGTTCTGTTTACTTAGAGTTTATATTCTTGCAATCACTGCCAACAAATAAAGTGCAGTTCTTCATGAAACTAAATGCCAACCCGGATGGGAACGTTTAGTTTTAGATGTCAATTAATGCTCCTAATGACCTATTACAACATCTAAATTATTCAGCAAAATTCCAAGCAGGCAGGAGTTTGAGCCATAAGGAAACATGACAATTGCTTCCACAGGCATCAGCCATTCGGCACTGCAGTGACTCCACCAAAAGTATTTCCTTCAGCCACCCATTCAGTTAATTTTAAAACAACTGCATAAAGAACAGCAAAAATTACAAAATAAGTGCTGAATTACAAAAACAAAAGGCATGACCCTGATGTGGCATTGCATCCTGAGGTCTGCTCCCATCCTGTAATCACACACATTCCAGATGAGAGTTCTGCTGAAAGGAGCAGGACTACTTTTAAGGTAAAGATGCAAATGAATTGAAAGGTATCAAAGGTACCTCTCAGGTTATTGAAAGAAAGTCTTTCCTAGAAAAAGAGGATGACACTGATTAGAAACATTGCAAATATACTGATGCAAAAAAGAAGATCAGAGAGAAATGAGCAACAAGGAGCAATTCAACTAGTAGCGAAGTGGGCAAGTTATTCATTAACCATGAGACTCAGAAAGGAATCAGATCAAAGCATGCCAGCATTGCAGCTGTAAGTCAGTGCTGCACTTTAACAGATGCCCCACTACTGCTGTACGCATCTGTGACAATCTGAACCCACTGCTAAGCAGGCAAACAGGCAACAGCAGAACCTGGTCTGTGATGCTTTAGAGAGACCCCAAAGATGTTGGATATTCATCTTTCAACATCAAGCCAGCTTAAACGAAGAACTGAATATCTCACTGCTCCAATGCATGGAGAACTGTCGAAAAAAAAAAAAAAAAAAAAAAAAAAGAAAGAAACGGGTATAGCTCTGAAAGGGCAGGGAGCAAAATAACACGGAACTGCTTTCTGCTCTTCCAGCAAGCAGACTGTCATCAGAGAATGGCCAGGGTTGGAAAGGACCTCAAGGATCATGAATTTCCAACCCCCCTGCCACATGCAGGGCCACCAAACTCCACATTCAATATTAGACCAATACTAGTGATGACTTGTGTTCCCACGTAGCAGTGTGCGGCAGTGCCTTTCCAGCCCCGCTACACACACCTCACTCATCTCCAGGCGGCGGCTCACCACGACAGGAGCCTGCCCCGGGCCAATCAGAGCTCTCCCGCTGCCGAGACGTGAATGCAACTATAATCGTCAAAGCGACAGCAGCAGTAGGGTAGAGGGTTTGTTTTGTTGGGTTTTTGTTGTTGTTGTTGGGGTTTGGTATTTTTTTGTTTGTTTGTTTTTTGGCAGGTTGATTTTTGCACACTTCTCCCACAAAACATAAGGAACATAATTCTCTAAAAATCTCCTGCAGCGCATCATCCCGGGTCAGCAGTGTTCCCGTACCTCCAGGGACTAAACCCCCCTCGCAGACACACCACTCCCCCTCACTTTGTCTACGAGAACAGCAACATCTCCCCTCGCCCAAAGCTACAACAGCGGCTGCGGGGCGGCTGACGGCTGTTACCCGGCGCTGAAGGGCTGCCAACCCCTCGCCCCCTCCGCCTCCCGGCTGCGAGGAAGTAAAGTTGAGGTACTACCGGAGATACCCGCTGGTGTCGTTACCCCCTCCCGCTGCCCGGCCGCTACTCACACGAAGACCCCGAAAAGCAGCACCCGTATGCCGATCTCGATCGCCAGCTCCCGCATGGTGCGTCCCGGCGGACTCCGGCAGCCCCGCGCCGCCGCCGCCTCTCATTCCCCGCTTGGGGTGGGGAGCACCCGGGGCAGCTCGGCCGCCTCACGCCGCCGTCCGGCAGCTCTCCCCCTCGGTCCGAAGGAGCGTGGCCGCCGCTCGGAGCCCCTCGAGGTGCGGTCCGCGTCCCTCCATCCTCACGGCCGGGCTGCGCGGGCGGCGAGGAGCGGTGCTGCCGCCAGCTGACGGCGCCGACGCCGCGATAGAGGCGGGCGGCAGCGCGGGGGGAGGGTCTCGGTGACTCACGCGGTGTCTCCCTGCGCGGGGGCCGGGGGGGTTCCTGGGGATTTCCCGGGATCGATGCCCCGCCTCAAGGAGAGCGCCCCGAGGCTGTTGGACGGGCTGGAAGAGAAGTGAGAAGCGCTTCTTCTGCCTCGTTTACTACAGTCCTCCGCTCCAAGCCTCAGCTGAAAGAAATTAACTCTTTGCCCGCTGCGAAATTTTCTCTCTCTCTCTCTCTCTCTCTCTCGCCCCCCCCCCTCCCCTCCGGGAAGAGTACAGCTCATATGAGGAGTCACAGTGTGACTTCGGATGGAACGCTGCACTCCCGAAAAGATGGACGCCCCCAAAATAGCGGGGTGCTGGTAGCAGCTGCTGTTCCTAATAACTGCTGCTAGTTTGTGAGACGGGCAGCTCCATCCGAGACCTCCCATGTCGGCACCGAGCTTGGCGTGTTTACATAATGTTTGTGTAAAGGATTTGCAGTGTTTGAACATTTCCTGCAGGGTGTGTGTAACAGGAGCTCCACGCGTTCAGGCATCAATGTTGTTTTAAACTCTACTGCCTATTGTTAATGCAAATAACCCAGGGTGGCACTCTGCCTCAGCCGGTCAGGCTCTACGCAGTACATCAGCTCTCCTCCTTGATCCGCAGAACCAGTCCAGCTCAATGAGCAGGCAGAATAGTGGCTATGTGGGACTGCAGATTGCTGGCATGGAACACAGGTGACAAAACAACATTTTCACCCCATCCCCACAGCAAACTCGGAGCCACCTGGTCCCGAAACTGAGAGGTTGTGGATGCCCCATCCCTGGAGGCTGGATATGGTTCTGGGTAGCCTGGTGGTTGGTGACCTGCATATAGCAGGGGGTTGAAACTGGATTATCATTGTGGTCCTTTTTAACCCAGGCCATCCTATGATTCCATGATCTTTGTGTTGCCTTAGCCTACTTTTGCTGAAGGTTAGTTTAACTACCTTAGGATTGAATCCTAATCAACTTTATTGTAAGAAAAATGCAGGCTGACCTCACTAAATCAAACTAATTCACATCTGAGTGCTTTTAATTATCCATCTTTCTGTGGCTGTTGAAGGCAAGTGCTTCAGGAAAGCCTTCGTAGCTATTAATATTGCACGTAGTTACAAAGCAAACATCAGCACTGCATTAGGGAAACAATCCATTTTACTGCATGATTATTGCTCAAGAGTTATACGCTGGAGGGGCTTTTTTGAACCTGTCTGCTATATGTATCAGATGGAGGCATTGAACTCCAAGTGCCACGCAGAAAAGCTCTTTCTTACCACTATCCTGGAACATTGTGTGGAAGGAGCTCCATACTGACATCATGTAAGCAGTACAGTCATGAGAGTGGCAGCAGCTTAGAAAACACAGGTGCGTGACTGCCATTGGAGACAGCACTTCAAATGTTTGTGCTTCTTAAACGAGATCTGCCTCCCATGCGTGTCTCAATTCACCAAAAAGAAAAAAAAAAGCGATTTTTTTCAAGAAACAAAGCTAAATGTCAAATCTACAAGTTGTTGTTAAAGGACACCTCCCCTTCCTTTGAGAAAACACGCAATTGGTTTGTATGCTATTATTGAATATTTGTATTTTCTCTAGTTCCTGTCCCAAATGACTGGTGAGTTCATGTATACGTTGTTGGTAGGTGTGCATAAGAAAAATCAATGTTTATAGAATCAGCCCTTATCTATGGGAATAGCCACATGCTTGGTGTAAATCAAGCCAGCCATGTAACCTGGGAGCTGCAGGGACTGTCAGGTGATACTGGTTCTGTCACCATCACTGAACGATTTAAGATCCATCTGGAGGTGGTGCTGAGGAACGTGATTTAGTGGAGGGTTGTTAGAGTTAGGGTAGCATGGTTAGGTTGTGGTTGGACTTGATCATCTTTAAGGTCTTTTTCAACATGAGCTGTGATTCTGTAGTTACCAGATCCACACCAGCTATGGGGCACGCAGGTGACAGAATGGGCCAGCTGTGCTTTCCCCACTTGAGTATCTAGACACCACCTATATGGTGTTTAAATGGAAAACAGTCACATCTTTTCCCCTCTGCATTTTTTTCCTGCTATTATATATATTTTTTTCACTAGGCTGTGGATCCTCCAGTCCCTTTGGCTTTGATACAGTACTTGCAGTACTACAGAAGAGCAGATTTTCCTGATAGATTGGTGTAAGTTTGGTATCATTCAAGTCGTATCAGCAGAGCTAATAAATAACAGTTCTAAATTAGGAATGAAACAAAAGTTATCCTGCTGCAGCTATCTACTTGCAGCGTTCTGATTCTCTAATATGCATTAGCTGATGGTGATTCATGAAGCTTAAATACTTCTGATTTATTTTCAGAAGTTAGATTAAGCTTATATCTGGCTGCTAAACAGAACTTGTTCTGAGTTTTCAACCAAATAGGAGGTAGAGAGATAACTGGCAGGCAACAGACTTAGTCTACAACCTGCAGCAGGAGCAGTGTGGAGTCACTGTGCTGCAGCTACAGATTCTCACAGCAAATCACAGTGGGAACAACTCAGCTTACCATTCGTCCCACCCCTACCATAGGCATAGCATATGGGCTTAATGCAATTGACTTAGTTGTTACCGCGAAGGAGAGAGAACTGGTCCCACTATCAAGCCTTTCAGGTGGATGGCTGGGGCTGCCAGCAGTTTTCTCTCACCAGGGTTAGTATTAAATGTGGAGGTTGGTGGCCCTACCTGTAGCAAGGGGGTTGGAGCTTGATGATCCTTGGGGTCCGTTCCAACCCAAGCCATTCTACGATTCAGGGTTAGACTCCCTGTGTGTACTGGCTCCAGTTTGGGAGCAGAATGGAGAAAGCAGCTTCTTCCTTTTCTCAGCTGTGCACTCGCAGGAAAGCCTGAGCCGCCTGCAGTCCACTGAGAGGTGGTCAGTGGCATAAGCAGCTGCATGGCTCATCCTGTGTTTCTGGAGGCTACAGCTTTCAGTTCAGCATGATGTATGACTGATCTCACCTGCCTTGGTGCCACACCTTGCAGCCCACGCTAAATTCAGCTTCAAAAAAAAAAAAGACTTTGCATCAAGGTAGGTAAATTTTACCCAACCAAAAAGCTGTGTGTGGAAAATAATATACTTGCAGCAAAAGAGTTGTGACAAAACCCAAAGTGGTGGTTACAACTGAAACTGCAAGGTTTTTTTTTCTGTTTCCAGAGAGCTTGTGACACCTCTGGGATCTTAAGCACAAAAGAAAAACAAGCTTGAAATAATGCTGTCTGGCTCATTCTTTCTCGTTTTTGATGGGTTCGTTTTGTTTTTTTTCCAGTTGGAGATGCCTTTAAGTCCATAAAGCCTCGTGGGCTGATGGTCACAGGGCTTTGCTTTTGTATAAAGAATTCTTTAGAAGGTTATGTGAAACTAACTTTTCTTGTCTTATGTGGCTACAGGCCCTGGTTAGTCAGAGAAAAATCACAGGCCCAGCCTAAATGCGGTCAGACCAAATCCATTTATACATCTGTTCATGGTTTTGTATCAGAGACAAGTATTACCTATGTTAAAACAAGCATTCCCAGGCTGCCCAGGTGAAGATAAGCTCGCCTATGAACAAACAGTTGGAGCATTTCAAATGTTGAAGAAACGCATTTGAATCTGATAGAATACCGCAGGTTGGAGGATCCGTAGGTCTGAGGAGGGGAAGGGATAACAGCATTACTTATTTACTTATTTAAACAAAAAGGAAGAGGAAGAGCAATGTTCTTTCAGAATTCAGATTACTGCTTTGTAAGCTACCTTTGTTTTTCATATCAAAATACAGCGGAATGAAAGTCATAGTTAGAATCATAGAATTGTATCAATAAAAGCCCCGTTTAAAGCCTGTGTTTCCTCTGGATCAGGGTGTTAGGATGTCATTGTTGAATGACAAGCTACAAATCTGCCATTATTACCTGTGTGAAACTCTTCGATTAACACAAACAGGTGCAACCAACCAACAAGAGTCCCTTTTCTTTTTTCCTCTGAACTTCTACCAAATGTCAGTCGTTCCATAGCTCTCTTCTCTCTGTCAGTTGCCATTTTCTGTTACTTAAACACAAATGACGAGGAATGAAAAGAAAAAGAAATTTGGAGCATGTATAAACACATCATTTATTTCTGAGAAAATCTCTAAGTATATGTGTGGGTACCTCATGGGAAACTCTTAAATCTGCATAAGTCATTTCTTAATTACGAGAGCTTATTCTGGGAACAACTGGCCTCCTTATTTATTTATTTATTTGTGTTCATTTCTGTGGTAAAAAGCACATCTACAGAATGCCTCAACTGGTGGCCTAGGGCAAGATTATGTGAACAGTTTGTACTGCACTGGGAGGTCAGGTCTGCACAACCACATCAGGACCATGTTACTCAACAGGGGAAAGCGTCCATTCCTTTATGTGCACTTACAGTGCACTAATGAGATTGTGGTGGAGATCTTAAAGACTATCCAGAAAGGAAAGCCAAACCCAGAATTTCAAGTTATAACATAAATTTTTCTAGAATTCCTGAACCAACTGTACTGTTTGTGGGCCAAACACCCTCTTACTGTTTATAACTTTACTGAGTTTTTTTTACAGAGTAAAGACCTCGCTGCTAAAGTCAGTAAATCACTGGTTATTATTACCTTATATATAAAAAGGAGTATACAAGAGCAGATAACTTTCTTTCATATTTCCTCATGATGGCCCCATCGAGGAAATAGGTAACAAGTGTACTTTCCTCTCAGAAAGTAAGAATTATGCCTCCGGCATGCAATAATATCTTACAAAGATATTAGATGGGACATACTGTATAGCTTTAATTTAGTGCTACCTCTACGTGATATGGATTCTTCATGGTACAGAGAAGCTGGGGCATTGACTCTTTGTGGAGATTGGACTAGATGAACTCCAGAGGTCTCTTCCAATTCCAATCAATTCTGTGATTCTGTGACACAAAGCCATGCAAGGTGTTTGAAGTGAGCCCTGAAGCTAGGCATGGCTTTTGCATGAGATTTGCGAGTTTAATTTGCACAAACAAAACCTGTTTCTAAGGCTAAGCAGCAATCTTTCCTTAATATGAGACAAATGTCTTAAGGTGCCAAGGGTTCAGAAATCAGCATGTGTCAATGAAGAGACAGACTATGTTCTAGTTCTAGAACAACAACAACCTCTCAAGGAGAGAGATAGAAACCTCAGTACCACTGCTGCTCTTTGGAGAGTTTGATCTATGCTACATACCCTGGTTGTAAATTTTGTATTCACGTAGCTCCAGAGTCATGGAGGAGTTGTTTAAGACAACCGGAATCAAGAATCTTCTGAAAATTTTATTTGTTCAGTACATGCCTGCACAGATGCATATGGCAGCTGGAAGTTCCCCGAATCAATGGGCTTGTCTGCTCTGCCAAATGTGCTGCCAATTGTTTCTTTGCTAAGTTGGTATTCTGATGGTCAAAATGAACTTCAGAGAGCAGAGCTCAGAGGAATCATAAATTTCAGACAGCACAATGTAATTGTCCCCATTTTAATTGCCCTGAATGTAGTATTTAAACATTTATAAAAGCAAATTGTAATGTTTCTGTTTAGTTCTGTTAGTTGCCTATACAAGTGCCTACCATTGGCTCCTGATTGTGCCTAATTGAACATTTCTTCTAAAACTGAAGTACGAGCACATTTCTGTAGCTGCCATTTAACGAAATTGTGTCAAGTACATCGTCTGAGAATTTATTAGGTTTGAATGTATGTGCTTGGAGCCATCTCGTGGTCCAGAACTACACTGCAATGAATACGCGGCTCCTGCCTGGTCAGGGACATGGGGAAAATCTGCATCCCGTGCAACCCACCCCAACAAGGCAGTGAGACCCACACTCCCATCTTCAGCTGTTTTCAGCAGGCTTTGTCTCCTGAACCCTGCCTTAGCTGGTTCAAAATGAGTCCTTTAGAACTATGCTTGCCTGTGGCAGTCAGCACACTCTTGCACCAATCGAGCAGCCTCTGGGTGAAATTTGGTAAGACCAAGTAATGACATTTATGTACATATGAAATGTATATGTATTATTTATGAGACAGTCAACCTTTTAATTACTGAACCCTTAGTACTCTATATACTGTTTACGTTGTTGAGGGGTTACCACTGTAAAAGTATTAATATTCCCATAATAAATGGGAGTACATTGAAGTTTGTAACATTTACAATAAACAGTATTCTTGTGCTGTATTTAATAGGAGACTGTGACTTAAAGCTGACATCTGCTGGTTTTAATCGCAAGAAATACTTCATGCCAAGAATGGCCTTACTGACTTCAATGAAACAGTTATGTAATTTTTTTTAGCTCGCAAACGTTGTAGAAACTTGACAACAGATGCCATGGTCATGTTCAAATACCTCTTGACTCAAAAATGAACACAACAAAACAGAATGATTAAATGTAAGAGGGAGAAAGAAGAATCATAGAATCATAGAATATTTTCAATTGGAAAGGAATTCTAAAAGGTCATCCAGTCCAACTCCCCTGAAATGAACGGGGACAATTACAGCTGGATCAAGTTGCTCACAGCCTGGTTCAGCCTGACCTTGAATGTCTCCAGGGATGGGGCGTCCACCACATCTCTGCACAACCTGTTCCTTTGCCCCACCACCCTTATTGAAAAAACTTCTTTCTTATATCCAATCTAAATTGTCCCTTTTTTAGTTTGAAACCATTTCCCCCCCCCCCCCCCCATCTTATCACAACAGACCCTGCTAAACAGTCTGTTCTCTTTCCCCTTAAAGGCTCCCCTTAGATACCGAAAGGCCACTCTCAGGTCTCCCCAGAGCCTTCTCTTCCCCATGCTGCTCAGCCCCAGCTCTCAGCCTGTCCTTGCAAAGAGGCTTTCCATCCCTTGTATCATTTTTGTGGCCCCCTCCTGGATGCACTCCAACAGGTCCATGTCTCTCCTGCACTGAGAACTGCACACTTGGATGCACTGCTCCAGATGAGGTCTCACCGGTGCAAGAGCAGAGGAGCAGGATCACCTCCCTCAACCTCCTGGCCATGCTTCTTTTGATGTAGCCCAGGATATGGCTGGCTTTCTGGGCTGTGAGGGCACCTTGCTGGCTCGCGTCCAGTTTACCATCCACGAGTATCCCCAGGTCCTGTGCTCCATCCTTACATCCCCCAGCTTGTACTGATAGCATGTGTTGCCACGTGCAAGATGTTGCACTTGGATTTGTTGAACCTCATGAGATTCCCCTGGGCCCACTGCTCAGCCTGTGTCTCTCTGAATGGCATCACATCCTTCAGACGTATCAACTGCACCACACAGCTTGGTGTCATCCACAAACTTGCTGAGTGTACACTCAATCCCTCTGTCAGTGTCATTCAAGAAGATGTTAAAGACCTGTACTGACCCCTGCGGAACACCACTCATCACATTCCATCCAGACACTGAGCCACTGACTACCACTCTCTGGGTATGAGCTCACAACCAGAAGAACAAATAACACAAGCAGCACAAAACGTGTTAAAACGGCCACTTTTTGGATTGGTAAGAAGTTACAGAACAAATATTCCCAGTTTTGAATGTAGCTTTGTGGTTTAGCCCTCAGTAGCAATACAGGACTGTTTGCTCATGTTTCCCTGGGACTTTTTGAAATTATTGGCCATTTCATCTGGGTTTTCTGCAGTAAACAAGCGAGACTATTGAAGCTCCTTGGAGTAGGATTTTGTACTATCTCAGTTCTATTGGAAGCAGCCTCAAGAAACAGCAAAATGGGTTGAGAGAGTATTAGTGGAACTTCAAGATTTAGGCTAGATTGTCCTTTAACTATGCCATTTGTTGCACAGTCCTAGGAATCAGAGGTACACATGATACACAGGGACCTGCACTCCCAGCATCGGGAGAACACTGCATGCTCAGGGCTTGTGCTTGCTGCAGTGGTGCTAGAGGGCTCCAAAAACAACACTTCAAGGTGTTCTGGCAGGAACTGTGCATTGCTGCCATTCTGGGGGCTTCCTCAGCCACTGGTCAGTGATACATAGGAAGAGAAACAGGATTTTCTGCTGGATGGTGATGATACTAGTTTCAAAATAGTAGCTATGAGCTAGTGCAAAAGCAATTCCAAAGCCAGAGAGTAGGAACAATCAGCAGGGACTTCATCCCTCTTTAAATTCTGTGATCTTCTGAGATCTGATACATTCACTTACATTGCAGTGAAAAGAGCGATTTCCTTTTTCCTTGCATCCAAGTCTTACCTTATTGAGCACTGAGCTGTGCAGCTGCAGAAGTAATAGGAACGTTCTTATTTCCATATCTAATCCTGATGTTGTTCTGTCAGCACACAGCACTGGTAAAAGGAGGGCAGAAATATCCCAACTTAATAACAATTTCCACAAGTGCTGCTGTAAAGTAAACTGCAATTAGATCTGAATACGTAATGCTATGCATTATGACTGGGGGGGGGGGGGGAAAGCTCATCCTAGACTTCCTCAGCTTGAACCCTGGATTTCATCCTTCATAACATCTGCTTAAATCATAATAATTCTGCTCATTTAAATTTGGCCCATCTTGCATGACTTGTATTTCTGTCACATGAAGATGTGTGGTTTAATTTGTATCAAATCTAGCATACAGCAGAGGATGTATTTTAGCAGTACACAAGAAGAGGAAGGACAGGGCAGGTGTCAAGGAATATTAGCATTTAGATGCCTAAAAAATGTATTAACAGTTTCATGATTTCCTGCAAAGTAGGCTGAGAGACCCCAGGGCTTGTTTTCACCTGAGGAGCATTTTGACAGCTTCAGTACTTTATTACTTTTGCTTACTCTTCTATAGTATCTACATTCTAAAAAATCAGCAGCTCTGCATCTCGAGTAGGCTAAGGATCTGATTGTGTGCAAAACAAAGACTGCTTATTAATTAAACACAGTGGTTGAATCCCAGCTCACAACACAAAGCAGTCTTTGTTCCAAGCTAGTCAATGTTTCCTAGCAGGGAAAGTAAGCACCATTAGTGGAATAAACCTATAGTCCTAGACATCTGCGTGATATGGCAAACCTAAGTGCATTGGTCAAGGTGAGCCAGAGAGTGACTGTCGTGCATCAGTTGACAGTGATAAGGTTGTTAAAGATGGCATAAAATAAAGTAAATCAGCTAGGTAATGTAAACCTGAGCTAGGTGCTATCGCAGGCTGCTGCAAGGTGGATGCTGGCTGCTCTAGGTTCACAATCAACATTTAGTTTTCATTTTCTGACTGAAATGTGTTTCCTCTTAGAATCAGAAATCAGCAGTTCTTTTCCTTTGCAATTTTTCCTAGGAATGCCTAAGGCCAATCTGAAATATTTATTGGCCTTTTAAAACATATTATGAAGTTCTACGTATTGATTTGTAAATTACGATAATTGAGCAAAATGGAGCTAAATCAGTTCATACATATTTTATTTTCTACAACTGCAGACAGATTTTAATCAGCAAGTTTTAAAGAATTTGCTCTTATATCGTGTGATGGTAGAGAGAAAACTTTAACAGTAAGCCATACAATGCTGCTGTATGTAAATATTGTGTGTAGAACTTTGGTAGAAAGATCTGTTTCTGCTGTGCAAATACTCACAAAAGGATCCCCGTGGATTCAAGCACAAATAACTGGTTATATCAATTCAAACTAAATGAAATTGTGGGATTCCTACAGAATTCCATATTCACTGCCATTAGTTATGTGTATTTATCACAATTGGTGCTGTACAGGAGCAACAATGATCAGTTACGAAGCTTTAGGAAAGGACCTAATAGTGCTCTGAATGTTTCGTCTCTGCAAATCAAAAAGCACAGAGCATCTTTGTTAGCAATTCAGCCCGCAGATATAACAGGCTTTCTGTTTAAGTTTCCAAGGCTTTTAAAGGAAGGCTTGACATGTTTTGTGCTCTAATTTGTTCTAAAGGGAATATTAGGCTCAACTGCACTGGAAGTGGGGTACCAGAATGCAGTAGGTGCTTACCAGTGTTTGCTGAGAGGCTCTTTCACTGGGCTGCCACTGTAATGTCACAGAGATATACATTATCTAAAATGCTTTAAAATAGCAATGCATTTAACTCAGCACACTGGGAAATTCCTTTGTAAGCAGTAAAGCTCTTTTTTTCTTCTCTTAGATTGGCTTCACTGATCATTGTAAAATAGACTTTTTTCCTTTTTTTCTTTTTCTTTTTTTTCTCCAAAGGAATAGTAAAAAAAAAAGACAGAATTGCTACTTTTAGAGGAAGATACAAAACAAATTACGTCCTCAAGTGTTTATTTGTACTGGTTTTACATGAATAATTCATCCCTCTTTGGTCCCCGGTGTTGTTAATGATAATGTGATAACTAATCAGTTATGCTACATTTGTGTTGAATATAGCAAAAGAAGAACACATAAAAATATCAAACTCCCTTCTAATGACTAAAATTCTTAAAAGAATGTCCCTTTCTCAGCCTCCTCAATCTTCTCGTTTTGTCTGATTAATCATTTCTGATTATCTTTTTCCATGCCTGTTCTAATTCTTCCCGTTTTTAATTCTTACCCAATCTTTTTGTTTCTTTTGCTCCTCAAAAGAGCCATGCCTCTTTCCAGCCCCACTTCATTCCTCCAGAGAATCAAAAATACTTTTACTGGACTGCAGTAAGGGCCTTGATGGAAAAAGGGGACCAATTAGCAGCTAGTGTTTTGGTGCTGGTGTTAACAGAGTTAGTAGAGTGATCTTTTTAATGCTCCAGAACTGGAATTGAGAGCTGTTTAGATTTCTTCTGTTAGAAAAATACCAAAGCATTCTCACATCACTATAGTCCAGAAATAGCCTTGAATTCTTATTATTTTTGAAGCATCTATGATTTGTCCTTCTTTGTAATTTTTGCAACAAAAAAGGGCTGTTGAAAAGCTATAGCTCTAATTCCTGCTAGAGACAGTGAAAAAGAAATTTTTCACAACAGCAGAGAAAGAGCTCAGCAGTGCATTGCAGAAGGCCACTTTTATCCAAGGGAATCAAGCCATGATTTCTTTCAGTGCTATTTTCAGTCCATATGGGGCTGAAAATTCACATCATTCGTCTCAGGAATAGGTGCTCCACATCCTATACCCAAAAACATTGCTTTGGTGTATTGTTTAATTGCTTTTAAACGAATCATGTGGATACAGTATGAAATTAATATTGCAAGGTATATTTGCTATGGTGCAAAGGTATAGATATTTATTTTTTATAAGAGGACATTAGCTGCAATTTGCCAAGCCACTCACTGGTATGTCATTGAATCTGCAGCAGTGTCTCAAGTGCTGGCAATATCCCCACTTATTTATTGTTGTGTTTTTATGAAACAACAAATGTGTAATTTAATCATAATGATAATTTGATTCATTTCTCTTTGAGAAGGACATTAAGATTATTAAGATTCTCAGTTTACTAAATCTAATTTTCCATGGCTAGACTGATACAGAAATATAAAGCATCATCTCGGTTTACCATAACCTAGGAAGAGGTAATGATGGAAAAGTGTCATAAATATCGTAGAACAAATCATTTTATAGATAAGGGGTGCATTTTTTTCATCTACCAGTACTTGTGGTGTGAATGCAAGATGTTAGCTCACAGTTTTCCTTTAGGTGGATGGGAGCACAGCAGTGCTCTGAAACTACGAACTTCACAGACTTGGCAGAAGGACAAATCTGCAGCTTTGGTCTACAGAGGTGATTTGAGGGGAAAGCATTGAGGTGAAGCACTTCACCTTTGAATAGCAGAGACTGTGTTGCATGCTGTCTAATAGACACTGCAGTAATGGTAATCCAAATTAGCTCAGTTTCAATTTGAATCCAAAGCGCCTTCAGAAGTCACACAAAGCTTAGTTTATGAAAGACAGGAAGAGTTCACTGGTCTCAAGCACTACAGGTGTCAGTGGGGGCTCTCAGTCCTCCCTTTATTCTCCAGCAGCAGCTCACAAGGCAGGCATAAGCCTTTGCATCAGATACATGATGGAAGAGTCCACAAGTTTCTGTGAGAAAAATCTGTGTTTCCTAATTGTGGCGCAGAGTCACAGGTCCTTTTACATTTTCCATGCCTTTCAAACCCTCCACAGAGTGAGAAGCTAAACTGCAGTCAAGACAGTAGAAGAGTAAAGCTAAAGCTTTTTTGAGTCTTTTTCTTGATAATAAATCCATTAAAGGAATTTACTTTGTATCTAGAGACAAAAAATGCAGCTCGGAAAGAGTATAAACAGCCAGTCTGGATATTTAAAGTGCCTGACTCACTCTCTGAAATGTAAAATGTCTTGAAAAAAGACATCAAATAATGGAGGCATCAAAAATCTGACATTTCTTCAAAACATTATTGCTCTATGCAGATAATAATGATAAATGTAGATAAAAATGAGGGGGTGAGAAAGAAAAAAGACTTTAAGTTCATCTCCTGAGATGCAGTTTTCTATTGCCATTATGCTTTGTACTTTTGAGTCGTCCAACCCTCATTTATAAAACCGATTCCAGAACAATCTGAAACTTCTGATGTTCAAGAGATCTGACATAAACAAAAGCACAGTCCTGTGTACAGTGGGCACCTGTTTTACACAGATGTCATGCAGTATTTATCATAACATTTTAAAATTTTGAACACTATCTTTACTCAAACTTGTGTTCATTCATGCAGCTCCTGGCTGAAAGAGAAGGAAAAACACTTAAAGCACTTTCTTTTTTCTTTGAAGAGTGTAGCAATTTCAAAGGCACACAAAGCCATCGCAGTCTGAATTGAGATAAAGCTACTAGTTCCTTACCTTCGCCTTTGGAGTTCTTAGCCTTGTAAGATGTGCTTTTAATCCTTAAAAGAATTGCATACATATTTCATAACATACTTTATACTGTAGACTGCATCATATACAGTGTTTTACATGCATATTTATCATTAAAATAGTAGCTTAAATTGTTGAATGAATTAAATCTTGCCATGCCACATGCGAAAGCTGTCTCTTATTTCATCCATTTCTATTTACTGTGCAACTTTACATATATTTCCTGCAATGTACGTGTGGTAAAGCTTGGATTTTTTATTGCCATTGTTAGGACAAAGGCAGCAGTGACATTTAGTGTTATCAGTTCTTATGATTAAAAACCACATTTATGGTTTCTCTGTTCTCTTCCATGATTCCCAAAGACCTGGGTTCTCAGCCCAGTGACTCTCATATCTTCAGGTAATTCCATTACTTTTAGAGGAAGCCAAGAAACTCCAAGGTAATGCTAAGTTCTGGGTGACTTACTCCAGCTAGGACTAAGAAATGTGCAGCATAATCAAAAATACACCCATAATTCTAGGGAATTTACATGTGCTAAGCAATCTCAGTGCTTGTGTCACAAGTTGACAAAATTTTGAATAAAATATAGGAGTATAGGGTACATTTCACTGATATGTAAAAACGAAATACATCTCTTATATAAAAGGGAGATAAGTTGTCATTTCTAGATCTTTAAAGCATCACTGCAGCAATCAATGTTGGTTTTGATGGTGTTTTTTTTTTTCTTTTTTTAATTCCTCTTTCAAAAAGTAGCTGTAGCAATAGCAGGTTGAAGAGTCTTTACGAAAAATGGTAAATGCAGTCTTAGTTTAAATTAATTTCTTCATTAAATGGCTCCAATTTCTGTCAAATCCAATTTCTCCTGCAAGGCCCAAGAGTGTAAACATTTTGCTTTTCAGAAGAACAAAGGAGTGACTTCTTTATGAACTACCTGTTTCCTTCTTCCCCAATTGGCCCATGTTGGCATCCACGCAGAGAACAGGGACAGTTTTGCTGTTTGTTCAGCAAATGACCTCACATCTAACAAAAAGGACAAAACATTTAGTCGTTATGCTTTCCTTTCCTGTTTCATCCCTCACCTTTGCTTCTGTAGTAAGCTGACTTCAGCTGCCAAGAGCAAAGCAGATGGAAGCCTGACCCTGCAGCAAATGTATTTTAAGTCATGGGGTAGCGATAGAAGGTCTGAAGGCTATCATCAAAGCAATAGAATAATGTCCCACAGAGAGATGGAGTTGCACAGCCCACATTTTATCTCAGCAAGACTGCGCAGCTAAGTGTAGGGATTGTTTTGAAAATGAAAAGGGGCTGGGAATTTGATTAGATGCTGATATGATTTTATATTTCATTTCCTATAATATTTCTTGAGCAAAAAGAAAGGAGAAGCTCAGAAACTCTCCAACTATTCATTTCAAAATTGGACACAATTGGAGAATGTTAAGGATAAGATGCTGTGCTTTCAGATGTGATAATATCAGTGGAGCCTTTGGAAAAGAAAAACAAGTTATGTGGCAAATAAAGGGGATCCCAGCAGAGCAAAATCTTGCTGCAACATCTGTGTTTATCTTTCAGCCTGTGCTACTGGAGGTTTTTTTGTGAGTAATCCCTGAGGGAATGTCTGGAAAACAGGGCAATATTCTAGTCCTTACTAGTATGGGTTACATGTGCATATTAGGTTGACAGGTAGCACAGCCTCCTAGGAGTGGACTGAAACAGTTGGTGCTGAGCACTTAATGCCTGTTTTGTATGTTTAGGGGATTGCTCCATAATGCATCTAGGCTGGTCCCGAGCTGAATTCCCATGAGGGACCAGAGAATGTTTGCTGAGCTTTCTGTTGAGTTCCGGATTAGGTGGATCTTCCAGTTCAGTTTCACCCAAATAAAACTCAGTTTCTATGCTCTGAAGCACACCACAATGATGCTAAATGGCAGTGCTCAGGAAAGTCACTCAAAAAGCACACTTCAGGTGCTGATACACTAATAAAGATGCATCTTCAGATACCAATTGCAATACTGACACCAACAAAATCTTATGTATAGATTCAGACTTCTCAGGTTCCCAAATCTCGGAAATGATTCATCACTCCATCACTTCAGAGTCTTTTACTTCAGCACAATCCTCTACTGATACTGACTCTATCAACTCTTTCACAAAGAGCATGCAGTCATAGTCCAACAGAGCTGAGGTTAACAGTCACCAGGCTGGCTTCTGTCATTCATTCACATTGTATTTCCCAGAATCCCTTTTTCTGTATTTACTGATTAAATGAGAGTATGAATACTAAAGTAGATGTCTGAGACAGCTGGAATGCCTATCTGAAGATTAAAAAATAGAAAATAATAGATAAAATAGAAAATAATACCTTTACTAATGAAGAAGAGCTAATGGAAATGCTCCAGTGCTGCGTGTTCATTAATTCCTATTTTCCATCTGACCTCATGCAAATATCTTGGTTGCTATGTAGTGTTTTAAATGCAATAAATACTGAGAAGATCAATAAAAGAGGAGAATGTTCACAAGGATTTATTTAGAGTTCCTATTGACCAATACATATCTATCCTACTTAGAATTTAGTAACTGCAGATGAGCAGGCCATTTATAATAGAAGACCCCCAGGCATACAAAAGAAAATGCCTCTGGCTGAGATGAACTTGCACATGCAATGGGGATTTGCAGCACACACACTAGCAACGATCCATTGAGTTAAAGGGAAACTGACCTGGAAGGTCCTGCTGCAAATAACTGTCTATCCAGCACTGTGACTGCAAACCATCAGGTCTGGAGTCTGGAAGAAAAGTACTTATGCTTTATACAACTGATTACAAAAACTAAAATTGATTTAGGGACTTAAGAAAACAAAAATCTCTGCCATAAAAAAATAAACAAGTAAGGACAGACTTCACCATCTCGTTTGTTGCCCACTTTTATGAAATTTTATTGGCAGCATCCTCAACTAAACTCATCATGAGCTTTTTGAAGGCTGTAAAATCTCCAGGAAGCTGAGATTTTTTTATCACCCAGCAAGCAAAAAAATCCCACAAGACTTTGTTCTACGATACACAGAAACCTCTGATTTGGGACCCAAATCCCTGAGAGAATGGAAGAACTGTTGCTCTAGAGAATTTTAATGACAGTTCATAGAATCACAAAATCATTTATGTTGGAAAAGAATTTCAAGATCAATTCCAACCATCAGCCTGACCTATTGAGTCCCATCATTAAACCACATCCACATGTCAGGGATGGGGACTCCACCATTTCCTTGAGGAGCCCAATCCAATGTTTGAAATAGAATTAGATTATACAGAATTCAGAAATTAAAACTAGTGCCTTGAAAATATATATGGAAGGTGTAGGCAACAACTGGAATTTTTCATTTACAGGCATTTGAACCATGGATGACAAATACATCCTTACTACTTCTTTTTATGAGGTCCACTGGTACCTTATGCTTAATGAACACTTCAATAATAAACGTCAGTCACTGCTTCAAAATGCAGCACAGAGGAGCCATGTAACTCTGCTGCTTTATACCCGCCTGGCTGCAAGTCTAGAAAATGCTTTTTCCTTACAGTATCAGAAGCTACAGATTTTAGTAAACAGTTTTGGTACGTACCATGTGCATCTTGGCTCAGGGCTGCTAGTGAATTTAAAGTAAGGGTTCATAATTTAATTCTTTACTGAGACCTCTCAGATCTGTGTCTATGAGTGGGTTCTTAAACCACAAAATTGCTCAGGTTGGAAAAGACCTTCAAGATCATCAAGTCCAACCTCAAGATCATTAAGTCCAACTACAAAAGATATCGTTACACTGTCTTATGTGTTTTTCATAGTGACAATAAGAAACAGTTCTGATCCTGGTCCTGGAAGTTTATGTCTCACCAGTAGGTCAGAGAAGAAGGAGGAAGCCATGATAATACTGATTTCAATTACAGAAAGGGTGAGTCTGAAAATCGTTTATCATTTAAGTCCTGTTGACTTTCATAAAAATTGGGATCATAAAAAACCTTACCTCTGAAAGCTTACCCAAGAATCTGAATTTATCATGGTATTCCTGTCACCTCACTTTGTCATCTCTTATGTAATTTAATGCAGCCATTTAAACTCACTTTGTAGTCAATGCAGAGAGAGCAGCATCTTCAGAGAAGAAGTCATCCTGTTCATTTTTTTTTGCGATGAGATAAATTGCTTTACGAGATACCTGTCTGTGGTGTGCTATAGTATGATGGCGTTCAGAAATGAAAAAATAAAGGCTAATGAAAAGAAGTGAATGAAAATACTTTAACCCTCATTAGGGTTTAAATGCTTTCTGATTTTGTCTTTTTTTGTTTCTTTCACTTTTACTTCTTTTAAAGGTATTTTGATAACATTGGTTAGAAAAGTATAAAAATACTCCCATGGTGGAATATATTTGAAATTATGCATGGAGCTTATTCAATGAAATAATTTAAACCATAAGATCATTAAACTCTAATCACAGATTTGTATATACAAGATACTCTAAGCTACATAGACTCATGAACTTGACACTAAGAGGCACAATGCATTTGGAAGAGGTATATCAAGCTGACTTATAACCTCTTGAGAGTGAACACAGTCAAGCCTTGAGACTTCTGCAGCAGCACACGTTTCAGCAGAGGCCAGGCACTATCAGCTTTTGTATAGTTCACAAGTTAAGGGTCAGTGTAATAATTAAAGGTCACTGTAAAAGGAGATAGAATTTTAAATGAGAACTAAAACCTTTTGAAGGCTGCACATTTTGATATTGGCCATCCTCCCCTGGCAGGAGCACCATTTCAGTTTTAGATCTTTGGGCATCAGAGCTGGTTGCCATGTTCACAGCACGCGATTCTCTCCAGGAACTCCAGCTTGCTTCAAATGAACATAGGCATCTATTTAGTAACTCCTTCTTTCAGAATCAATAAAACACAAATTTACAGATGCAGGCTTTTGCAAACAACCTGGCATTTTTACTCATGTGGACAGTGTTCTTTTAGGAACTTAAACTTGGAAGAAAAACAAAGGGTAAAAGCATATCTCTACTTTTGACTCTGCCTTTCCCCTTGTCCTTTTCTCCTAAAATTTCAGCTTCCCCTCTGTAATATTTGCCTAGTTTCCTGACACATTCTTTCATTCTGAGTTTCAGGCATGCTGTTTTCAGAGGTTCTGTTCTCCTTGGCTGCCAAAGGCTAAAAATATGTCTGGTCACTTTTCTTCTACCAGTGCATCCGAGGTTAACCTATTCATATGCTGATGGTCCTTGAAAAGCCCTTCATTCCAACCTGGCAATAGCTACAAGTTACCTAATTCCTATCATTCTGCTTTTCTGGAATCGAATTTTCCTTTAGCCCTGATGGCATCAAAGTAAATGTGTAAAATGAGTCAACGTAGCAGATGACAGTGCAGTACAAAAGATGAATGAGTAAAATGAACCGTATCCATCTTTCATGAGACTAATGCTAAAATTCAGCACCCATCTCACTACCATAAAAAAAAGAAAAAAAAAGGAAAAAGAAAAAAGGAAAGATGCCACCTGTTTAAAAATAATGAAAATTTTAACTTAGCTGTTTGGATTCTTGTGTAGTCACATGGCAGGCATTTTTGCTTACAGACAAGTTATGGACTCCATCCTTGTGTTCAAGTATGGTTCTGTGGGGGCATAGTGAGGAACTGGAATGTTGTACAAAGACAAGAGAAAATTATCTTGATATTGGAATATTAGTGAACCCTAATACTCAGTATTTATTTATCAAGAGAAGAGAACAACCCCTGGTGAAATGTGAGAGAGCCCCGGGCACATCCTCCCCTTCTCCAGAGCTTTGGGATATCCCTACTTTGCCACAGGTGCAGCACCCACAGCCACCCACACTGTGCCCCAATGGGCTTTGAGCACACAGCAAAACAGTACAGCTCGCAAAGGCAAAAAAATATTGTATAAAAATACCATTAAGGATATAGCTCCAAGGAAAAATAGGCATAGTAGACCCATTACTAACTACAGTCTCTTAGCTCTCATAAATTATTACAGAAGGTGGAATGAAAAGAGTCCATAGTATTACCAGAATTACACACTGAGCTGTCTGAGAGATCTAGATGGTTTCCTCCTAAAGCACTCACTCCTCAGCCCCTCATGTATTAGCTTCCCCGCTGGCAGCTCCTGT
Organism: Centrocercus urophasianus; assembly: GCF_019232065.1. Classification (NCBI taxonomy): domain Eukaryota; kingdom Metazoa; phylum Chordata; class Aves; order Galliformes; family Phasianidae; genus Centrocercus; species Centrocercus urophasianus. The sequence continues at coordinate 4,861,973 of NW_024884722.1, forward strand.
CTGCAATGCTACAAAAATCAGTAATCTTCCACACATGAGCTTCTGTTCCATTCATCCCTCCTGTGCCAGGGAGCGCGATGGTGTCAGAAAACATCTGAATCCTACACAAACAAACACAGGCCATGAATTATTGAAGACCAGTATTAATATCTGTAGAATGAATAATATATGTTGAGGCAAGTCTCATTATTTTTCAAACTTCTTTTGTAACGTGACTCATTGCTCTTTGCATGTGAAAATGTACCCATATCATCTACTTTACAATTCAGTAATACTATTTTCACAAATCCAAGTGTTAACTCACTTTTTTTGATAGTTCATTTTAGCTCCACAGAACCCAAAATAGCAGGAATCATTGTTTTTACTGGTGGGCCAAAGATGGGTTTTCAACATCCCTAAAGTTTAGACAAATGAGATTTCAAAAACATTACAATTGGATCATTTAAATTTGAAAGGTAAAAAGAAATGAAAGATTAGCCACGGAGCTATGACAGTCTGTCTGAATTCATTTACGGTGTGCACTAAGAGCTATTGCAGTGATAGGCACCCAGAGACAGCAAGAAGATGAAAGGAAGTGAGAAAGAGTCATATGATGTCAGGAGGTGATAAGGTTGAGTGATAGTACATTTGTTAATGGTGACATTAAAGCTTCTGGATTTGTCACACACAGTGCTGGAAGCATGACATGATATGTGACAGTTTCTCAACGTGTTCCTTTTGACTCTTCTTGGAGAAATAATCCTCTCCAAAAAACCACCATGGCTCTGGCAAAAGTCCAAAACAAGGAATTTTGGTAAAGGACTAAATATGTAGGTCATTCATCAGCAGATATAAAATGCAACTTTTAGAACTGTATGTCTGGACAGCAGAGCAGGGAAGAAGTTACAAATGCACATCTGTATAAGAACAATCTTCAAATGATGCTATGGTCTGTATTTTCAAGAATGTGTCCTCCTTTTTGTCATGTAACTACAATGCCTAGAAGATGGAAAACAGACCATGTGCAAATTATTCCACACATAACATCTCCTAGAACATGCGAGTAATCTGGTTGAAGAAAGGTCTGAGATGCCAGAGGCTATTTCACAGAATTGTTTGAGTTGGAAGGGACCCTTGAAGGCCATTTGGCCTAACCCTCCTGCAAGGAACAGAGACATCAGAATGCTCCATCAGAAGCTCAGAGCCCTGACCTTCGGTGTCTCCAAGGATGGAATATCAATCCTTCTTGGAATATGTTCCAGTGCTTCACCAGTCTTACCTTAAAAATCTTTTTCTTATACGCAGTTTAAATCTTTCCTCTTTCAGCTTGAAATCACCTCTCCTTGTCCTGTCACACCCCTTGGGCATGAAATTTCTCAGATAGCACATAACAGAGGCAGGTTCCATTGAAAAAGGATTCTCCTGGAATATAATAATCTAAAAACAGGAAAAGAATAATTATGTTTCCATCAAAAACAGAAACTTTTGTTTGTTTGTTTCAAGGAATTGTTAAAAAAAAAAATCAGAATTAACAGAGGATTTTCATATACTCTTTTTTTAAAGTGAAAATTCTTAAGAGAACTCTAGTTTAAATTTTCATGCTCCATGAGACTTCTGAAGAGCACAGAATTGCATGGTACTTGATTCGTAGGATTAGACGAGGTGCCCGAAGACACAGACTAAGTTCATGCCTTTTGAAACCTCTATAAATTCTGTATTTCCTTCACATTCTTGAGTCCAAAAAGACCACATAACGTGACCACCACATACCTGTGAACCACAAGTCCACATTTCTAAAGAAATTAGCATTCAAAGGCTGTCTCAAAACTGTCTCAGAGGACAATGACAAGCCAACCTAAGACTGCTCTGTTACCAAAAGGTACCTCCCCATCTTTCCTCTTGATCCTGGTTCCATGTAATTACCCTTAATTTATTGCTAAAATTACGTGGCCCACAGGGTAAATTCAGTCATTTCATTGCTCAAATGAAAATGAACCATTTAATTTTTGGAGGTTACATTTTCAGTCCAATGATTCACTGCAGAACTGCTTGAATATTAATGCTTACTTACAGAAGCAGGGGGGATCTCACAGCTGGAGGAGGTGAAGAAGTCAGATAATCCCCTGAGACAGAGAGTCCAGTTATGAAAATGCATCTTAATATTCTCAGAAAGTCGTCTGGTCTTCATAGTAACACTTTGAAGCGTTATGCAAAAGGAATAACAAGTTCATATCCACAAAAAATGTCAAATAAATAATTTCTAAAGACTGAGAGATTTTAACATGGACTCAAGCATTACATCTTTCATTAAAGCAGTGGTAAGACATTTGAGCCAGCCATAAAACAGACAATTGCATGTTCCAATTCAGAAAGCGTTACAACTTTTATTTAGCTACATTACTGTTGGAAAATACCATGAAAATTAGTCGTGTTTGATTGACACACTTGGAGATTTTGCTTGCACAATGACTGTGTAGATTCCCCTTAGTGTAAACTAAATAAATAAATGTAAGGACCAATATAATTTTCTGAAGCAGAGTGAAAAATTAAAAATAATATTTTAGTATCTTTGCCTTCCACCCTTAGCTTTCTTGTAGATAAATAAAAACATGCGAGTTGCTCCAGCAAGCTCAATATTTCAGTGCTATGAAACAGCTTTGAAATATAAATTCTCTACTAACACAAAATTTTAAAATAACTTTTGTTTGTAATTTATTTATTGTAAGCACAAAATGCTTTCCCCACTGTTTTTAATTGCAAGCTAATCTTCCTTCCATCTTTTATCTTTTCTTAAGTATACCTATGTTATAAAATGATGAAGTTATTAACTTGCTTGCATGCTGGGGTTTAATGGTGCATCAAAAAAAAAAAAAAAGCAAAAACAACACCATGGTGTGCTAGGCTACTCCACTTTTCTGCTGCTTAAATGAAAGTGCATGAATATATTTACCCAACATTGCCCTCAGCACCCTGTTTTGTTCCCATAAAAATGAAATTACTTTTTGAGTTACTAGATTTCAGTGCTCTTCAAATCTAGGTGGTTATCTCTGTAGTAACAACTAATGTGGATTAAGTGTTATGAATAAATCTAAAATGTGTATACCTCACTTTAACACTGAGACATAAAAACTGCTTTATAGAAGCAGGGAAATGAGAAGTGCACCCAGCAGCCAAAGTTCATTGGTTAAATTGAAGAAGAACATTCAGTATTCTGTGCATGAAACTGCCATAATGCATAAGAGTAGAACAACATATAATTTAATTCAATTATTCAGATTAATATAATTTCAAAGCCAATGTTATTACATAAACAAATTAATACACATTGAGAATGCAGATTTAGTCTGTTGCAATCTTCTCAACTGATCAGACTGTAAGAAACACACAAAATGAGACCTAAAATAGGACAAGGTTTTTTTATCGAAACCAAAACCAAACTGCAAGGAATTTGGCTATAGCTTCTCTGTATTGCCACACTATAATATGTACAGCATCAGCAAAAAGATATTTCAAAAGGTAGCCAAATGTCCTAGCATTGTTTAGAGTTTAGTCAACTCCTTGAAATATGTGACCTCTGAAAACTGTCTTGGCATTTGATTTTTCCCATTTTGAAAAATGCGTCTATATTTTCTAATGTTTTTTCTTTAGTTAAAATTAATGATCTAGCCCTGCAAAGATTTTCTTGTAGCACACACTAATACTGAGATATAGATCTCCTTGAATCAAGATGAATGCTTTATAATTCACAGATTCTTTTCAGAAGTTCCATGAATCGAGGACTTCTTAGTGGCTAAGCAGACTGGACATATCCCCAGTCACTGAAATCAAGTGTTGTCTGCAGTAAAAAAAGGCTTAAGAACGGATAGCAAATTGAAGAGCTACTTCTATCTTTGTAATATACAGTCAATTACACACACTTGACTCATACAAAGAGTGCCTCAAGTTTGATTTACATTGGTTTGTTTGCTGCTTGGATTAATAGAATGGTTGGAACTCAAGTTGGACTCCAAAGGACAGACAGCGATATATTTGTTTGCAGAGGAAACCAAACCTGTGCTCCTTAACAACTTTGCATCCTCAGATCTACATATGCAAAGAGTAGTAGATCTGAAACAAGCAAGAAAGAAGGGCCCAACACACAAATATGCACATCAGCTTCTTAGCATGATACTAACAGAGGATAAATGCAAATTTTTGTCATTTTTCATGGGAAGTAGAAGAAGAGTTTTACTCTCATAAACAGTTGTTTGGAATCTCATGGTTTCCAAATACTGATCCTTCATTAGAATGATTTGTGGATGCCTATACCCTGACACTCCCTGACCTCCTGCCTCCAGCAGCTCCAGCTTTGCTAGGAATTTTGCACCATACCGAAGGGCAGAGCTGGTTCTACTTCTCAGGTCAGCCATTTCCTCAAACTTCCCTGGCAGCTCCTTCAGCTCTGCAGTTCATTGTGCCTACCATCTTTCCCCACTTTGAATTCCCTCTGGCTCAGTAATGATCGATTTGCCAGGAAAATTTTAACTTAGCACCTTTTAGAACATATCAATTACTCTAAAAGCTCTCTTGAATCATTGTTTATGTGCCCATTTCACCTTCCTATCTTAGTTTCTGTTAACCTGGTAAAACCTCTTGATGTAGCCTTTGCCAGTTCTTGTGCTTTCTCATTGCAAAGTCTTGAGCTTTATTTGCCACGGTAGTTTTTGGTGGTGGTTTTGTGTTGTTTTGTACGTAGCTTTATATTGGCACAGTCCTTTCTGGACTATGTGTGATTTTAATGATCTGAATATACTGCTGACTGTTCCATCTTCAAGTTGACCCTTATCCACTGCAACTCAGAAGGAATCTATATCTAAATATCCTAATGCACTTTGACACCTTAGAGTAAACTTGTCAGGTGTTTTTTGTTATTGTTGTTGCTGTTGTTGTTTCTCTTGTGCCTCTCTCTTATCAACTAACTTGTCAGTTCCACCACATAGGCTGTCAGGAACTACATGAAGGAAATGCATTTTGTGAATTAATATTTATAAAGACAGGCAGTGGGATGTGATTTTCATGCTAGAGGAGGTTTCATGCTAAATACAAACTACTTATGCATTAAATTTCCCATCAATAAAAGAACTAATGCATCAAAGAATGACCTTTACGTATCCACCTATGCTATCATTCTTAATTCAGATACCCTGCAATATCATTTAATAGGATAATTATGTTGTTAACCTGGCACATAAATCTTCAGTGTAAAAATTAGGCATATGGTCTGAGTGATATTTCAGCTCTTGGGTTCCATTCCATAAGATTTTTTTAGGCTAACAAGAACAAACAAAGGTTCCACTTGTAAATTCAGAGGCACCTGTCCTTGCTAGAATTCAAAAAATCTGTGAGAGAAATACCTCACATTGTTTGCTTATCTTCACACAAATCTGAATATCAGACCTGAGATGGCTCATAAGCTCTGTTTTTTCTCATGTTACAAAGAGGTTGGGATTGAGGTGTCAGAGCAATCTCAGCTCCCAAGTCCTTCAGTACACTTTCTGGGATGCAAAGATTTATCACTGATCAAAGAATTACACTTTCCTATGGAAATGCATTTTCCTGGGGAAAAAAGAAAACAACATAACTAATATAGAAGCAGACCTCCTTACAAGAGTGCATAAATGTTGAAGTTTTGAATAATATGTTTCTGTCTTGTAATGAGGAGGCGCTCTTTTCTTGTAGAGTGCCTCCTGAAGGCATTGCTGCTTCTCCATGCACAGTCCAAGGGCATTGTGATTGAGCTGCACACTGAAGCAGTCACTGCTTGGATAAACACTGTCAGCTGTCAAACTGTGATTCACCAGTGTTTTATCTGGGGTTATGTCAGTAAAACAGAAGTTCCTTAGTAGAAGTCAAGGTGCTGTCCTATACTGTCATGGTTTACGTGACAATATGCAAAAATAGCTTTAAACAGTTATTCATTTTCTACCCTTAAAACCAATCAGGATGGGGTTGGTGGTGTTTTCTGGAGTTGCAAGTTAAAATACATTAAAATAAGTTTAAAGATTTGTCCAAAAATCAGCTGACAGCTATTCTTCCTGAGAGGTTACACCAACAGGCATGGACAGACAGAACATAAATTGGACACATTCCTGTAGAACAGTTGCATAGCAGCTACTGTCTTGAGAAGCCTCCCTTCCTTTCAAGCTATGGACAATCTTTCTACGCTACCTGGTACTTGTAGTGTAATTTCTATTCCCGTGTCTGTGCCTTTCCTTCTTTCCCAAAGTGACATCCTTTGTAATGAGATTTAGAAATCATTCCAGAGGTGATATTTTTAATTATGATCTCGCTATTTTCATATGTTTATATCACTCCGATTCTGTCTTTCATCTGCCTTTCCTCAGTAGACTGCAAGATGTGTACTCTTAGCTTATAAATTCTTAATGATGTAGTTAAGGAGCACTGGATAAATTTTAGCTACAGAATGACTCTAAGCTGGTGCCTAGTGTAATTGCACGTTGCAGTAAAAATGCTATACTTTGTTCATTTCACCAAAAGAATAGCATCCTTCCTTCTCTAGCGAAACAAGTAAAATTGATATGATACCAATTTCACTGATTATCGTGTTCTTCTGATTATGAAAGACTGTATTCTGTGGAACATCAGAAGAACATGGTAATAAAAGCAAAGAACTCATTAGGCACTTAGACTAATTCACTGTTTTTCTGTAAGTAAACAAAAACCACACATATGCCATTTATCTCATTCACTGAAAGTTCCATTACATTCTACAGAGATTTTGAGCTCCATCTGCAAATGCAGCTGACTCTGCTCATCGAGATCTAACTCCTACTTGCAGGCAGCAAACTTCATCAGGCAGAAGAAATTACTTAGGAATTAGCTTCAGAGGAAAAGCTGGCTCAAGTATTGATCAAATTTACTGTTTCAGAAAGTTCATATTTGTATCATTTTTCCACAGTTGACACATCCCATAGAGATATTGAATGCAATGGAGCAGGTTAAATTATTAATAGCTTTTTAAGGTGGAAAATCTTACCACTACACAAAATCAGTAAAATAGGTGAGCTACGGAGTCTACAGAGGGTCATCTATCACCATGTACCAAGTAGCCTTCACATACATCCCCAAGTGTCTTTGATTAAGGGTTTTTCATCCATAATTTGTTATAAATGTGGGGGTATTCATATCCATAAGCTTGTTACTGAAGACAGAAAGCATATACCAGAACAGGAACGGGACAATAGATAGAGAAACCAGTAAGGTTTCAGAAAAAAAAAACCATTTTTCCATGGAGAGAAGAGTCTACGTCTCCATGAACAGAATTAGTTGTATCAATGCCATTGTGAGACAATTGTAAAAGCTGTGAAGGAAAAAGGTACATTTACTCTAAGACTACTAAATTAAGCAAAGAATGTAACAGGAGATTGCCTTTAATTGATATAGTCTGGGGACTTTCAGCAGCCCACAAAATAAACAGGGATCTGATCCGTTAAGATATTTGCTGCAACTAGGACTTTTCTTCTCTGATTTTGTGTAGCTAAGTGTCTGTAGTATTAATTAATGCAAGAACACATTTGCCTAAGATTCACAGAATTTTAAAGAGGACCCCGTAGGCATATTTGGAAAAGTTCCACAAACTGCTGAGTTCTCTTCTGATTCCAAAAATAGAGGTTAACCTGAGCACTGACAATCACTGCATTTGAAAACTTGATTTAGCAAAATGAAACAGAGCAGGGAGTGAAAGGAATTGAGGCCAAGGTCACAGGACCCAAAATAATGTTAAAAAACATCCCCAAGGCTTACATTCCATTCCTCTGTTCAAACGTCTCTATGCTTCTATGTGGTTTTTTTTTTTTTTTTTTTTTTTTTTTTACAGAAAAGAGCTAGGGAATTAGCAGTGTTATAAACATCCATAATCTGTAAATTTAGGTTTCAGAAGCAGCTGGAAGAACTAGCTAATAACTGTTTTCTTCTCCTGTTTATAACATAAAAGTTCTTAGTTAGATAGTCTGACATCTTACTCGTAACACCAAGGAATAAATATAAAGCAGGATTTAAACTGCTTGTCTGAGCTGGTCAGCTTTTATTCCATGGAAAAGTTAGTGTGTGTTCAAACTCTTGAACTGTCGATGTTCTTTTTGGTGATTAAGTAGAAAAACTTCAACAAAACAACAAAAATTACATTCCCATACTCCCTAATGAAACAATCATGGCACCAAACCTGCTGGCCTTCAAGAAGCCTTGAAGGGTTTCATTTGACATGTAGGCTGAATTTTGGGTGGTCCTAAGAACACAGTGATCTGTGTGGGTCCCTTCCAACTATGATTCTTTGATGATTCAAAAGGAATCTTGAAACATCTAACTAACATGAATATTTTATAATGCAATTAAATTTATTCTTTAGGAGAACTTACGGATAATACACAGAGCCCCAACAAACCAAATATAAGGGAGATTTGCTAACTAGTAGCTGTAAAATCATCAGCTCTACTTCTTCAATTTGGCTCACGTTCTAGTCAACAGTGTAGTAGGACAGAAGCTGTTTGCACCTTGAGGTTAATATCATCCCAATCAGCCCTGGCAAGCTGAAATAATTAATTGAGGTCATCTGGTAATTGTGCACTCTCCAAAAATTCAGAACAGTTCTTTTCCTCATTAAAATATATCTTTTTTTCTTTATGGGCAGAACTTCCCTGCTATCTTTTCAGCTCTTAGCTTCCTTGTCAGTCCCTGTTGAAGCAGAACAGTTCTGGGGGTGTTTTACGTCTAGAATCAGAGTTCCTCTCCCAGCTCTGCAAAGCATATTACTGCTATCCCACAGCTGCTTTTGGTTTGACAGCTCTCTTCTCCTGCGTCTTCCAGATATCAAGACAAGATTTCACACAACATTCATCTCAAAATCAGATGGGACTTGCTCTGCTGAAGTCTCACGCAGAGCTTAATGACAGCAATTGAAAGATTTTTGACAGGTGCTGCATTGCAGTGCTTATCTGTAAAGGCATCTTGTTTTCCTTCTTTGAAAGATGGGAGCTTAAGACACAGCTTCAGCATTACCACTGCTGAATAATAGAATGGCCAGGGTTGAAAGGATCATTGTGATCAACTCATTTCAACCCCCTGCTACGTGCAACCACCAGACCAGGCTGCCCAAAGCCACATCCAGCCTGGCCTTGAATGCATCCGGGAATGGAGCATCCACAACCTCCTTCGGCAACCTGTTTTAATGCATCACCACCCTCCATGTAAAAAGCTTCCTCCTAATAAGTACCAAGGAAGCTTCCTTCCAAAGGAGTTCCACTATTTTGGAGTTATTCTTTCAAAATAAATTCTTGCCGGACACTTTCTAGTACCAATTCTTTTTATTTTCAACTCATCATACATTTGCTGTTTGGAAGATAACATTTACATCTTCCCATTCCATCCATTCCTAACTGTTCAGTCATGTTTATTTGCCATAAGCTTGATTTAATTTCTTAGCAAGGACCACAGGGAAATTGAGTTGCCCTTCATTAGTCTCTTGTAATTATGTTTTTAACTCTGCTTTCTAAAGCAGCTCTCAGATGCCTTCAGCTCTGGGGCTGTTTTGAATCATATCACTGCCTCATTACCTGACATTTTTAGAAAACTGCTGAAACAGATGAACTAACTTGACATGGAGACTGCTGCAGTATGTGTCCCAGTAACATCAGATAGAAAAGGCGTGAGGAGGTGCTCTCAGTGATGTATCAGTACCAGGCTGGATTTGATTTCTCTGAACTTTGTGATATTCTTGCTTATGGATAATAACCCATGCAGATTCAAAAATTCTAACTCTGATTAACTCCACTGCAGCCATCATAAGAACAGTACAGCCTTGATTATATAGGCAGCATTAAGGTATAACTTTTCCAGTATCTGAAAAAGCTAATAAGCCTCCTAGCTGACTAATTGGCTATTTTTGCACTATTTGATCTAGTCTGAGGGAAACTGAAGTATGTATTTATTTTTAAGTTAGAACAAATTGCCAATCTTTGGAGCTCTGTATTCTTTAACTTCCTCCCCTTTGTCTTCCTCCTACACATGCCCCTTGGAAGACAACTCTTGCCCCTTGATGGGCAAATCTGACTTAAGAGAACACATCAGGGGAGCAATTGCTGAAAACCATATGGCTGCCCAGAAAAACTCAGACTACAAAAGAGAGACAAGAAAATAACCCTCAATACAAAACGAATCTGACCTCTTGAACTTCTTTCCCCTGCTCTGATGGATAGATAGCCTTCTTGTTCAGAAATGCATATGGTTGGCATCTCCCAAATCTCCATTTGGACATGACACACGTTGCATCACTACAATCTTTTCTATTCACAAATGAATGGTCTTTGCTTTCTGGTGTGGCTCTGAAAGTGAGAGAGGTGGTCAGACTTGACATTTTTTCTTGAACCAATGATCACCATTATTCATCTCCCTTTGTGATGCTTCCTGTACTGATAAATTTCCTACCTTTAGGAACTGAACAGAGAATTTTATTGCCTTGAGCTTAATTCAATAGCACATACAAGACGCACTAGCTCCTTAATGTACTAACTCCTGGCTTTGAACAAAATCCAGCTTTACAAGAAAATCTGAGTCTTAGCGTTCAATATAATTGAACTTGAATTCAATATAATCAGTATATAATTATTGCATAGTACATCACTGAGGTAATATCTGCTAGGATTTTTAGTTTCTCCGTAGCCACTTTAACAATTTATGAGTAAAATTGTGTGGTTCACATTTTCTCCTCTACCTCATCTGATATCAGCAAACTGTGAGTTAAATCATGGAGTGACTTAGCTCTATCCTTGTCCTTTCTGTTGGAGCTATTTTGTAGCAAATCTGATTCAGTATTCACTGCATCTCTGAGATGCATCTCAGACTTCAATCTCTGCAATGCCCTGAGAGCACTCTAACCCATAAGCTCTAGACTCAATTGTGAATATTTCATTCCAAACCCGCAAATACTTAACTTTATCAAACCCTACAGTTAGAGCAGATTAAGGCCTGTACAATAATTACCCATAGACCTCTGAGAAATCTTCCTGGGGGTCAAGGAATACACCTTCAAAATGCTTTATGATTAAACTATATAGAAAAAGTGACTTAAATTCATGCTCATAAACACTTAAGTGAGAGACTAAAAGCAGAGATGCCCCCTTACTTATTGTCTCTACCAACTAGTTACCAGCAGCTCCCATTCAGCTTACTGCCTTAATTTTCTACTGAGTCCTTCCAGGCACTGCCCAGGAAACCTACCTACCCTTAGAGTTGATTATTTATGACCCATTGTCTGCAGCTTTTCATAATTTCTTTGTTCCAGTATCTATTTCCATACATTAAAAAAAAAAAATAAGAATAAAAATAATAGCATCCTGTTCCAGCTGCCATCTTTAGCCCAGAAGTTGGAAATCTTAAAAAAAAAATTTCCAATCTGATTACTAGTAGAAAACTCCCTAATTACCAGCTCATTTTTTTTTTTTCATTTAGCACAGAGTGAAGCTTCATACTTCTCATGGACATTAATATGTTTTGAACTCTGGGCATGACTGGAAGTGGAATTTTTGTAGCGAGATCTCTTGAGTATGTTCTGACATTTCAAAATCCAGTGGGGGATACAGGTACCCAAAATCTGCTGAAAATCCTATTTTCCTTAAGTAGAGACAAATTTAGATGTTCTCACTGCTCTGAAAATTCTGATTATAGTTCTATCTGGGTATGATTTGTGTCTCTCTCAGGTAAACTTGGCCTTTTCAGCTTTTACTTAGCAATGCATGGTTTATGCTCTGTTACAGCCATCTCTGGCTTTGGATCAGAAGATTCTGTTAGGAGGTGATTGAATTTATATTCATCACAGAAAGCAATTAAGTAAAAGCAAATCATGATTAAGAACAAAGGGCACAACACTGGGAGGGAAGCAGCAGAGACAGAAAGAATGTGAATACCCAGTTCAGTCCCTCGAGTTCTCTTGGCAACAGCCATACCTCATCCTTTTTTTCCCCAGGAACTGTACTTAGTCTCCTGTTCTTGACAAAATCTGTGCTCATAATCTTATCCTGATGTTACTGTATTAGAATTGAATACCAACAACAGTAGATAAGATGATGTGATATTGCTTTTAATCCCAAATGAACGAACTGCAGTAAACGTTGCATAGAACAAAGCACCAAATTAATTAGAAGTATCAGAAAACATAAAACAGAATTTTGGTTTTTTCCTTTTCCCTGAGTTAGTCATCTGATTTCATTTTTCATTTAGTGCATTGCAGGTTTTTTTTTATGCCAGTCTGTTTCTAGATTTAGTGTACTGCTATTTTCACAGCCAGGAAAATAACAAGACTCACTGCATTGCTCTCTCTGGATTTTTGTTTGTAGTTAATTCAGTCTGAGCAAATCAGAAAGAATTATACTATAGCATCAATTCAAGATAAGAAGCAACGCTGATCAAAAAGTAGAGGTTTCTATTTGAAGGGATAATTATCTTACGTGAATAAAACTTACTTTTGTTTCAGAATCCAAAACACCAATTTGAGTCAGAAGCATCCAAAAAAATACAGCTTCTCAGCAACACTGACATTTGAGAGCATTAATTTAAGTGGATACGTGCAGTGGATTTCCTAGCTTTTCTTCAAAACACTCCCACTGTAGGCTGACTTAAGACTCTTTGCCCTACTGCATTCTATGATGAATGTTTTGGATCCAGAGGAGTTCATTAAACCCAAAATTTGTTGAATGAATTTCCAAAAAAAGATTGTAATTAGGTGGAAAAATTTATTAACAGCTCAAAAGAGAAGTGCCCTTAGTGGAAACAAATGTAGAAATACAATCTTTAGCAGATAAGAAATTATTTATCCTAATAATTAAAAATCAGTTTAAAAATTTGAAATGTACTTGCAAATTATAGTTATGAATTTAGAAAAGTAAAAAGAGTAGCAATTTATTAACAATTTTGAGTAATGAAATCAATTAAATACTGATTAAATATTGCAAACATATTAATGGAAAATACAAAACTGAGGCCATTTTGAACTCCCCCAGGTAGAGACAACTTGAAAATTCTTTTCAGTTTCTCTTTCTCCGTGCCTGTTGTTTCTCTAGGTCTAGCAACCTATAAACTAAGTGAAATAACAGTACAGTTGATTTTGCACACTTCTTCCTATAAAAACAGGCCAAGATCTAAGTGAAATCCAATCAAGAATGTGGTATAAACACCCTCATTCAAGAGGTTTTACCTAAAGTCGGGGGATTGAAGTCTATGCACTGGAACCTTGAATCTGCAGAAAGCCTCAGTGAAGTCTGCAAATAAATTTGAAGCCTGAGGATCTGAGCAGGGGAGAACCCTGCAGCTGGGGGCTCTTGCCAAGACTCCCACTAGACTTCATATGACACACTCAAGGTGCTCCTCTCTTTGGAAAATCATTGCTATCAAGACCATCCTCCTTGTTATCACACGTGATTAAGTGATTGCAAACAAATGCAACGGATATAAAGTTTAAAAAGCTACATTATTTTTGTCTCACAACGTTAAATTTTTTTAAACTATCCCTTTCCAAACATCATTAATAAAGCTAAACTGCCATTAAAATAAATAGAAAAGGAATTCCAAATCACATACACAAGATTATTCAAGAAATCTTGAAAACGTGTAGGCTTGCATCCACCAACATCTGTAGTAGCAATAAAAATAATGTATGAAGAACAGTTTCAAGACAAAACAGTACACTAGTTTTCCACCATTTACGCTCATTTTGGAGTTCAAAGAATTTTCAAATTGAAAAAAAAAATCAGGAATTTTTTCACCTGCATTCAAAAGGCTGATGGAAAATAACTGCCTTCTCATTAAGCTAAGTGAGATCTATTAGCAAGTTGTCACTCACTAAGACAGAAAGTTTCTCCCCAAGTTTGCATGGAAACCAGGAAGGCCAGTTTAGATTCATTATGCATGGAGCAAAGCAGTATAAGATTAGGCTGTGGCTATGAAGATGAGGTGCTGGAGGCCCTTCTGCCACAGTGCTACACCGACTAATGAAACTCATTTATCAGCACTCCTTGCTTTGGGGAACAGGAAGGAAGGATATGCTGACTTTTTGAGAACAGCTAACATTTTCTTTAATATTTTATATATTTATCCAGAAAGTAATTAAGTTATTTTTGAAATTATAAAAATAGAATGGACGCACTCAGGTAATGAGCATTATATGTTTCTGGGAATGGATTGACTTCCTAAGATTTAGCAGATTGTGGATCAAAGCTCTGTATTTCTATGAGTGTAAAAGCACTGGCAGATCTATTGTTTGTGTCCAAAAAGCATCAAAATGGCAACAGTAGATTTTAAATCTCCCTTCGTAGTTACATTTCCATTTCTCAGATTACGTCCAAATATTCCAAGAGTTTGTCACATTAGAACCATCGTAAAATCATCAAAAATCGGAAAAGCTCTCCAAAATCATCTAATGCAACCATCCATCTACAACCAGTATCTCCCCACTAAGCCATGTCCCTCAGCACAACATCTAAACACTTCTTGAACCTCTCCAGGGGTGGTGACTCAACCACCTCCCAGGGCAGTCTGTTCCAGCACCTGAACACTATTTCAGAATAGAAATTTTACCTAATATCTACCGTGCACCTTCCTTGGCACAACTTGAGTCCATTACCACTAGTCCTACCTCTAGTTATGTGGGAGAAGAGGCCAACTCCTATCTCATCATAACCTCACTTCCAGTAGTAGTGAAGAGCTATAAGATCTCCCCAGAGCCTCCTCTTTTCCAGACAAACAATTACAGTTCTCACAGCCACTTCTCATAAGACTTTGTGCACCAGACCCGATCTGTAAACTCTGTACAGTTCCTACTTCTTTAGTGCAAGCTAAACACTTAGGTCATAGATTGCTATGCTGTCAGCTAGCAATGCATTCCTGAGTACTTGCTGTACCTGAATAAGACTTAAAATTTTGAAGAGGTGAGATACTCCAAAATGAAAATCTAGCAAAGCTCTTCTGAGAAAATAGGGCAGGACCTGTTGGACCCCATAGTAAGGGAATCAGAACTGTATGAACTCGGATGTCTCTATAAACAAAACCGAATCAATTGGTGTCAAACTACAGATAGAGCCCCTGAATACCTCTTGGTATCTGAGAAAAGTTTACCTGAATACAATTTCATAGGTGGAAGAGGAGGAAAGTACTCCATGCAAGAACAGTTGATAGCAGATGATATGAAACAAAACTGAATTTTTGAGTTATTGCTTGAAATGTGTGCCACTGAGATATTAATAAAGATTTTGAGCTATTAATATTTTTTAAACAGAAGCACCAGGAAGGAAACATGCTGAAAATTATATGTATATTAATGTATAATATAAAATATTCATTAACACACAAAAATTAAGATAGCATCTAATTAATCTGCTTAACTTCTAAATGACTAATTAATCTCATTAATATAGACAATGTTTGCTGATATATAACAGAAAATAACAGCAGTATTTCCTCTTCCATGTTTAGGAACAGCTGTGAAATCAGAGCAAACAGTGATAGACTTTTCCCCATGTCTGTAAATGAGTATTTCTAAGGCACCTTTCTGAAGAGCAGCGGTTGCCTGGAAGGACAGGAAATGAGCCAAGGTGAAGGGCAATATGAATGCAGGAAGTTGCATTTTCGTCAGTATTACATTTTCATCAGTATTTATTACCTTGTTGTTTTGAAAGTCTGAAGGTTTATGGCTTAGTTCTTGTAAAAATAATTTCATTTTCATACTTTCCTACTTCTATATATTTAACAGTGATTCTTCACCTGTACTTCAGGTCTGGTATATTTCTAAATGACTGAAGTCCATGATCTTTCAATAGAATCCAGTCTAAAAAGAGAGAGGAGTCAGAATTTAATACTTCTAATTGCAGCATGGACTAGACTCATTCCTGCTGCTGCTTGACAGTTACTATCAAAAAGACATGTCATAAGCCCATTCAAACCTCTTTTGGCCAGGAATTTGAAAATTAGCCTTAAAATGCAGTTAGCATTCAAACAGCAGACCACAACTCAGCTTAATGAGTTCCCATAAAAGTGTGTTCCATGTAAAAACCTAATGATTACCTTCTTCCAGTATCAGCTCTGTCCATTTTGCAAACCAATACATTTCAAGAGGAACTGTTTAATCAAGGATGACTGAAAACAAAAGTCAGTATCAAACTTTAAAGGAATTCTTACATGCTGACAACTTCAAAAGTTGTCCGAGTAATAGAAAAAGGACCACTTCAATCATGAAACATAAAACTAAAACATTTTCACAATTTTTCAACACATTTTTCTCATCAAAAAGGCTGATCTAGCAAAACAGAAGGGAGATGGAAGATTTCACAATTCCAAATACATAGTTATCGCTAAAATTTGTTGCTGTTCACTGAATGTTTTCAAATAACTCTCCTCAAAGTTTGGATAGTACTTTGTTCTAGGGAGCATACAAAGAAACAGAATCTGCTAGATGATCCAAAATTAGATTAGAACTGAAATTAATGGCAAAAATTGACCTAATTTAATATGATTTAACACATCCAGCCACTTCATTATCCCCAGTGGTGTAAGTAATGCCCTACTTTGCGCTAGCTGGAACTAATTCTCACATAGCTTGGGATCTTTGAATACACTATGCCAGATGGAGAAGGAAAAAAGATTGTTGTTGTGTCCCAAAAGAATGAGAGAATAGGGAAATATTCATCATCCATCAAAATGTTTTTGTTCTGGTGCAAAAAAAAAAAAAAAATAGTTGCTTTAAGATTAAGCTCTTGATGCAGACCTTTCAATGCAAACAGGTAATTCAAGCATGTAATTCACATTGCTGACTTCAGTGGAATTGTGAGCACATAGCATGCTTTTGGGGAGCAAAGTCATAGAGATTTTGACATATTTTATACAAAGAAAAACCAGATTTATTTATGTACCCATGTTCTATTTAAAATATACCCATTAAGACATTTAAATTAAACATGATCAGTCAGCTCAATTTTAAACCTCAGCTTTTGTAGAGTTTTAACTACAGTACACTACAGGAAGCTCATGTAGATTTTGTTAAAGATGCAGTTTTCTTTGGCTGTGTCAAAAACTTTGGAAAATACATCTCTCCTCGCATAACCACACCAGAAATTTGAAACAAAAGAAGAAAAAAAGAAGAAGCAAACAAGTATGGAGTGAACGTCAGTAGTTTTTAAAGATACAATGAAAACTCATTAAGTGGGAATGCTGCTTCCTGATGCCAAGGCATTGTTCTCAGCAGGAAAACACCTTAAGGTGGTGGACAGAACGGGCTGTCAAGTTGGCCATAGCTGTAGATGAGTCCCCTAAACTACAACATGCAACGCATTTGTTTTCTGTCTTCCTGTCTTAATTCCAGGCTTGGAATGAGCTTTGAAATGAATTTAATAAAACTTGCAGGGAAAGACCAAGAGGATACAAGCAGAACTGGGACAGCTTTTTCAGAACTTTTCTTTGTACTCAGTGAGTCTTTGGCTGAATGTTTTTAAGTCACTCTTCTACAGCTTCCTAAAGGCAAAGTCCTCATAAATACTCATAAATGCCTAATATAATTGGCTTCATTGGTTTGCCATAGAGAGGAAACAGAGCTAAACTACCCTATCTATGCATCTATGATCACACAAACGCAGCCAGAACAGTTATTACAATATAAAATACGGCTTTTTCACAATAAGAAACACTCAGCATGGCTTAAAGCTGTAACCAGAGCTGAAAACTCTGTGCCATATCCCTTCCTTCAGTCACAATAGTTTTAAATAAGTAAAGTTTCATTATCTTCACTGCCTTGATTTAAGCAAAGCAAGGGTTTCTCAGCAGATGGCCACTTTCTGAACAGGAGATGGATTTTGTTAAAAAGACTTCTGTGTGCATCTCTTAAACACTGCACACTGCACCACATCCATAAAAATAAGAAAATGTTAGTGCTCTCTAGCCCATGAGTAAGCAGTGGCTTAGCCTTGCCTTACAACCTGCTTTCTCTCTGCTCCTATTCCATCCACGCAAATTTGCCATTCTGATGCCAAAGTGCAGACTGAGCACAGCCAATAAAACTTGGTGCAACAAAAAGATTTCATATTTCTGCTTTCACATTGGTGTAATTTCACTAATGCTTCTGTAATTACTTCCAATTTACTATGGAATAAAGGCACAAAATTGCAGCTGATAGGGTCTCCAAGTTATTACACAGTTCCTTCAAGAGAAGTAAAAGGAAGCTAAAGTGCTTTTTTTCACTCCTTTTTGGCTGTACACTTTAATGTCACGTTTTGAATATGTATGAAGATCATTAAAAACATATAGCACTTGAGTTCTAGGTGTTTAAAGACATTAAACCTCCATTTTAATAGATGTGATTTAATTATGGAATTCTTAGCATAACAGGTCCAGACCATGCACTGCTAGAACTTAATGGTAATGGTGGGTTTTCCCTCATGGAATCAGAGAGCTTACCAAATGTAATCTTCCACACCCATCTACAGTGTCATTAATTCTGTTACCTGCATACCAGACAGGCTCACAGACACACTTTGTTTGATATATGCTAAATCCTTTAGGCTCTGTCTTCTAGCTCTCAAATAAGCTTGTCAAGCTGGCAAAAATGATTAAGCCAGAAGAACATAAGCTCATATTGTGAAAATACATTGAAAAATCATACGTTAGGTTAAATACTATTAAATGCCATTCAACACTAAAGTATTTTATTTTATACAAAGGGAACTTATCAGATTCCAAACCAACAGCTATTCCACCATCTTTTATCATTACGTATTACAGAACTCCACTGACTAATTTACCTTCGTGTTCTGCTGAAAAGTGGAGTCTTTTCAATTTCACATGGGAAAGCAGCTCTGGTGTGGTTTTATTTCTTCAGCTGAAGTAGGTGGAAGAAATCCTGGTTGGCTCTGCTTCACTTCTGCCAGCAGTTACAAAAAAAATACTTTCTCTAATTATTCTGGCAAGCTTTTATTGCACTTGCTTTAAAAAGTCTGTTACTTTAGAGTGTTAACAAAATAGCAAAACAAAATATAGCTCTTCTACCCTTTCTGTTGTTATTTAACAGTGCAAAAAGAACAAAATTTAACGAACTTATTTCAGTGAAGAAACACTTTCCAAAAGGATTCCCTTGCCATTACAGGAAACCAGGAGAAACATTTATCACAAGATGCTCCAGCTGCGTCCCACAGCTTCATACTGCTCTGCAGCAGGTGGTAGCTTACCCCTGCCAGGGGAGCCACATTTTGAAAATGCAGCTGTGGTGTTATCATAGAGCAGAACCAGTGGTTCTATTCGCAGTGGGATTTTTTCTCTTAGAACACAATGTAAGTATTAAAAAATAACAATTGTAATAAAAAATAAAATTCATGATGAGAGAGGGATGTAACTGAACCACATCTACAACAGAAGTAGAACATCAGGGTGATTATGAATTTGGAAGGGTGGCTATATATTAATGCACTAACGTTAATCAGTGCATTGGCAGTTAAATCATATGCAGCTATAAGACCATTCCTCCTCCTTTACCATCACACAGAAATTTATAGGAGATACCCTTCTTCCAATTATGACCTAAATATGCTGCAGTGCATGGTCCTGAATAGGCAGTGCCTTGCATATTAATCACTCTTGTCACTACTATGGAGGGCATTGTCCTGCGGTCAAGAGCTGAATCACATCCACTAGGATGATCACAGCTTAGTCAAGATTCCCTCTCAGAATCTGGCCCACAGGCATAATAAACATTAAGTCCAAGAAACAACAGCACTGAGTGACAGTTTTAGAACATTTTTTTGGTTTGATTTTTTTATATAAAAGGCAAACTCTGCAAAATTAGAAGTGGAACTAAAAGTTCCAGGGAATTCTATCATTTTCAGCACGTAATTCATTCAAGATGTAACAAACTCTTAAAAAGGCTTCCATTTCAGTATCTTCTAAATGGAATATTTTTGATTTTCAGGTTAAAGCTATGTTTTCACTTAAAAAGTGATGAAATGAAGATAATCAGCATTTAAAAGCATCTGTTCAGTTGAAAAAACTGTATTGCTTTTTTTATGAAAAACTATCATCTGCAAACTAGTGAATCCAACATGTTCACAGATGCAGCAATGACCTGAAACTAAAAGTCAATGGATGTACACTTCAGCATTCCTGGAGATGTCTTACGACTCAGAAGAATCTTTTATATCCACGATTGTATCTTCTACTATCTTTTCTTTCATCTCTCGTTTTGTGAAAGTGATTTTTAAAACTCTGAGAATGACTGCAAATTCTCTCTCTAAATCGTAATTCTCAAGGCAATTAATGCTTTGATAAAGAGAGCAATAAAGCCAGGTGCAAAAGACAAATGCACTGACCAACTTTGGAGGCACTGGAGGTCAGCTCCATGCCAGTGCCCCAGACCTCACAGACATCCCAGGTTTGTATCTGCCTACAGCTTCTACCCCGTGCCACAAAACTGCCTGTTTTGGCACCAGATAAATCTCACCCCACTTCTAGATGGCATTATAATGTCTTTGCTTTCCATATTGAAGGGGTAGTTAAGCTCAGAGTGAAGCGTATCCCACAAGTAAGAAATAAATGAAGACAGATACAGTCCTAAAGAGTAACAATCATGATTACTTTAATGGAGCAACTCCAAGACGCATTCAGTAGTGCTGTTTTATTGAACTCTTAGGATTTTTCTACATTTGGAAGTTTACCAAAATTGCTAGTCAAGAGTAATTACCACGCTAAGCTCTTTAATTCAGCTTTAAAATGACTTTTTCCTATTTAGTATAACCTATACTGGAACTATGCCTGAAGAGTTATATTTGGAAGATTTCTAATGTAAGCATGTCTTTAGAATTATGAAAGAGACACACAGTATGATACACAAGGACCAGGCAATGAATATCCAGTCCAGAAAATCTCTCATTTGTTTTTGCATGCATCAAATAGAGAATCAAATACAACTAATTTACACATAACAAGCTGAGAGTTATAACAACTGAGAAGAGGCATCTCACCTACCTTGAGCCTCTCAAGAATTTCTTAAGGGTTCTAAGCATTGTTTTAAGTACAGTACTTCATTAATTCTTGTCATCTCCTTTCATTCACATTGGCTACTAAAGCTCATTTCTTGACAGGTGTTAATTTGAACACCTTAAAGGAGTTTATACTGAAAAACTGTAGCTTGGAATTTATAAACCATTCTTCTATAACTGAGGCAGTGATATAACAGTGAAAATAAGATTTATGAAGAACCCATGCCTCAGTGTCCCCTGGATAGAGAATAGCAAGTACCATTATTGGTTTGTATTCAGGTGGAAGCCTTAACATAGATTGTCCTACATTACCTCCAGTGATTAAGAGCTGTAGTCTCTTTTGGGATTCACGTGTATCACAGTTCAAAAAGGGCACAGAAAAAATAGTCAAGACTGATTAAGAAAAAACTTGGAGCGAGTGAATATCTGTGGAGATCTTGGAAATACAGCTCTTCTACATTTATTTCTAACTTTGGATCAAAGGAATAAGGATACCTGAGAGTTTCAGGAGAAGCAAGAACAGGACTACATGGAGAATGATGCTTAATAGCCAAAGAATGCTTATCATCAGCAAAGCAAAAGAAAGGAATAGTTCTAGAGCATTTTAGTAATGATTCTGTCTTAATACCTTGTGAGGATATACTAAAACCTTAGCCATTTACGAGCTACATTAGCTATCTACTGAGAAGTGACAATAATTTCTCTGTTGAAATGAAGCATAAATGTGGTGTGCGCTGGTCAAAGGAAGTTCTACATAAGATCATGCACAAACTCCCAGGCAGTCTTGTATATCAGGAAAAGATCTCATTTTATCTCATTACACCTAACATAATAAAGGTCTAAAGTAAAGGGGCTGAACTTAGAGACAGTGATAAGAAACTGGTAAAACAATCTGATAGCTCTTTGGACATACCATCTGCATGTAATGTAGGCCTGTCACTGCATAGGTCTCTTACGAGTAATCACTAGATCACGCACAGCTGCAAGAGTGTCAATGTTAAAAAAAAATGATACTAATGAAGGCCCAAAAAAGTGCTGCCACTTTCTTCTAACAGTCCACTGAAGCTGTGAAATAAGTGACTAATTTCCTTATTATTCTACATATGTTCTCTTTTCCTTGGGAAAATCACGCTCTGTCAACTATCCAGAAAGAGAAATGGAAGTGTGCTGGGAACTATGGTATTATTTTGCAGTAGCAGGATTGTCATTTGCTAGCCCCAGAATGCTGCCCCAGCTGCAAACTGAATGTAAGCTGCAGTCCATTGCAAAAGACATTGCACTAACGCATTGCACTGCTGCTCTGCTACACCTTCAACACAACTATAAACGAGCCCCAGCTGCTGCTGCTTGTCTTTGCAGAGCTACTGCAAAGAAACTATGCAGTAGCAATTCTGACAAAGCAAGATAACTATTCTCAACTGTATAAATCAGAGTTATTTCACAGAAGGCAATGAACTGAAGCTAGTTTACAGCTCCGGGAGATGTGGATCAAAATTCTACCAGCATAAAACCTACTACATGGAGCTACTTAGAATTACTTATGAAGCACCAAATCCCCAGAAACTTCTTTTCTGGTTATTAATCACACTATGCTTGTTATCCCCACCTGCTAATAGAACAGTTAGGAAAAGAATGCATTCCTATACAAAGTTCTGCCACATCTTTTCATACTGTATATTATTTTACTATTTTGCCTGAGAGTAAAACAAAACAACTTGTCCTTCGAATCCCACATGAATTCAAGCAAGCCGTACTTAAAATTATATCAAGACAGAAAGCTACTTTTTGAGTTCTTGTGACCCACAGATGTTCTAATCAAGAGTTCTTTGTATATTTAATGAAGTGTGACTACAGATTTTTGGCTCATTATCCCGTTTTGAACACTACATCGTTCACTCCCAGACTCACAAGGAAGCTCCAGTTTTTCAGTTCTCCCTTTTTGAAAAATCTAGGTCAACTTGGCAATGATATCAGACAACTCTTCCCATTCTTGAAGCTATTCTTGTTTACAAAATGCCAGATCACCACAAGCTGCAATGAAGATTATGAGATCTAGTGGAAAATAATTGAAAGACACCATTCTACGGAATATGCATTTGGTAGAATTCTCTGAGAGAATTGTAATCATCACATTTCTGTGTCATCAGGAGAAATTGTACTTTGTGTGCCTGCCTTCTGATGATGGTCACTGTCAAGCAGATACGTTCTCAGGTGCTGGAAAAAAGGCATTTGTTCCCTGCTTGCTGAAGTGAAGAAATTGCCTTACAAAGTGAAATATCTTTTGGCTTTCTCAGTGATTCTGTTGCAGTTGGATTCTTCAAAAATTTCTTCCTTCTAAATAGGCGACTACTTTTGTACCTGTACGAGACTCTCAGGGTCCTAGCATAAGAGAGAAGGTAAACCAGATCTTGTTACCAGGTCCTGCAAACAGATTCTCAACTAACTTGAAAATGATACTGAATAAACAGAAGCTATTGTCTTAGATGTTGCTTTTCTTGTTAATAATTTTTCCTTTCCTGACATGTCTTCACTTCAGGGCTGATACAAAAGTGTATATTAAATGTCTCCTTTAATTTTTGCATGGTGTTGGTTATGTAGCATTAGAGATTTTTAACAGGACAAGAACGATAGCCGAACAATCTGTACCTGTCTGCAAAAGCTTTACCTGAAATCATAAAATATAATTGAATTATAAATTAATAAGTTATGATCAGTAATATTTTACACCAAACAGATGTTGCTTAATATGTACATGTTATCCACAAAACTCATATCTGTATTTGGGACTCTGTCCTTACAGATAGCCAGAGAGTAAAAAATTACAATCCAAGACTTTGCTAAACAGTGAGATAGATTCAGCTGCTACAATTGCTCATGTCTTTTCTACTTCATATTTGAACATTTCATAAATACTGAAGTATTTCTTGCTTCTAATGAGAGAAGAAAAGCTACTCGCAAGTATTTGCAAGGCAAGAACAAAATAGTAAACTCAAACTCTGAGATGAATTATTGACATGTGTTAATTTTCTCCAGAGGTATTTCTTCACCACCAGATATGTTTGTAATTTACAGTAAGAACTCTCAGCACACAAATTAGGATTACAGTAATTACTTCCCAGCTTGTTCATCTTGCTGGAAGTCTTACCAAGAAGTGTGTCAATGGAAGTCCAAGAGTAAATCATAATTTAATAGATTCTAGTAATTCTAATTAGATTCTAATAATTGCAGTCTGTACAAAAGTGGCAGAATTTTTACTCACTGAACAGCGTTCTGTAGCATCACAGAGCCATATCACTTGCTGAAGCACTATCTCAGTTTCCAATAGGGAGCAGAGAGAGTAGCTAAACAGTTTGTTTAAAGACAGTGGTGCATGTCAGTGATGAAACAGGAATTTGAAAGAAGGAAATAGCCATGTTCATCCCACAGTCAATTCATGTAAAGGTGCTGCCTCTAAATGAATTTTGCAAGTCCAGTTACAAAACAAAAGTTTTCCACCTGACAAATATATTGCAAATACAGGAGTCCAATAAGTGGCAAAGAAATGAGAGAAATTTTTTTGCCTCACAAATTAGATTGCAGCCTGATAAGAAAACAAAACAAAGCTGGGTTATGTTCACTTTGGAATTACAAATTTCTTGAGTTTGAATAGATTGATCTGACATAGAACATAAATAGTATATAGGCACAGGAGTTTGATGACATCATCTAAAATTTCAGGGCTTGAAGCTAGGATCAGAAGGAACTTTGCACGTTTGTTTCTTGCTGTTTTAAGTCTCTGCCCTCTAAGTAGCATTGGCCAAAGCACATTTCTAATTCCATTTTGAAAAAGATTTCAATCTATTACATTAGATTGGTCAGGACAAAAGGTTTTGTAGAACAAAAGGTTTCCTGGCACATGGTTCATTCTTCTTTCTGTAACACAAGGCATTTCTGTGTGTTCCTTGAGATCTTTTACACCACCACCAACATCAAAAAACAAAACTCTTTGCAATTGTCTCTCCGTGATACCCTGAGTCCCCATTTTCTTACACAGTAAAACCTTTGGTTATGTTGAAGCTATGTCACACATTTGCGCAATAAGAGAAACCCATTTATTCAGGTTTTACTGACCACAGAATACTAGGGAAACACTGAGGATAAGATGAACATCTTATTTTGATTAAGTTGTGACTGTCTTCAATAAGTAGTTTTCATATTTTCTGAGGGTTTAGAAATGGTATTCTGGCTGCTCAGCTAATCTCTTGAAGGATGCATGTGCAAAGTGGCTTTCTTACAGCACTAAGCTTTCTGGCTGACAGTTTCATCCGGAACAGTCCTGTGCCAGAATGGGCTATTTTTCATTTTGACAAGCAGAGAGGCAAAAGAATACAGCAAGTGGAAAACCCTCATCTAGCACAAATTTTAAAGGCAGTCATACAATCACAGAAACATGTGGCTGATAGAGCCCTTAAGAGGTCA
Source organism: Centrocercus urophasianus (assembly GCF_019232065.1). Classification (NCBI taxonomy): domain Eukaryota; kingdom Metazoa; phylum Chordata; class Aves; order Galliformes; family Phasianidae; genus Centrocercus; species Centrocercus urophasianus. The sequence goes on from NW_024884722.1 coordinate 4,887,466, forward strand.
CTGAGCCCATGTCCCTGCACCAAGACAGGATCAATTACATCTGTCATAAATAATAAATGTCTCTCTAAATCAGCAGTGCTGACAACACTGTACCTTGACCATATAGTCTGTTCCAAAGCTGCCATATCCTCCCTCACCTTTATAAAAGGGCTTTTTCTTAATATCAAACTTCAGTCACTCTAGAATTTTGAACCTATTCACCATGGAGAGGGAGAACTGAGCTCTATAATGATCAACCCCCTCACTTTTCAGTAGACTTTCTTTACTTTTCTTAAGCTGCATTGGCCAAAACTGGATCACTGACACTAACGAGGATTATGAGCTTTGCTGGAATACCGAGGTAACTTTTACACAGCAGATACTTCTTAAAGAAAGTGCTTTTTTGTGTGTGTTTTTTTTTCCAAAATAAGTATACTAATTGTATTAACGTATTTTAGGAATGTAAAACATGCATGTGAATAACTCACCTCTCAGCATGTGAATAACTCACCTCTCAGCATCAAGGATTCAGTTTTAATTACTGTCCTTTTCATGCATGCCAAGATACATGATTAAAAATACAGGAGCTACCTGCATTCATGGGACACTGGAGGAATCTACTGCAGAACATTTTTGTCACGTCTATTCTATCCTGGCAAAGTGATTAATGCTGAGAACAAGAGGAACATTACTGGAAAAGTATATTTCCTGATCTTTTCCACTGCTTGATGAAAGGTTTTTGGCCAGATTGCAGTGATTGTCGTTCAGATTTGTCTGTACAGCCAAAGGAGACTCCACATGAGGTCAAAACTTTGACCTCAGCACCACAGTCTCAAAGTAGTAATGATAAAAATGCTATCTGCTGATCACCTCATCCTCTTCCCACTGCAGATTCTATCTGTAGTGCTTGTTGTCTTCATCTTATGTGTGCATGCAGCTGACATGTTCAACAGTGGAATATACTATTGTGGAAATAGAATCTGTTTAGTACTGCCCTGCTTGACATCAACCTGGAGCAGCAACTTACAGAATATAACCAAGGGAAAGCAGAGACTCAGTTCACTGCCCAGAAACACAGCAGAGAATCTGTGACAGATGCCCAACAACAACCATTTCATTTAGCCTGAAATACACAACACAGCTTCCACCATCCCCTGTGCTACAGCTCAAACTCAAGCACAAAGCTAAGCAGTGCTTTTCTATTTCCCAGTATATCAACATCATGAATTTGGCTCATGCTGCTTTGCTCTAGGGGCTCTGTTCCCCTGGGCATTCACAACCATCACAAAATTCACCAAAAAGTCACGAAATTCTGCAAGCTGGAAGGCAGGATGGTAAATACTTCTCAGTATATTCATATTACAAAAGAGAAAGTGTATTCAATTCTGTGCACTCACCTTGAGCTTTATTAACATACCATTCTTCCTGTCGTGTTTAAAGCAACATCCACTAAACCTATGCATAGGAAGAACTGGATAATGACCCAATTCTGGTATTGACTGAAGCTTTAAAGCTGTTGCTTTACTAGTTATTTGTGAGGTTCTGTTTGATGCTTTTGGCTTATTTGTGAGGTTTTGTTTGATGTGGGTGAGGTAGAGCAGATTTTGTTGGATAGCACAATGTGCCCTAGAAATATCAGTAATGTAATAGCTGCAGTGGAAAACAGCACATAATTTTTTTCATATTTGTAAGGTAGACAAATCATTTTTATATGCTGTAGTTGAAAATAAATTATAGATAAAAATGTCTCTTATTTACAGAAACATTTACAAGAACAGACCACACACTGAGAATGGAAAATGTCCTGGCCACTTCCAGTAAAAATTATGAACAGTACATTTTCTCTTGATTTGCCCTACCTCCAGCTTGATACCTTTGGTCTTCTAGTTTCTTTTTAGAGATTAATAGGATTTTCTAGTGAGAAATCCCTAATGAGAGGCAGCCAGATTCTCCCTTTTCTCCAATTTATACAATAAGACTTTGATCTGAAGTGAAATGAAAACTGCAGTGCTGCAAGTTGTCCAACGCTTTCCCGTTCAGTGCACCATCAAACTCACAAGACAATAGTTTTCTCCCATGAAATTAAATCTTAACAAGTAATCTGACAGAGCATATATCCAAACAACATCGCATGACTTTGGTGTGAATGCTTCCCTGATTGAATGCATTGCTTGGAGAATATTGTTTTTTTGGAATGGAAAATCCAACAGTGTTATAAAATTTAATCATTCTTTTGGTCTAATGGGTCACCTTTTTCTTGGCACTACGTATGTGCACAGCAAGATGTTGCCCTCACCACAGTTGAGATTACTGATCATTTTCACTGAAACTTGAGAGGTCCAGCTACACTGCAGTGCAAAGACCTTAAAGGGTCCCAGACCTTAAAGAGTGGGAACAGGAGCAGAATAAAAGAATTACAGTGGTTTACCTGACGTCATGCAGCAAGTCAAATGAAATTACACAAAAGGCACAGGCTGTTTTCTTCCTGTTCTTGTTTTCTGACAAATCCATTCTGCTTTTCCCCAGAACAGAATTTCAATTACGTCACTTTGCTTTTTTTCCAGGTTATATATTTCTACACAAACGCACACTGTGAAATTTGAGATCTGTAGATGGACTAAGGTTTGTGAATATAACTGCAATGAGCAGACAGGTAAATTGCCATTAAGAATGGATCACCAGACATATGCCAGCTGATGATGTTGCTGCTCTGTTTCACATTTGACAATTTGTCTAAGACCAAGTCACTTAAACAGAGGCACATGCTTTGTTTCTCTGGTGGAACACACTGAACGCTGAAATAACAGCGTTTGTCTGTTTCTCAAACCTTTTCTTAGACGGCTAACAGAAACTGCACATCTCCTCCAGGCAAGCTACTGCAGAATTCCACTTACCTTACTCTTAGAAAATATTTCCTAATATTTAACTACCACTTCCCAACTATGATATGGAGTCTGCAATAGAGATTTTCATTTCTGTTGTGTAAGACCACTGAAATCTTGCAGCAAGGGAATATGGCATATGTTCTGGAAGGAGAATTTTTCTTGTGTCAGTCCTTCAGATGCTCTAATGTGATGCAGAGGTCAGGGGAACTAAATTTTTTAAATCACCTCTCTTTTGCCCACAAAACATTTATTCTGGTAAATGATTAGTTACATGTGATCCTTTTGGAAGTTTTCATTATAAAATTCATGATGAAATTATACTTCATTTCCCAGGAAATAGCAAACCATTAACAGAGGTCAGTCCAAGTTTCTGCCAGTCCCGGCGGAAATTTCTTTTATACTTGCTAACTGAAAATGTAGCTAAACTGAATAAGGAAGACACTAAGATCCTAGATACTGGGATAAAGTAAAGTTACCTCCAAGTCAGACCTCATCCAATTTAGAAAACAAAGAAAAAGAAAATCAAGTTGCTGACTATTACAAACTCTGCTCCCTGTGGTTTCTTGATAGATAGACATAATGTATGACTCTCCAAGGCTCTTGGAGCAACCCACCGAGATGCTGTCAGCTGATTCTTCCTACATGACTTGGTTTATGTTGTGTGTTCAAGGGAAATGTTAATTGCTGAATGCAGACCAACATTTGGGTTCTTAGCAGTTCTTTGAGAAGAACCTAAATGAATTTAGATGTACAGATATCACTTGCCCAAACTCGCTCTGCTTCCAGGAACACATCTTCCCCTCTTCATTTGTGCTGATCCTGCTCACATGGAAAAAATCAAATTGCATCTATGTGTCAAAACATTGTGAAGGTACTGAGGAGTAAGGGTTTGGCTGCAGAAGACCTGGAAGGCATCCATCACCTCACCCTGCACTGCAGCTGTAAGCATCAAGGACAGTTCACCTCTGGATCCGATGTTTCCAAATTTCTGCTCCAATAGCAAGTCCGGCCAGGCCTCTTGCAATCAAGCCACATGGTCACCTAGCACAGCTCGTTCCAGTCCTGTCACTATGAGTTAGAAAATATGTTTCCAATCCCTTAAATTTATAGGTAGACACTGCCCTTAGGCCAAGACTTCAGGAGTTGTCATAGCACAGATCTGTTGTGCTGCAGCTGTAATTTAGGGCATGTCGAAGGGAAGCTACTCCAAGCAACAACAGGAGGAAGAGAGAAATCCCCGCAGACAGAGATCATGAGGCTGTTTGGATGGAAGATTTTGGCCACCCGACAATACCAGCCTGACCCTGGGGAAGCACAACCTTCTGATTATTCACGGCTGGCCAAACTTGCATAAGAAAAGCTGCTCCCCCCATGGCTGTCAAGATACTGTCTTCCAGTCCCACCACTAGGACTGAATTTAAGATCACAGTGAGATAATCTCTAATCGAGATAATATTGTTGAAGGAAGATACAACCAGAGAGCCAAGATTTAGCTGCACATCCCACACAGGCATTCACCACTGCTAATGGTAACATTAGCTCTGAAATTATACTAATTGCCAGCCTTGTTATGCTAAATAATCACTTTGTTTTGGTAATGCTGGCGTAATTCTAGATTAATTAGCTCTGCCTTAATCGGACCTAGGGGAAAGATAAACTGAGAACATGGTGAGAAAAAAGCGCAGTTTAATTGGGGATTTTCTTTTCAGGATTTTTTGAACAATACTACTGACTCCTCCTTATGTCACTGGTGCTTTCACATTTGAAAATTGATTTATTTCCATTTCTTCTGGCTTCCTGTGCATAAGTTTCTGAGAGGGAGGGTAAGAACATCAAGAAACCTTTAAAAATGAGAAATTATTGTGAATTACTGTGTTTGGTTCAGGTCTAATCAGAAGGCCTAGCTTTGAATCCAAACTCCAGAGTGTCCTGTTGGAAAGTTTTATAACTCCACAGACTGGGTCCAATATCTACCTTCACTTTGCACACTGGAGTTTGGTAGATGTCCATTTTTCTCACAGTCCAATTGCCCTGAGCCTTCTACCTCATGAAACCTCTGTTACTAAGTGGTTCAGCAGTCAGAAGGATTTAATCCCTGATCAGTCTTTGCTATTAGATCATGCGGCTGCCAAAGGCTGGGCTTTAATTCACTACATTTTATCTTGATATGTGTCTGCAGCATCAGACACAATGCACAGGGAAGGAAACAATGCTTCGTCTGGGACTCCTTGCATTTCAGTTTGGCTGTTATCTTTCATGAGCTACCCATGCTCTTCTTCCCTTCTGCTCTTCCCACTGAGTTTTTCTGAGTTGCTCCAATTAGCAGCTAGACTTGTTATTAAACTTAGATTTTGTGTGATTTTAAATTTCCTTAGAGACCAAAGGCAGCATATTAATACTGTTTTTTTCCAGTCAGAGAAAGTATTACATTTCTATTTAAAAATCTCTGTGTTTTGGACTTCTCCTTCTGTTTTCTATGTTGTTCATTCCTTATATTACCTACATTGTTCAGCTGCCATGTTTCTTTGTCATCTCTCCCCTGTCTTTATACCATTCTGACTACTTCAGAACTTAGCAGTGAGTTTGTCCATAAAGCTCGTAGGAAAACATATAAGCCACGAAAATGTGCTATATTCAGGCTGAAATATGCATCACTGCTTTGTTTCCAGGTCTTCATATTCCTTCCAACTCACTTGCCTTCGTTCTTTTTCTCTCTTGACTCTCCATCTTACTCTCGAACTCCTCACTCTCTATTTCACACACAGATACAGTGCACTGTTTGAATGCACAAACAGATCTGAAGCAAACATGCAGCTCCAACCGATGGAAGCTGCATGGCTATTTACTATGCTTGATTGGTTCTGACTTCCTTAGAGGGAGATTTAATTAATAAGAATTATTAGAGCTTTGTCTGGTGAGATTAACAAGCAAGATTTAATGCAAAAAATGTTTCTGGCTTAGAAGAAAAAAATAATAAATTTAAAAGAAAAATGCATCTTGAAATTACAGCTGACTATGCAGAGAAGCTGCAATGAACCTGAGGTGTGTGAACTGTCCTTGCATCAGAGCACTGAAGTTGCTGCACTGTCAAGACATTCTGATGTGGGTGTGATGCTGCTGAAGGATCTAAGCAGAAAATAGCTCAAAGCACAATAAATAATAATTTAATCAATGCCTATCATTGAAATATGTTTTCACTGAAAACAGTCATGATGATCAACAGTTCAAATGCCGAAGGACAATTGGTCAATCTGCATGTAATACCTTCAGATTAACAGGGAAGCCAACCATGCAGGCTCTAAGCACCATTTCCCTGCATGACAACTTGGTGAGAGCTCACGTTTTTGAAGGCTTCTCACCGTTTCCTCTCTAAGCATACTTAGTATCTAACCCAGTGCCCTGTGCTGTGATGTGAATAGTGATGTCCAGGCGGGTACCCATGACCTCATCGAGCTCTGAAATGAATCAGGCAGAAGTAACAGCTTTTCTGTCATCCTGACATGAGCAAAACGCGCTTCTGTCCCCAGATGGTGACAGCCATAATTTATTCTTCAGAATTTGGGGGAAGAGTGCCACAGAACATGCATCTTTCTCTCAGGATCCAGGCACAGCCACCAGAAGTGACAAGCCTCAGATGTCCAACTCCCCATGTCAGGTGCTACTTTCTGAAAAAGGAGAAAGGATGCTGATGGCAACTCTGGGGCATTTGAAAAATTTGCTTCAAAGTCATGGCTTATAGCACGTGCGGAAAAGTGGCAGCTATGTTCGGGATTCTAATGCTTAGGCACCATACAACACAGTGCGACTCCTTCTGCCTAATGAGCTAGAATTCTCAAGAGCATTCAGAAGCACTCAGTAGTTTGGCTCAAAGCTGTATTTGCGTTAAGACTGAAGCTGAGTTCCAGCCTTTGACTGGTGCTGAAGCACTCCGCATCTTTTTTTCCTTAACAAATCACAAACTCAGACTTTAAAGATTTTCCAAACCTTCCTCTTCAGTTGCCTGTGGATGCATCATTTTCTTTTAGCTTCCTCTCTCTGCGTTTATTTATTTTCTTAATCTTTTGAAGCTCCTTACTTGGAATCTCTAAAAGGAGAACAAGATTAGTTCTGCAAGAATAGACAGCAAGGTGAGAAAAAAGGTGGGCTGCATGAGGAGAATATGGACTCATGGAAACCTGAGAAATGAGTCACTGATCACAAAACTGAGTGAGCATAAAGGAATGAGAGAAAATGAGGAAGGAAAAAGGTGGTTGAGAATGTTAGAATGTCAATTGAGATCTGTTGGAAAGCACGACTTGAAAATAAACCAAATAAAAGTTAACAATGCCTCCAAGCTAGAATTACATGGCAGTGCAACTTTTAAGAATTTTTCCCACACAAATTAGTCTGTCAGATCTCACATACCAGCAAGAAAATTGTCACCAGCAAAATTCCCAAAGGATCAGGAAGTTGTTTTTTTTTTAAATAGAGAGGGACTTCAGGAACACACATGGTAAAAACAATCCTCCCTACTTTTCTCTGCAAGAACACAGATTCTGCTGAGAACAGAGGTACTGCAGAATCACCCAGTTAGAAGCAGTGAATGTCTGATGTTGTGAATGCAAGCAAAAAACATCTGAGAGAGAAAAAACTTCCTGCAAATAATTCTGAAAACGGTGAAATGTGGTGGCCATTGGCTTCAGAGTTTGTTGGTTTGTTTTTTCTCTTTCAATGCTCCAAACCTTCCAGAAAATTGCACTGAGAAATTGTCTTGTTAGGTTAAAGCTTTTCTCTAAGCAATGTGACTGTGGTACCACCAGGGACATCTCTAGGGACATCTTTAATAACACATTGTTCTGTGTAAGCTTTGCCAATGGGCATATAAAAGCAATTTTTGAAACACCTAAAGCAGACATTCATTTAAGTGAGTTTCAGACCACACACAGACAGGAAAATAATGTTTAGTAAATACTTTTAAGTTGTGTATTTAATAATCTAATGATTTCCTTGTTATTGGTGACAGAAGACGTTCAGAAAAGGATAGATTCATTGGAAATTAGCTACTAAGCTCATTAATTCTCCAAGTAAAATGGAGTTTAATTAAAGTCAATTACCTGATTCTTATTTAAAAAGTAAAAAAAACAAACAACCCTGGAGATCAGTCTCATTTGAAAAAATATCCTTGACATCTACAATGCAAAGAAAGTGGCCACAATGGCTGCCAGGGCCTTAATACAGACAGAATCACAGAACTGTAGGGGTTGAAAGGGACCTCGAGATCATTGAGTCCAATCCCCAAATACTCAGGCTATGGTGTTTTGGTGAAAGGGGAAAAAGGTAAATACTCTGCAGCCTTCTGGTATGACCTTTGGTCACCTCATTTTGTAGATTTACTTTTCCTAGAACAATTTATGCAAAAAATAAAAAAGAAAAAAAGAAAAAAAAAAAACAACCCTGAAAAAATGTGTTCCTCTTACAGGGAAGAAGTGGGGAGCTGCCCTGTTGCATGAAGATTAAAGAAGAGATAACAAAGACTGGAACTGCGCCTAATCCAGTGTGGTAGGCTGGCTTACATTCTTTCATCACTGGGACCTTGGTAGACTCACTGTCCTCATCTCTGCTACCACGTCAGACTTTGTCCCCATGCCTCTGGCTGAAGCTGCAGCCATTCAAGCAACATCAAGTTGGCTGATACTACAGACAGCCTGGCCCATGCCAGCAGACTGCCTGCCTGGAAGCAGCTTGTGCTTTCCTCAGGGAAAAAGTCACTTACTTTTCCACTGGCATCACTAGATCTGTGCTCAGTCCTTGTAGTAAAGTTTTATAACCTTGGAACTTGGCCTCGCTGTTGTTTGTTCCAACTTCTGGAAGCCTACACTGCCACACATCGCCTCCTACCACCATAGTACTTTTAAGTGCCACTCCTCTTTCAGATGATTGTAGTTTGATAACTGTTCCCTCTATGATACTCATTTTGAATAGACAAGAAAGAGGCTGCATCTCGTCAATATGGGAATGAGGGTGTCAAGACAACCTTTATTTTTCCTTTGTGCCGGTGAAAGGGAAGAACAGAGGGGAGGCTTTCAGTGGTCTGATCCGTACCAGCTCTCAGGGCAATCTGCTCCTTATCCACAGCAATGTTGTGCCAAGAGTGAGTGCTTATAATTTGCTTTGATCTTTCCAGCTCATTGGTATTCAAAAGCACCAAGGATCACAGAAATGAGATGCTTCTGTTTCAGTTGATCCATGTGAGCCTAAGATAAAGCGCTAAGACACAGCTTCCCTCCCTGCAGATCTCCAGAGAATCAGAGAATCATAGAATCATAGAATCACCAAGGTTGGAAAAGACCTAAAAGATCACCCAGTCCAACCGTTTACCTATTCCCAATAGCTCCTACTAAACCATGTCCCTCAACACAACATCCAGTCTTTCCTTGAACACCCCCAGGGTCGGTGACTCCACCACCCCCCTGGGCAGTCCGTTCCAGTGCCTGACCACCCTTTCTGAAAAGTAGTACTTCCTCAGAGAGGTGACAGGTGAACGGAAGCCAAGAACACGGCCATTATTTCTGTTGGGCTCTGGCACACCAAGCATGTGGATTACACAGAAGTAGAGTTCCTCCAGCAGTGGTCTGAAATCCACAGAAAGGTAAGGGTCCTGGGACTGTTCTACCTGAAGACTTACCAAATCTACAGTTTGCTTTAAAGTTAACATTATCTTTAGTTTCAGTTAGATTTCTAACTTGAAATTGTAACTCTTTTGTTTTAAAAGTATAGAAAAACCCCAGAAAATGGCACCATTAGCAGGACACAAACTACACTTCAGAACAAAAACAAGAC
>NW_024884722.1:4897161-5138440 GCF_019232065.1 Centrocercus urophasianus
CCCCCCCCCCATCTCTGTATTGGGAACTTTTCTTCCCAAGATGAGGGTCATTATGGCTGGTGAAAGCCAAGTGAGGATGGACTGGGTGATTTGTCTTACTTAAAGCAAGAGGAACAAGGAGAAATCGAATCTCTCTCCGCTGAGACAAAGGTAAGAAATTGGCTGCACTGATGCATTAATGGTGCAGACAAAAGAAACAAGCTTGAGAAGATCTTCTTGCCTGACCACTTAGGGTTACCTTGTGCAAATTGGAATCTGCACTAAAAGCAGCCCAAGGGAGTGCTCAGGGATGGTCTGTTCCATAGAAAACACCAGGCTGTGTCAGTGGCCACCCTTGGTGTAGAATGCATAGAGGCAGCACAGCATCTGCTCTCTGTTTGCTCAAAGGCTGCGCATTCCAGGAGAGGTTTGCAATACTCGAAATGCAAACGCAGGAACAGAAATGATACAGCTCTGATTTCTGACTTCATACCCATTTCTAGTAGCAGTTACTGTGTCAGCGTCCCCATGGACATGCACAGTGCCTGTCTTCACAACATGCATGCTTCCAAGCCGTAGCAGTTACAGTAGGACGTATTCATTAAACCTGGATGACACATTCACACCCTGAAGCCCAACCATATTTTTCAAGCACTTTGCTAAATATCTGTCCTGCCTTGCAGCCCATTTTCTTGTAACACAGTCATGGATTCCTTGTATCCATTAGGTACATCACAGCTTACCTCTGCATTTTGACTTAGCAGTAGTTACTGTAGCATATGATGACAGGCCCTATATCTATTTCCCAATGTGTATAGCTTAAAGCTAAATTCAAAAAGCCTCTTCACTAAGCCCAATGAAACTCTGCCTGATTAAGAGGCACGTATTGTATTTTTCAATGACCAGAACGTTTTCTTATGTTTACTGGCACAGGTGACAACAGTCACCAGCTTTCTCAGACATATTTCAGCATCTCCTATGTTTATTAAAGCTTGATTTCTTCCATCAAGCAAATAAAACTTGATCCTTTATTATCCTGAAACAAAAACAAAAAATCACAGTTCCAGATGTAAATCTCGCATGTTTTACTGGAGAATAATTTAAGAGATAAAAAATGCTGCGGGTAGCACCAAAGCCAGCTAACAGTAATTATAACAGTATATAATTGGCCATATGCTTACGGCCCTGGCCATAAGCAAAGTCTATTTCTGCTGCAGAGAACAGTGCAAGGAAATAGGGGGATAAAACTGAAGTCCTATACTTGCCTCAAATTAATCGAGACACATAATGAGACTTTTTGATGTACACTGACTCCCTTGTGCTTACCTGGAGCTACTCCAAATAAGGCACCTGGGATTGCTTTCCAGGCACTTTCTGCACTCAGGTGTTATACAGATTTATGTACTCACACAGCACACTGAGCTAATTTGAACTTAAATGCATTATTTCTTTCTTCAGAAATAAATCTCACAGCAACACCAATTTCAAGGCATTTTATACGCTATCCAAATGTTTTACTATTCAGTTAAAAACATACCTGTCCCAAATGATGTCACTCTGTGATGAATAATGAACAGAACAGCATCCACTGTAATGAACCATCCAGGTCTGTAAGCTGATTGTTGCTGACATGAATTATCTTCTAACTTCTAATTCATAAATCAAAGCCTAATAGGTTTCCAAATACAGCATGTTTAACAGATTATAGCACACATTAATGATTATTAAATACAAGGGCAAGTTCTGCTGCAATGCCTTTTCCATCTGTCAATTTCTGCTGAAGGCTAAAATATTAACTAATGACAAACCAGCCTCAAAACTTTCCCTAGAACACGCAGCCTGAGAAGGTCATTATCAAGATGTGGGTATAGAGTCATCAAGACTACACAGACAGAGTTTTTCCTAAGCACTGCAATTTATTTCCCCCACTGATGCTTGAGAGCAGCATTGGTTTCTCAGCCCTGGTAATGACCTGATGTTAGTATACATTTCCATTCAGCACTGGCAGTGCTTCATTGGTGCTGCCATTAACAGGCTTTTAGAGACAGATTCTGACAGCTAACTCAGCCACCAGCCTGCCCCATACCCTATTTTTGCAGCAAAGTACACCATGCCATGTTAATATTTTATATATACATATATATATATTATTATAGATATATATACACACACATAGACATGAAGAGAAAAAGAAAGACTATCTAAATCTACTAGGAAAAAATACAGCAACCCTCACTGCATGCTGAGGGTCTCAGTTGTGAAGTTCATCAGTGATCTGATCAAAAGACAGGGACCAGCATATTCTCCCATTTCCAGCTCACCCTGGGTATCAAATGCTGGAATCTTTTCATAAGAAAACATTTTTTCAAACATCTCAGAAATTCTCTGATTGCTCTCTTTACTCCAAGTCCACATTTTGTTTTCTTAAGCAGAGTAACTGTTCTTTTTACACCAAGGAATTGAGCACAGTAATTTTCATTTTGCATTTGTAACTTTCTAAAGCAGACATCTAGTGAAGATGTCTGCAAAGTAGCTGCTTCTAGCTGAAAGCCAAGCAAAACTCAGATTGTCATATTCTTTGACATTAATCTCATTCACATGCAAAAGGAATAAAAAAAAAAAAGAGAAAGAAAAAGAAACAAAGCCCATTTCAACTCTCCAAAAATCCCTTTCATGCAGTAAATATGCAGAGCTACTTTCTTCCTCACAAGGCTGAGCCCTAAATTCCTGATGAAATAGAGAAAGAGCTTGAGCCATTCCTCATCCCTTTCCGAAAAAGTTCCCCTCACCTCAGATGATTTAGCAAGGTGAGTCACCAGCAAAAGCTGAATTTCCTTGGTGATTTCTTTTGCCTGCAGAAACTGTGCCTGTCCACATGCAGCTTATGTAAGGCTGGGTGACTACTGCTCAATTAGTGTTGTTACCTAACCCTCTTCCCTAGCACAGATAAATGATTAAGCGCTTCCATAATGAACTATCCATGTTGTCCTCTGACGTTTTCAGCACCATTTCCACACCTGATGCACACCACCCCCAGCACTCAAGGAGAGAAAACACATTTATTCTGAGTGTGGACAGGCTGGGCAGCAATACCTGCTGCTAAAACTTACTCATCTGCCATCTCATAATACGCCAATCTGCTTGCCAGCTTTTTCTGCTATTTTTTTCTTCAAGATCTCAGATATGATTTAGCCAAGTTCTAGAGGACTTGCTAAAACGAGTGCTGACTCCCATTTTAGGTCACCCCTCCACAAATCTGTGAAAGTTTGAGATGTATTGCTGCCTCCATATCAGAAATCAACTCCGCTCTTAATTTGCAGTTGCAGAGAGCGATAATCCCGATGTTAACAGAATCTCTGTTGTTGACATACGTGTTTTCACTTTGCCAGGCACAAAAGCTCTGCAGACCTGATGTGTTGTCTCGGTTATTGATTTCTATCTGCAGCATTTGCTTGGATTTCTCACAGGAGTCAAGCTTTCTGAAAGGCACATAATCTGATGTTGCAAAGAATACAGACTAAAGTAGCTCCAAACCTGCTCAAAATCCAAGCATGTGAGAAAACTCACACAAAATCATGCCTCTGTATAAAAAAATATAGAAAATTGATAGTTCCACACACCTATTCTTTTTGAATAAGCATACCTATATATACTTAAATTTGCTCTATTTTTTGAAGAGTATGTGTGAAAGAATGCTGCAAACAGATCAGCCAAATTCTGCTGTCTTGTTTTAGACCAGGAACAACACTACTGACTTCAATTGATTTGTTTTTAAGGAAGAAAAAGTAGTTAGGCTGAGTGCAGGTATGTTTTATTAAAGCCTCTGAGGCACACAGCAGTACTAACAGCAATATAAAACAATATGTGAGATTCATTTGCGTAAGAAATTCAGACAAAATATATGGTTGACATACAATCAAGGTTAATAGTCCATAGACAGTGAGCAGCCATAATTTCCAGGCTGAAAAAGATAGGAAGGACACTTTAAGACCTTCTATGTTGGGAACAGAGCTATATAGCACCATAAATATCAAATGGACTACACACTATTACTGTATTCCCCGTGTTCTTCAAGCCCACTAATAACACCAAATTATAAGGCTACAAGTAAGGTAACAGACACAGGAAATCACACAAGACCCTTACGTTTCAGAAATTGCATTATTAGGGTAAAATCCAATGCCCTTGAGAGGCAAAGGAAATAAAACAAAAGCTAAATTGCTTGGAGAAACACAGATACATGATATAGTACAATTGTTCAAGCACTCACAGGACTCTGTCCATGGAAAAACGTTGGTAAATGTGCCATAGGAACAGCTACAAGAGCTCACAGTCTAAACATACTTATCAGTACTTGTGAAGTCTCTCTGCTGTTCAACATGTCTCTGTTTATTCTTTTCTCTTGGACTTCTACCAGTCCAAGAGAAAAAGCTGAAAAGAAGAGACAAACTAATGAGCATACTGACCAGAAGGAAGAAAAAGGCAAATTAGTATGGTGTTATGCTGAATACTGTTGTCATAAGTTCATTGATTTTCTGCCTTCAAAAAGCATGTGTAATGATTTCATTTTCATGTTATTCTTAGCTCGTTATAATGCTTATATGATAAAAAGGTTGGATCATCATACTGCATAGATTTGAAAATGAAAACATCTCTAAATTTCTAGATAATGTATGCCCTTCTTTTTAGTAAAGGTACTTAATGATTATGACGTACCCAAATTTATTCCAGGCTTTGTTATCACAAAGAAGCTCAATAAATCACAGATACTAAAAGTTACCTTAAAGTAAAGCTCTTTGGTCTGCAAAGTCAAACTCTCAAATTAAATAATAGCTACTTTTCTTTGAAACCGCTGAATTCTTTCTTTACCAGTCTTTCTTTATCACATGTGACAGGATATTAGGAGGGAAATAGTACATATCACAAATATAAATTAGGTGTAGATGTGGTAGCAGTACATAAATGTGTAAGACAGTAATGTAAGCATTGATAAGTAAGAAAAAACTGTATGAATACAGTAGGAATTGCACATTATGAGTCACATAGACTAATGTGTTGGCAAAATGCATTCAAAGAGGATGAAAAAGATGGCTATTTTCACAAAAAGAAATGCATATACACTGGCCACAATTGTAAGCTGAGGAATTTGTTCTGATTGCAACAAAGTTTTTGAATGGAATATATCTCCACATGTCTATTCAAAGTAGACAGTGAAGAAAAAGTAATACATTTTAAGCTGATTCCTGTTGCCTTTCTGAAGAGACAGAGATAGTCCCTGCAATAAAACTGAGTCTGTAATGGAGATCTCTTCCCACCAAAGACCTGTGATCCTAGATTTCTCCACCCTGCACTTGTTTATGCTCTTTCAAGTTAGCTAACTTTCTTCATATACTCTCGAAAAACATGCAAGCTGGTCAGCAAAATTATAGTATAAAGGAAAAGAAGTAGAGTTTGAACTCTGAAAGGTCTCACTGCCTAAATATCTTTTGATCTTAAGCACTAATTGTTAATACCCATTAAATGTACAAAATCATTAACAATATCTCAGCAGCAAGTGAATGAGAAATGAAAAAAAATCAAATGAAATTAACCATAGAAAGCATCCACTGAGGCAAACTATTCCTAACAAAAATGCAAACTGAGTCTCACATGCTGGCACTCAGCAGTCTGACCTAAGAGAGCTCAACCGAGCTCAAAGCCCTCAGTGAATTTTTTATGATGTTAGGCCCTGTTTGCCACCTCAGAAAACACATAATCAAAAGCAACTCTTCCAAGACTTCCCACATTATGTCTGCTCAGCTCTGCTTTCCTGCTCTGGTGCCCAAATGTGTTTCCTATAGCCTTTTCCACATACGTTCTTCCAGGCTGATGTCCAGTTGAGAGATACTTTATGTACCTGCTCTCCATGGCGTTACCATGCTCAGAAGACGTGATTGCTTTATAATCCATGCACCATTTATTCTTTGCATTGTACTTTCCCCTGATAGTATACTTAATAGATAACATTCGGTACCAAAGATGTCCTATGAATATTCATAGGAAGTACCATGACTGACCTTTTTCATTTTCTCTGCATTGAGGACACAAGGGCCATTCACCTCTTCTAACCAACATGAAATTTTAGCAAAACACCAACAGAATACGCATATGCAGAATGGCATAACATGGGTTCAGCTGTGTGACTGAGGCAACTGCATTCCCTCTTTCATCAAAAGGTTCCCTCAAAGCTCACTTGTTATTCTTTATGGCCACATCCCAGATGCCTCACAGGACAAATTCAGAAGATTCTGGGAAACACTATAAAGAGCCCTTCTTAGATGCTTTGAAGCAAAATTGGGCTAAACTTCCTATTTGTGAGACTGCCTCTGCTTTGATTGCCTCTGATAAGCCTCCAGAGCTCTTTCAGTGACCAAAAAGCATTTGAATAATTATGATAGTAAAACTGTCATAAACGATCTAAAGTAACAGCCGCTCATGTTGGCACACTTCTTCACTGCCAGTGTCCCAGTGATGAGTGCTTTGCACTGGGGACATAGAAAAGCAGTTGTATTTTCAGGGGGTAGGACCCTATCATTCTCTGTCTCTTTGCAGAGCACTGTTAATCCTACACTCTCGCTTTCCTTGCAAAGTAAACAAGGAGACATGGATAGTAAGGCAACAGTTTAATTAACATACTGCATGAGGGCTGCAAGTAGATTTTGTACCTGATGAAAATAAAACCTATTTTCAACTTCCTCCTGCTCTTTTATTCATGAGTATAAGACAGCAAAGCAGAAGCATATTGCGATAAGCAACAAAGCATAATTCCCTCAGACAAGACTGATTAGAAGACAGACCAACAGCAAGGCTCTGCCTCTGCTGCAATGCATGGAGCCGTCAAGGGGAAAGTAAATTAAGAGCTTGACTGCTCTGCTTCCTGAGGCATTCCCTACAGCTGAGAAGAACAAAAGGGAAAATATTACTTGACACTAGGTAGAATATTATTTAAAAAGAAAAGAACATTATCTTGTTCTTCTGCTTATTCCTTCTAAGCAATTCTTACAACTTTGCACATTAGGTAAAACAGACCACAGTTCATACTTGCATCCTCCATCCTCACTCCCTTCTAATGCCATATAGTCAAGAAGAGAAGACGAAACAGACAAGGAAAACTCTTCTTTAGGCAACAGCTCTGAGTCATCATGTAGTGCATGCCTGAGGGGAAGCCTGGAGTGAGACTTCAGAGAGCTGAGACTTACAGGTTACAGGTTCCAGCAGTGGTGAGCACCATGAGTCACATCCTCCTTGTCCATGAAGTGTTACCAAGTCCCAGTAGAAAATTCTACTCCTTCCAGATTTGGTTTTGTTTTAGGACAGAGTACTACTGAAATTAAAATTATTTCTTTGTGAAAACTTTCTTTAAATGCCTCTTTCCTGTTCGATGTCAGAATAACTTCTTGCAAACTCATGGGATCAGCGTTTACAACTTTGTATTACCAAATGAGATTTTCCACAATTTTTTTTTATTTAGCTCTAGAGAGTAAAAATTATTTCTTCTACTACCGTGGCTTTTTTGTAATTGCTGTCTAAGTAATATACCTGAAGAAACTATCAGGGCAAGTACTGATCCTTTTTCACTGACAGAAGTAGAAACTGGAGCAACTCAGTAAGGTAGGTTAAGTTGGGGAGATGGAATGATCATGTAGGCTGTTCCAGCACACCCACTGGAGACCTGCCACGTCATGAGTCAGAGTCTGCAGGAGGTCACAGTGAGAAGTCCTGGATCTTTGCACAGTTAGACGTGTGAATGGGCTCACAATGTAGAGCACAAAGACAGAGAATAACAGAGGAGAACTGATTTCAGGAAATGTGACCAGCCACATATTTCTCAATGTGGAATGCAATTTATTAAGAAGTTCCTTTGAATAGGATGCAACTTCCGGCTACAAACATTTTTGGATAAATGTGCTTTGAAAAATGTGAGGGTCTCATTTGTACTTTAATGGGAATGATAACTGAGTACGGCTGCCAATCTCTCAGTGCCTTACTCAATTTAAGACATGATGGTACCTCCAAGTAGAATAGAATTTGTTGTTTGTTGGTTGTTTTTTTTAATGCTCAGAGCAACATGCTTGGGACTATATACACACCCAGGAAGAGCTGTAGAACAACCTGGTTACTTGAAGCTTTTATTCGCTTTAGATCTGCTTAGTGTTACATTAAGTTATAAACTGTCTGAGAGAAGTTTTACCTGCAAAGGACATCTAAGTGTGAGTTATTTCATATTCCCAGCACCTTCTCTGCCTTTTCATGCCTCTCATTCTACTTCTCTTACCTTTGCTACACTGGAGATTGGAGAGGGAGCCAGTATGAGCCCCAGCAGAGGCTGCAAGTTACTCTAGAGCTCTGGTGTGCTGGTCATTTTAAATTAGAAATTCGAGATAAGACGTAGATTCTTTTACACAGATGGCTTTCTACCATCACAATCACTAAGAGCAGATACAGAGATTTGTTTCAGGCAATGGATCTATTGCTATTCTGGAAGACCTGTTTCCAAATAATTATGTGTTGTTATTATATGCACAACTCAATGTGTTTATTCTGCAGTGAAACACCTATCTGCACATTCCGTGGGTGAGCTCTGGAACAAACATTTTTAGAAATGAAAGAATATCAACAGAATGATACACGCACAGCCACCTACACAAAATGTTAAGTGAATCTAGTAATGAGACTGGAAACACGCGGGCAGAAAAAATATCAGGGCTAGGGAAACAAACTTTCAGAGCACTAGCAATATCAGATAGTTATCTTAGACAAGATATTAAGAAATACATACTTGGTTCAAAGAGTAACACACTCAGAAGCCCAGAGTTAAAAAATTATGAAAATTCGTAGGATGAATTTTACCAGGCTTTTTTATGCAATGGAATAGGTAAACCATGCAGAGAAGGAATTTTCAATGACAGAACATTCACAGCTGCTGCACAGGATCTTAGAGGTTATTTTTAAACACGTAGCAAGGCTGGTTCGTTTCAACACTGTGGTTTTTTAAGCTCAGATTGATTTGTAAAACATCAGCTGCACGCTACATATTCAGTGCAGCACAATACTGTGAAGGCCCTTTGAGATAAGTGGAAGATTAGCAACAGACTTTTTAACTAGGACAAAATAGGCACTACCAGAAACACCTATAGAACCAAATAAAGAGAAATACTTTTAAGTGCAGCACACATTCGCATAGAAGGTACAACTCTGAAGAAATCTCCAAAGCATGAGGAGGAAAATGAGCAAATTCCATCTGTGAGCAAGTGCAGATGGAATACCAAGGCTTTCTGCTTTGTATAATATAAGTAATACATCAGTACAAATAGCATTGGACAAGCCAAATGAGCTTCCTACATACAATTTCCTCCAAAATCTGAAAATGTGTGAAGTCACATAATGACTGAGCTGATCAAAATCAATACAATAAGAACAAAACCCTGAGAAAGAAATTTCAACAGAATTTTGAAAAGAGACCATGAAGTTTCAAATTGTTGTCAGCAAGTCATAAGAACAGTGCACAGCTTTTTCACACAGACACATGTAACACAAGAAAATTGTGGCTTAGCAAATATTTATGTTCCCAACATTCACCTGCAAACTTAGTATGGAATATCCATCTTAAGAGCAGAATAAGTATTTAGGCCAGAATTTTTTTATTTTTAATGTATTCTATTATCAGTATTTAATGACTTCCAATATTTTTGTTATCATTTTTAATAAATATATCTTACAGCAACACTTAGTGAATGCACAAGCATATATATCGATTAATCACAAGAGTAAGGGCACTTGAAGCAATCACCTGCCTTCTTTCACAGACCAGAGCTGCCTTTCATCCTTCTAATTCCTCTGAATATCAAAGAACCTGAACAAGAAAACGTCCTTCAGAAGAGCTTTTGAACTCCCTCCTGACACGGAAATCTGCTCCAGATCGAGCCCTGGCTGCTGACAGCCACCACCTGGTGCTTAAAACTGCTGGGCCCAGGAGGCAAAGTAGGGTTCAAACCATCTAATTCATTCCTACTCTTAGAAAGAGGAAGAAACAGTAAAACGGTGGCATAACAAATGGATTTAGTTTTCTTCTAGATGTTCCGGACTGACAATGAACTTACTCAGTTTGCTTATTTTACGTCCAATCCCCTTAACATTCCTAAGTGCCACATCACAGTGAACTCCATGGGGAAGAGTTCAAAATTTAAAGCTTTAACTATACAACATCACACGTATCCATAGATTCCCCCACATAAGCAGTAGTCCAATCATCCAATGGATTCAACATCACTTATGATCACCCATATCACATCACATTTTGTCCTGTATAGGACATCTCTTCTCATTGACTGTGATGGGGAACTGGAGGTTGAAGGATCAGAAACTTCAGGAAAAACAGCTACACTGAACCTATTAGGAATATTACATTTATTTCACTGGGTTCAGCAGCCTGATCTCACACTCTCCACAAGGAAGACCGAAAATATCTGTTCCTTCTGTCAGAGCAGTTGATATGAGCAAAGTCTCAGAGGAATCTGCTCTTGTACTTGTTCCAGCTCCTATCTAACACCATGCAGATACATGAGGAGCAGTATCTGGTGTCTGCCTGTTTATACTGGAGCTACAAAGCACTATAATACCAATTAACAGATGTACTCTTACTCATTAGTCTTAGAAGTTAACTACTTGCTTTTTGGCATCCAGAACCATCAGTGAAGAGTGCGGAAGGCAAGACAATGGAAAGATAAAATTTACCAGAGCATTATCAGACTACCACAGAACCAGGGAGTAGTATCTATGTGATGTATAAAGCAGAACAAAGAAAAAGAGCTTCTAAGACATGAAGGCATTTTCCCAAAAGAAATAAGGGTAAATCTGACTGAAAAGTGATGTAGTTGTTGCCCACTGTCTTGTTTAAATTACATTATATAGTAACTGAAACCATATGAGTAGTACTAAGAAATGTAAGCATTCAAGGAATTCAGTCAACCAAGTAGCCACAACCAGCATCAGCATGCTATACTACAAATACTCATCCATTTATGCATTTGGAAAGGCTACACAACAACTGAATTCTGCTGAAACTGTTTCTTCCAATTTAAAATAGCAACAAGAGTCAAATACAGAAAAAAAAAAAAAGAAAAAGTTAATGCTGACCTAATTTTTGTTGAAATAGTGCTGCTGTGGCACATGGTATCTCCTGTCACTTCACAGTATTCATTTCTTCAGAAAAAAATCCAGTCTCCTATTACTCATACCAGTGACCTCAGCATTACTGTTGTTTTGTCTTTCTCCCTATTGTTAAAAATCCTTTTTAACAACAATAATCTCTACACTGTTATTATTACTTTCTATGTATAAAACTCACTCATTACTACTGAAGAACCACTGAGCAGTACTGCCAAAATCTATGATTTTCCTATTGTGGTGGTTCATCTATTATTATTTGCAGCCTTTTCCAATTTATCTTTGTAGTATTGAAAGAGATACTGTTGTACCTGTTTTCATAAGAGATACTTGTTTTCATAAATTGTAAGTAAAAATTAGGTCCCTCTTCATGGCAAGCATTACAGCTTTCTGTTTACAGATCAAAGTATAGAGTTAGCACCAACAATCAGTTTTCCAAAAATAAAAAGCTTTCTGTAAACTGCTATTCAGCAGGAGCTTTTAGGAAACATGCTTATCCACACTTTCAGAGCTCGAACCAAAGCTCTTGGAGATGAGGGAACAAACAAGAAGGAATGTCTGTGGCTCTCAAATTATCCATATAATAAGTATACAAAGATTATTAAAGCCAAATTCTGACTATAAAACTTGGCTTTTTTTGCCAAAGTAATAGCATAGAGAGACAATCCCAGCAAGCAAACAAATAGACAAGTGATTGTTAAGGAACAAGCATTCCTCTTGCAAACGGATAGCTTTGAAAAGATTTTCTCCTGTCTGAAGAAATGAAAAATAACACATGCAACAGTCACACCAGGAAGGCTCCTAACCCTTACTTAAATGTCTACAGGGAATCGAAGTACAAGGCAAATGAAACAAACTCCTTTCATTCTTAACACCATCTGTTAATAATTCAGATTTATGTTTTACGCAATAAATATAGAAAGGCCTCCTCTCTAGGAGATAATTATTCAAATAAAATATTAAACCAAGATGACTTTTTTTAAAAAAAGCTGTTTGTTTTTATTTTGCTGAACCAGGAATTTCACACTAGGAGACATATTTTATCTTAAATGCTTAGTTGAGTTACAAGCAATCTGTGCAAGTTGACTTTGTTTGAAAATATTTTGTTAGACCACACGTTATTTAATCCCTTTCTGTTTACTTAAGATCTATGAATACATGCATTTATTCTGCTGAACACAGGAGACCCAAGAAACATAAGCTGGTTTTCTTGTCTGCAATTCCAACTGCGCTTCTCTTCCAACAGTTTTCTGAAAGGAAATTTCTTCTGTTGGCTTTCTCTTAAGGTCACAATAATAACTGAGCTTATAATTTCCTGCTTGTTTTCCATTTGAATTTCTGCTTCTCTGCTCTTTCTCCTACTTACCACTGAAACCTAAGAGATTTCAGATTACAAATTCCAGCTCCAATATGTATATAACAAACCCTTGACTTTTTTTAACCATTAAGCCATGACTTGTTAGTATCTTTAGTGTGACTGACATATCTAGTGTGCTCTTCATCTTTAATGAGAATTGTGGTCGTCCATAATTCAGCAATACACACGCTGGAAGCCATCTAAACACCAGACTCAGTCTAATGTTTTTAAAAAAGATATTTATATTCCTTGGACAAATGGGACACCTCTGTGTAAGACATGCATTTTATGCCTCAATAACACAGCCTACTAACTTACTGTTCTAATAAGAACAAGTTAACAGCAATATGTTACTGAAACATCCAGGGAGCTGCAATGAGAAATTCACAGTGGTGATTATTTCGGGAACTGGAAGTAGAGAATCCTTAAGGACCTTTCCAACCCAAACCACTCTATGTTTTATGATACAGTATCAAAGTAGCAAAGCTGTGTTTAAGGTCCTCTTATAGAACTTTAATTTTGTTAGAGCTTTAATCCTCAGTTTGTTTTTTAAAAAGGAAAAAGAGAAAAGCATTCAGAGGTAGAATATCAAACAAAACATGAACTTTGAGCCACATTTGAAATTAGCTTTTTATGGTTTGATGAAAAATTTCTTGGCACGTGAAGTATCGTAAGATCTTTTGAATGTTTGAAACCCTTTTTGGTATTTTTTTCCTGTTCATCAGAAATGGTTTTGTACATATCTTCAGGAAATCAAAAACACTGAGACAGCCATAGCCCAAATTATTGCACCACAGATGTTTGTTCCTGCAATTGTACTTATCCACCAGCAGTGTTTTCTGTACTTGTCAGTCTGAATGGAAGTATCTCATGCTGAACAGAATTCAGAGTCATTGGATCGTGAGCATTGTTGAGACAAGAAGATTTCACAAATGGAAGGAAAATAGTGACAGTCATACCTATCAATGAAATTGCTATCTGGGAACAGAATATTAATGTATGTATAAGTTTCTGAACATAGAGGTAGGAAATCAAAGCGTTGCTGATCTTACTGTAGGCAACACAGAGCGAAAAGGTTAGGTACATATCATTCCTTTTTAACCTACAAAACATGGAAGTGCTTAGAATTTTTTGAGTAGATGGGGACAACATGCCCTAAATTCAACCCAAATTAAGAGATTTTGGTTTGTTGTTATTCCTATTACTGTTGATGGGAAACTCCATCCCTAGCTTCTACAGTCTAACCAAATGGCACATGGCAAAGCTAACAGTGCAGTAACACAGGAGGAAATGATAGGGAAGCGATGGAAAAGGTGGAAATTTGAAAGTGATGCATGGGCCTAGATTCAGCACATGGGGAACCAAGTGCTATTCTGTGGTTTTTTTGCACAATCTTCCTATTAACGTCCTTCACTATTAACAAAAAGGCTTCTGCATTTGATATCTCTGCAGACAAAAGAGACTCAATTCACTTTGAATAAAGAGAAGAATAGCTCCTTTCTATTAAATATAGTCCTGAAACAGGAGTAGGTGCTAAGGAAGAGAACACTGTGACATTGTGACATTCAATAGCATGACATTGAACTGAGGCAGCATGATGAGACACAGCCCATATACACTGGTCATGGCTGCTTTCAGAAATAACTGTAGGAAAAGATTTCTAAGATGTATTTTCATCTCCCATACTCAATAGAGAACAGTGGTCATAACACCCACAGGACTGAGAGAGTGCTGGCAAAAATGCAAACAGAAGACAATGAAATACTGTTATCTCATATCAAGAAAATAGAATTAATTTTGAAAATGTCATAATCTGAATTGATACACTGATTTCTTTATTGACATGAAACCATGCTTCCACATTTTATAAATCAAATTAAAAGTGCTACCATGGGGATCATTTATGGGCATAGAAGCTACTAATATCTTTTCCTCAGAACAATGAAAATCATTTTTAAACAAAATGTATCAAAGGCTTAGATGTGCTTTGCAGTAGATTTTGCTTCAGCGTTCTCACCTGCCAGCAGCATGTGTGGAAAAAAGAGCTGCAATACTGCAGAAATCCTGTGTACAATCACATAGCAGCTTGCATACGTTATACCCTTGGCACCTCAGTTTGCTATGTAGGTCAAGTGGAGTTATTGGCCTTTTTTGCTCTTTAACTGCTTGCTTATAAGCAGTTATCAGGCAGCTTCATTGCTATCAGGGCCTGAATAATGCATCTGAACCAGGCCCCCAGAGCTTGAAAACAGAGCTGGGATTTACAATTTCTGCAGTGTTAAAAACAAATTAAGTTTTTATTCCTGTGCAGTTGTTTCGATATCTCTTTACAAAATTTAAGTCCTAGTTCTCCATGGCAGACTTTTCAGAAATAGATTCAATCAAGGTTCAGTATAAGGCTGTAGGTACTATTAAGGACACTTAGGATAAAATAACGAGCTGCTCTGGCTGAGGCATTTGCTCTGGCTGACCTGTAAGTGATCTGTAAACACCAGCCTCTTTACATTCCCCCCCAACACATCTGCAAATCCACCTTTTTTCTTTGTTGGATGTGTCATCCAAAATCCAGGAAGAAAACTCCTACCTCCAAAGTGGAGTTAGAAAGTGGCATTTCTTTATTTCTCATGATGTGCACCAGGCTACTTGACAGACAAGTGCATCCTCTCGGAGTTCAAATTCTACATTTATACGGTTAAGACATACATATGCACTACATTGGCATACATACTATTTCTATTTCAAGGACTCGTAGATATGTGCTGATGTCCTTTTGGGCATGCTCAGTGGTATTTAGGGTGGTTGAGTGCCCATCTACTTCCCTTTTTTCTCCACCATCAGCTTCATTACTGAAACCTTTGACTCACTTTTCATTCATTTTTCCCCACTTTGGAAGACTCCCATTGCTCATTAGGCCATAATAAGCCACTTCTTAAAAACAACGTATACAGAACCCGAGGAAAATGTCCTTGCACATTTTGAGGCAAAAGATAATAGTATTCTATTGTGACGACAGTAATTCTCATAAGGCGAAAATGTTGAGACAGAAGATAAAAGTATTCTACTATTTCCCCAGTGCAAAATTACTGAGGAAAAGCAAGACTCTTCACCCACTAAAGCTGAAATTGAAAGTTTTAGATCTATCGCTTATGAATTCCTTTTGCTAAACTAATATACTGTTCTTAAACTAATGTACTAATCCCTATTGACAAGCAAACCAACCTATACCAGATGCATATTCATTGGTAACTCACCCTCATGTAAAAGCTGACTTTTAGATACATTAAAGAGCTGGCACAAACATTAGAAACATTTTCATACAACACAGAAAATAAATGTCCCTTCCTTCCTTTGGAGCACGCTTGAATAAAACAGACTTGAATCTCAGTCTAACGAGGACAACAGAATAGCTTTATTCACTTAGACAGCCTAGGGATGGGACCTTTAGCTAGCTGCAGAAAATTTGATACAACCTTACAATGTCAGTACAGTCCATACATCAAGTTTTACAGATCTAATACTACGAGAAAAAAAAAAAAAAAAAAAAAAAAAAAAACTTCTTTCCAACATGAGGGAAGGAAAGGGTCTTGATATCTCATTTTCTTTGAGAGCAATACAATATCATTTGTAATAGAGGCAAGTGTTTTATGCCAGGGGCAAGCAATCAGGAAAAGCACTTGCTATAGTGTATTTGATTTTGTTCCTCTTGACCAAGATTAATATTTGCAAGGCAGATACTTAAGGGACTGCTCGTGTTTACAAGCTATTAAATATCTGGTTTATAGCAAGCATCCATCCTCCTTAAAAATTCTCATAGTTCTTCAGCACTATTCCTAATCATTAACTTAGGGCAAATCTTTACAGCTAGCTGTTGGCACTATAGGAATTATTCCGCTACACTGTTCTAAGAGGATGCCTTCCCATTAGGGATGTATTTACTATTGCTACTACATGCAATCAAGCTGTCATTTATGTAAACCTTCCCTTCCAAAAGTAGTATTTGGATTCAGCATCTCTTAAGCTGTTACTGTTGTCACTGTGAAAATAAGAAAATGAAAGCATTCTCTTATTGGATACGGATATAGAGAATGATGTCAAAAGTGTAGGAGTTTGGGGGAGATTAATAGTAAAACTGTTTCCAAAAAGCTGCCTGGATATGTCAAAAGGACAAGCTACATTTATGCTCTCTGGGAAAAGGAAGAAATGGAGGATGCCTCTAAGAGGGCAGTGTGCTCTGAAATTGTTCATGTGCTACCTAAAATTCTGAAAGCAGAGGCGTGCTCACCTACTTCTGTGATCTTTCAAATAACCCTTATTGACTTAAGAAGAAAGATGGATTTCTTTGTAATCAATCTAAAAAAACATATATACAAGAAGCAGTGCAGATGCAGAAATTCCATCTACAGAAGCAGTTCAGAGGCAGCTGAAATAAAGAATTCCATACCTTTGTTCCAAACAACACTTCCAGCATGGCTTTTAAAAACATTATAATTTACAACCAATCGATATTTTTTATGTCCAGCTAAGAATGCTATTCAAATGTAAACATCTACAAGCTGTTAAGCATCCTCAGCAAAACCCTCTGTGAGCACAACTCCCACCAGCTACAGATGGAGTGGTGTGGGCTGAAGTACATCACGAGAGTCATTCCTGAGTACATTCAAGTTTAGTTTGATAGGTGTTATGGTTTGGGTCCACAAGATTGCATTTCATATTTAGAAGGCTGGCTTCTGTAGAAGCTGACAGTTACACTTCAGTCTTTCTCTAAGGTCTGAGTTACTCAAGTACTTTAATGATGTGGCTGGATAAGAAGATCCACAGCATAAAATCCATCACAAAAGCCATAAAACCAAGACACCATCGTATAAAGCTTATCTTCTCCCTATAGATTTGAATGGAAAGCACAGCAGAAAAAATGTGAACACTTCAAACTTCTGGAAAGTTGTCTTGTGTCAAGGGGATGGTTTCTAGGTAGATAATGCAGATCTATGGAAACCATAGGTTATTTCATTACATGTCATTGCTTGAGTTTTTTGTCAGCTGAATAACTGTAGTTGCACCCCAGACATATCCATGTGAATTTGTTTCCAAAATCTCAAGTATATGCAAACAGATGGCATTAACCATCTTGAAGGGTCATGCTTCAAGGCAGCACTTGGCAAAGAACAACTAAGCAAATTTCCACTAATTCAATAGCATTATCTCTGTTAGAATTACATTAGAGCCTTCAAATTGCAGCCAAGATTAAAACCATATTATTCTATTTATTATAACAAACTCATTGGTGCAAAGGGTTGAAAACAGATGTAGAGATAGCACAGAAAGGGGGGTGGGAAATCAAGTAATATATATTCATTTTAATGATGCAGAACTGAAGGTAGAAGTTTGCTGGGGGTAACCTTGATTTTCTCTATCCCCAAAGCTCCAGCTTATCTCCTTTTCTTCACAGATGCTACCTATAAGAGCTTCAGAAAGACTGGTTTAGTTTCCCTTGCTAAACATTGAAAAGACAGAAGAAAATGTAATCATCGGGTATTAAAATAACTTTCCTCATTTGTGGTTTAGGAGTGGCTAAGTAATAAAAAAAAAGATATATCACAAAAGGTTATAAGAGTTTTTCTGGAAGTCTAATGGACAGGATCACAATTACTTAAAAGTTCAGTTTTTGAAATAAAATTTCATTATGAGTAGGATGGCAAAAAGGGATAAGAAAATAAACTTACAGCTCCAGCACATGGCTCATTAAATCTTAGGCTGAGCTGAAATTATTTTTCAAATAAAATGTCCATTACAGCACTGCTTGTTAATTTAGCCACTGAAGTGATATATTAAAAGCTACAATAACAGCTCTGGACAGAATGACAGTAATTGCCTGTACTGCAATAAAAGCACAAAGTAACCCCAGCATAACACATTATGGAAATCTTAGAAACAGTGAATCAGTTATTTTGATTTTTGCAGGTTTTACTTCTTTGGATGTTGAACTACTTAATGATTTTTCCACACAGAGAATCTGGTGGGGGAAAAAAAAAAAAAAAAAAAAAAAAAAAAAAATCACACTGTGAAAAGAACAGTGATGATTTGTGACCAACTCTGGCACTTCTGTACCCTATGTTCACACAGCACATTAGCCTTCATTCAGATGAGTAAATGATGGCCTAGATTTCTGTGTAAACAAAAAGAGCTTTTTTTTTTTTTTTAAGAGTATTCAGGCAGTTGAGACAAGCTAATATTTATTATTAAATAGGCATTTATCAACAGCTCAGTTATCTGAATAACAATTCACCTGGGGGAGAATACCACAGCCAAAATAAGCTTTTGGAGAAAGCAAGTATCTGGCACTATGATAAGTATTTAATTTGCAGGAGATATTTTGACATCAACAAAGAGCAGTGGTACCAGAAGCTGCAAAAACCTCATTAGCCAGGGAAAGTTCTGCTGAAAAAGACAAAACCTTCACAGGACAGCAGGACTTCCTGGTGAAATAAAAGTGGCTCTGGGTCTTTCATCATCCAGGTTGTTCCCTGGACCATATGGTCAAAAATGATCAGCTTCTGAACTGACTCCTTATTAAGAGAAGTGCTGGGAGACCTGTTTGCCAGTACACACAACAGGACATTTGTGCTCCCCCTCTAGATACCTCCTTCCAAAAAGTAGGGTTTCAGTATCTTTGAGTTTATTTGTAACAAATGTTTGATTCCTATAATTTCCATACAAATTCAGGCATGTACAAGATATGCATTACATCTGAATTTCCTGAATTACTCTTCCAAGTACTAAGGAAATGGAAGAGAAGATTTTTGGTATTCATTTTTGTAACCACTGAAAACATTTAGGTGCTGGTAAGCAGTGTGATACAAAAGAAGATTTAAGAAAATTTCAAGGAGATTAAAAGACCATTTAATTGATCATAGAGTTGGGAAGATCAATTTTTTTAAAGGTCATGAAAACACAAAGAAAAGTAGTAATTGTGACTGCTGAGATTACCCATGGTCTGTAATGCATTTATCTCTAACAGGACAACTGGGAACATAGATCTGAACTCACGCTTGCATGAAATGCATGCAGAAGAGATGTGTATTCTTCTGAAAAGCAAAAGCAGGAGAAAAAACATTGTCCTACTACTAATAATAATCACAGAAAAAGACCACAAATAATTCTTGGCCACTCTTCCACGTGAACGATAAATCTATATTATCGCACACCATAATTCTGAGCTCTCCCAACCTAAGACGGGGCAGGAAACACTATTTGCTCTGCACTTGTACCCTTGCTCCCAAGATGCAATTTTGCCCATCAGAAAAAGGTCATTTTTTCTCAGTTTTCACAATTCAGACACTGGCACAGAAATACTGACATTTTAAAAAATAAAAGATACTCCTCCTTCCTGAGCTATAACACCCGAATGTTAACCCCAGAAGATCAAAGCTTCCTTAGATCCCATGCATTCCCCTCTTCAAATCAGAGAAGACAGCTGAACACCCTCATTCTGCTTTGTTTCACCTACTCAAGGAGGCAGAGGTCACCCTTCTTCCAAACTGATTAAGACCCTTAAGACAACAGTTTGATCAACTGTTTCCATCAGTGGAGGTCAAGTCAGACATGTTTGGAGCTAGAAACTTTCCCACTCTTTTGGCAATAGCACTTTACAGTCAGAATACCAAAGCTAATAATCAAAAATCCAATTGTATTACAGAAAAAAGAAAAAACAAAAAACAATGGAAAGCAAGGCTTTTGTATCAGCCTGCAATGACAGAGAAATGAGAACAGGTGCCCCAATTATTGAATATATTTTAAAAATAAAAATGCACAAAATTAAATGGTGTGCATAATCAACTCAGTTTCTAACAGCTTTTCTGCTCTCCCCCACAGTACAACAGTGCTCTAATCCACTCCTTATGTGACAAGAGTTGTAGCCTATTTAAAATAGAACACAATTACTGCAACTAAAATAATTGTTTGAAGTTGATTGTTCTGTTGAACTGCAGGTTCCTATATTTATTATATATAAATCTAATATTCTTTATGAGCAACACATTCACAAGTTTATAGTAATATATTCCCAGTCTGTATTTGCATGTCTTCATGTTAACACCATGCATGACAATGGAGATACAATTACAAACTTGCATGGGATGAAAGAAATAATATTAATACTATTGCCCTCAAATACATGGAAGTTATTTTTTTAATTATTCTTATATAATCACCAAACCCAATGTATTAACAAAATAGTGTCCTCATCTTCATAACTGAAAGATTTGCTTGTTTTGGAACGACTGAGCTGAGCCCACACATTTCTGTTTTTAGCACTTATGATTCCAGCAAATAACTTCCAAGTTAAATTTCTAGTTACATTCTGTTCTGAAAGTGTAACAATTGCTAAATCCCAGAGAAAAACTGTTAAGACAGAAAAGAGGCTGTTGAACTAAAACAAAGGCTACTCTCTAGTACCTTTGTGTAGAAATTAAGCCTTTCTTTGCAGCAGTCGTCAACATCACCCTACATTATTTCCTGAGCATCACGGGGACACTATCCCTACCCATCTTTCATGAGCCTTCTTCTATTGCAGTGGTCTCCTAGTCACTCATACAAGCCAAGCCTCCAAGCCTAATTTGCAGTGCTGACTGTCCTTCCATATCAAGTGGCAGAATTTAGATGCCTAGCAATATATGGCAGGATGCTACCAGAATACCAAATTTTATTTAAGGTATGTGTGATACTTAATCAAGAGTAAAAAGTCTGTTTGCCTACAGTACACCACTACCAATAATTGCTGTATTTTACACAATTCATCCACTCAAGAACTCCGTTTCAGCATCTCGCTTTTCTCACGTGGGCATCAGGAGAGCTTTCAAAAGGTCTGCAGTGCCTCTCTGCAAACCTTGACTCTTGCCTACGTATGGAGATGGTCACTTACTGAAGCCAATCATGGACGTCTCATTAGACATTTAGATAAAACTGTAATGCTTACTGAAGGACTGGATGCACTCCTCTTCGCCCTTCTGCAGTAATGAAAAGCAGTGAAGTTTCCAAACCTTTCCATGTTGACTGTTCAATAAGAAGAGATTGCTTAGCATCTGTCAGATCTCTGAATTACATGCAACTTTCAAAAAAGAAAAAAAAAAAATCAATTTTCTCTATAAATTTTCTTAATTATTAGCCTTTGAAATACCACTGATAATTGCGAGGTACCTAAAGGGAATTGAATTTTTTCCTAAAGTCAGCCCAGCTGGTCCTGAAAAGGACTAGATGACAAGGTTTCTTTCAAGTTAACACAAGGTACTGAGAAGAGCTAACCTAGAAATGTATATTTATTTATTGTCACAATATCATCACCAAGTCCACAAGCAGTAATTCACAACACTTTCAAAAATCGTAAGGGGACATTAGAGACACTAAAGAAAGTAATAGGAAATTTAGGAATTGGAAATTGGTGTCATGGATTAGCATTAGAAAGCAAGTAAAGAGCTCTAACAAGAATGCTCAGTGCTCTGTCATCTGAAAAGGTGCATTCTACTTTAAAGAAACTGCATTCCTATTCACTGAGGTTGAGAGAAATTAAGACACTATTATCAAATTTCAAAGACATTCCAAGTAATATCTGCCACTGCCATCTCTATCCTGAAGTACACTGGAAGGAATACCCACTTTCCAGCAACAGGAGAGGAGTTAAGTGAGAGATGAAACCTTATCTACAACCTGCTGGCATAGCCCCCTGTATTTCTATAGACTCCTCATCCAAAATATAAAAAGTATAACATCGGATTCATATGGGGTTTTTTTCATGATCTTCTTACATCCCTTGTTTCAGGAGTAAAACCATCAGAAGATACTGAAAGGATTATTCAGATGCTTTTATTGCTCCAGCTGAAACCCCAGCTTTCTAATTCATGGTTACATTTGACAGCTGCATTAATGTATGTTTTCAGAGAACTGAAGCAAAATGTCATAATTTGTTTGAAATTCAGCATTAAACCTAAAGATTAAAAATATATATTTTCAATCTAAATGTTTTGTGACAGTTTCTCCTAAGCATATAATTTATGAAAAGAAAACAGAATAAATGTCAAAAGACAAGCAAGCACTGAAAATGAAAAATGAGAACAATATTTTTTTTTTTTTTTTTTTAATATTGTGATTTTCATTAATCTCTCCAGAGACTGCAGTTAAATAAATTGGCTCTTCCTAACAGGAAAGAAGAAAATGAATGTAAAAAAAGAAAAAAAAAAAAAAATGTTACAAGCACAAATTTATTTTTGGAAACAATGGCAAAAAAAATGTACAAATAAATTATTTAGTTTCTCTACTAGAACTTGGCACCGTTTCACTGATATGGGACATGACACAGTTACGAGCACTACTCCAACAGAACACAGCTAAATATCTTTTTCCACATGCCTAGAGGCTTTATTGAATTACACCTCAATCATTTTAAGTAAAAGCTCAGTGGTGAAAGTCAAATCTTATACTGATGCCTCATCTTCACCCACCTTCAAAACAGTAAGAGAATTTTTTTAAAGTTAGGTTGGCATTGGGCCTACATATTAAAGTAGAAACTGCATTTTGTGATGTGTACAGACACTTCCTTCTGCTCAGTCGTGAGCCACCTTTTTTCATCTACTGAACTATAAGATGCCTGATGGTTCAGTACAACAGTCTTAACATTCAAAAAAAGTGTTTTTCAACTTAGAAACACATTCACATCATACCTCAAATGTTCTAACAATCTGTCATTCATTAAGTCATCTCACAACTACACACTGTATTT
Source organism: Centrocercus urophasianus (assembly GCF_019232065.1). NCBI lineage: Eukaryota > Metazoa > Chordata > Aves > Galliformes > Phasianidae > Centrocercus > Centrocercus urophasianus. Next base: position 4,920,471 of record NW_024884722.1, read on the forward strand.
TTTCCCTGTCTGTTCTTACATAGCTTCACTTTAGAAAATATTTGAAGTTTATTCTCCACTACTTCTTTGGAGACACGAGATACCTGCAACAAATACCACACATCAGCTTCATCATTGCAACTGCTCTTCAGCTTTGGCCAAATTAACCCTGGAGCCACATAAAGACTTCTGATATTGAATATTTCTTCCTCGTAAAGATAAGCAGTTTACACTTGCCTCCTCTCAGCATTTTACGTACGTAATTTCTTCTGTGCAATGGTGCATCACTTTTGTTGTAAGAGCCATCACTTACAGCCCCTATCCTTTTTCTTCCTGAAAAAGGATGCGCACCATGAACACCACGGAGTTCTCTGATCATGCAACTCAGCACTTACTATAGCTTTCATCTCCACAGTGCCCTGTAAACAGGCACTAAACACAAGAACTGTGCATTCAGCTAGATAAGCAGTAATTATTATCCTCCATTTATAACTCTGCATTCTGCCAAGGAGAGCTCTGTACAGGACAGTGCTCCCCCTCCATCCTCAACCCAGCTCACAGTAAACCACCTCTTACACTGTTAACCTTCACACTGCTGGGGTCTACATCTACTCTGCAGAAATCATTCCAGGTAAACAGAAGTGTTTTACGTTTTCCCTGAAGTAGGATGTGGTTTTGTATTTACACCCCCTCCCCCCCCCCCTCCTTGCATTTAACTGCTTTCAAGCAAATGGCTCTTTAGCTGTAAATATCAGTTCCCAGTGCACATCATCATTTTAGGCAATAAATAATCCGTTCCTGTCAAACTAATACATTTCTACCATCACACACTGTGCCTGAGATGGTGTTGCAAAGTACCTGTACTTCTCTCAAAAATAAGTGTTTTATGGAAAGCAAAAAGACTCTTAGTAGATCTTTGTTAAAATAATTTTAAAAAAAGCAAAACCCTTGCATGATGGTAGATGTGCTGCAGCAAATAGCAGACAAAAGATCACTGGCCAGAATTGCAATGAACATCCAAGGTTTCTTCTTGGTCTCATCATAAAGGACAGCTTTTGATTTACAAATTTAGTTCAGGATGACAATATTTCATTTCTACAGTTGTTTGCTGCAGGAAAACGCACATTGCAGATGCACAGATTTGCAAACCAGACATACGGTGCATATGTTTTTGGTTATTAATTACCTTGTAGTAATTAATAAAAATCCATCTCAAGCTGCTGACTTGCATTTCTCATTGTTAAGTGAGGTCAGAACTTCAGCAAATACGGAGGTGACTTCTTCCCCAGACCAGCTGCCTCACTGCATGTGCGAAGTCCTACAGTCTTTGAAAAGCTATTACTGCTCCTAAGGTTTGGAAAGAAAAAACCTGTGAAGATCTGCTACTGCATAAACAGATATACTTGAAGCCTGATAATAAGCATCAAGAAATCTCAAGAAAGAGGTTCAATATGAGTTTAATTGCCATCTTGTTTGCACCCAGCTAGTGCAGTACTTACACTGAACTCATTACCAGTCAGTATAAGGCAGAGTGATATGCTCCAAGTATGAAAAGCCCCTGAAAATGCAACTTCATTTCATGTGCAGCTCTTTCTTCCTCACCTGTTTGACAGTAGTCTTTTTCTATGATTTCCCCAAAAAGTTCTAACCCAAAACTTAAGCTTATCTTCTCCATGTTGTGTTCAGAAATCTCGACTTTCCTCCCAGACTCAGGACAGAATTCTTAGGAGCTGACAAAGAAAGCAATGAGAAAAATGTCAGGCAAGAGAAATAACTATACCTTGCAGAAAATAAAATGTTTATGAGAAAAAATAGATGAGTGTTCTAAGCATGAGCAGCAGATTAGAAGTGACAGCAACCAGTAAATGTGAAATAGAGAAATACAAAAATTGATAACACTCTGGAAACTTTAAAGGACAAAAGAGGAAGAAGGACAAAAGCAGCAACATTTAAAATATGATGTCTGGTAGAAAGGAAAAATCAATCACATTTCATACTTGGGGGCCTGGGAAGATGACACTGACAGATGCTACCGTATGAGATGAAAAACGAATGATGGGAAAAAGCATACAAAAAAAATGCACCATGCTGAAATATGTGAAAACAAGACAGATTCTTACTAAAAGGTTAAGTACAGTTTGGGAGCTGAAGACAGTAAAGAAAAAACAGTTTCCTTTGGTGTCTGCATTCATATGTATTATTCTGTCCATCACATCCTCCTGCACCTAAAGAGGAATAACCCCACGAAGCACTGCAAACATGGGCAAAAAGGTTGGAAAGAACCTGGGAGGCCCTGATGGACAATTTGAATGAGTCTGCGAATTGCATTCTGAAATGCCAGAAGTTCCACATGAAAATAAAAGCACACACTTTCACTATGATGGTGGTAAATGCTGTCACAGGCTGCCCAGAGAAGATGCAGAATTGCCATTCACAGATATGCCCAAAACAAAAAAAAACTGAAATGGAAGTTTTCATTTACCCTAGGAATCTAAATCAAGTCAAGAAAAATAAATTATTTTTACTTCATTAACAATAAATAGTTCATGATTCTAGGTTAGCAATGAGATTGCACGCAGATTGCATGCTAAACTTGCAAGGTCTGTCATTGCCAATGAGCACCCTCATCTCCTTACCAATACATGTCACAAACAGAGCTGGTCAAACAAGTCCTCTAGAGAAATGACTTAATTTCTTGATTATATTTAACAAAGCCTTAATACGTTATGGGAAAACAAAAAAGCTAAATGGATTTAACAGGACAGCAAAGCTTTCACGAACATTACAAAGCACAGCAGGAGTTGTAACATATCACCTTATATATGCATTCATGTCTTCCCAGATAAAGGGCTAAAGCCCTTGAACAAGTGAGCCACTCTGCCCCAAGCCAGCCTGTAGTATTGCACGCGGTTGTTGTGAGCAAACAGCAAGGCCCCACGCTTGATCTCATTGACCAATTTCTCTCCCATTGGCTTCAGCCCATCAGTCCAAGCTGTCTAGGTCTCTGTAGGGCCTCCCTACTCCTAGGCATATCAACACCTCTCTCCAATTTGCCGTTGTCCATGAAGTTATTGAGAGGTCCAATTCCAATGGAAATTAAAGAGCTTGAAAAAGTGATTTGTCTTCTGTTTTGGAGTTTGAGCTCAGAAAGGCTATTCAGACTCTCAACATCATGATTTTAGCTGTTTCTCAGATTTCGTACCATAGAATTCACTTGGACCAAAAACAGGAATGAACCCATTACCAGGCTAAACCATTTTCTTGAGAGGCTGTGGGCAGAAGACAGTCATAGCAGTGAAAAGTTGGCCATCATTTGTGTAAAGTCCCTCCTGTTATGGGAGTACACCTCCCAGCTCATATCCATAAATCCTCCTTTGCTTCTGTCCTAAGCCTCACAAAAATTTCCTTAACAATAAAACATTTATATAATTTGACAGAAGTAAATCTTATTTTCCTATTTTATTTAGGAGCCTGAAGTTTTACACTAAATACCAATTCAGTCTAATAAAGATTTTACATTACACTAATCCAAGTAATGAGAAGCTTTCCAGGAACATCTTATTCCCAGTCATTGCCATAAGCTCCACAGTATTCTAAAGTACTTAATTTCCATGGGTCATGCTATCTCAGGCATTTCATGTTATGTGATCTGTAGTTTCTTTATTTTTTTTGGATTTTTTTTTTTGCTAAAGCATCTTTTTTTTTTTTTTTTTTTTTTTTCTATGAAAACCCAATGTTTTTATCTCCTTTCTGAATTGGATTTATAATCTGGAATGTCAGAACCTTAATTTCTGTTCCTGAATACTCATCTTTCCAGATCAGAAACAGAACATGCTTTTATATCCTAATTGATCCCCCCAAAAATTTCTATTAGTTATGCTAAGTAGTAAATGCTTATAAGCTAATGGAATTGGGTGATTTAATTACAGAAGCATTTTCTATAATTATCTTCATCTGTCCATCACAATATTAAGTATTACCACAGCTTGCATCATTATATCAAACACAAAGATCATTCACTTAAAGTATTGCGCTGGGAACTAAAGTTAATTTCAGCAACAGGACAACTACAATCTTTTGACTTTCCCCAAAGCTATCAAGAACACCCGTGCTCTGCAGCCATCAGAGACAAGTGTGCTCCAAGGGGGAAAGAGATGGCTGCCCCACAGGCAGATCCAGGGGCATAACAAGGACCATGCTCATAAGGTGCACCCAAGTTGCTGATGGACAGCAGAGGACTGGTTTTCTTCTTCAGGTTTTTCCCTATAGTTTATCTTATTTATTCCAGTGGGGAAATGGGTGTACGTCATTTTCCTCTTGGATACAGCTGATAGTCGGTTCTACATTCCTAATGCCAAGCTTTTATATACATAAACAAACAGAAACACTGGAAGAATAATTCATGGAACATCACACAGATCTGTAAAGGTTGCAACTTAAGTGAGAGAACAAATTGGGGGAAAATTGGACACCCCTCGTTTTTGACAGAAAAAAAAAAGTAGCTCCAAATTCGGTGAAAGCATGGAACATATCCTATTTTAATTGCCTTCATGTGAGAAATCAAATCTCAATTCATTAAACTTTCATCTTCAAGTATAACAACCTATTCACATGCTCTTATGTTCACCCTTATATCTCAGTGCAACACTTCTGAATGTCAGGAATGTGTCCAGTTTTAAGTATTTGGTTATGTTTAACATGATATTTAAAGTGCATTCAATTTCTATTCATTTCTCTATAGAAAAAAAAAATATCTAATCATGTTCTGTTGTATGAAACAATTAAAAATTGCCAAGCGTTCAGATTCATTTTCCTCAGCTTCACTTACATGAATATTTTACCTGCTGCCACAGACACAGACTCTGTTTCTGTGACTACACTAGAATTTATGTTATGCACAAGCGAGTAGAAAGTCTTTCTTAATCCATCTTTTTGATGCTCTGATTAAAATCTTGGCCATATATAACATGCTGACATTTAAGAAGTCAAGTATTTCCTTTAAATATTTAGTGATCAACAGAAGCATCATCACAGCACAGTTCTAAATCTATTGATGAAAAATGAAAATTTTGAAGTGAAAATGGGTAATGTGCTGCTTTATCAGACCCTTTTCCCAGCATATGAGTTTTTGGAGCCTTTAAGAAATAAATGCACCAAGGGCTCTGAATTTCTTCAAAACCAGTACAGCTTTCTGTTTACAAACACGTAATTTCACTCATCTGTACTTCTCTTCAGAAAACAGATATAGCTGCCATGTCTTTTACACCATCTTTATAGAACAGGGACCCCAGCAAGAAAACTGGAGAAATATCTCACTAAACCTTTATGAAGAGTTACGAGAAAAGCTTCAGTTTCTGTTCCTAAAGAAGTCATTCACCTCCTTGAATGATGGATTTAACATTTACCACAGGGTTTAGAGAAGATGACAATTTTACTCATTCAGCCATATGCATTAAACACTGACCTTTCTCAAGAGGGGAATCAGCCTGGCAGCAGGTTGTAGCCAGTGGCTGAGATCTCCCACGCTCACAGTGAGTGAATGGTACTAGGGATCCTTTGTATCCCCAGCATGCAACATCCCACAGAAGATTAATATACAGGAGATGCTACCAACTTACCTGCCAATAACAGATACTGATAGAATAAGAGCAAGGTCTGACTGAGGTTAAGTCTATACCAGATGACCTCTAAAAGTACCTTCCATCACAGTTCTATACCAACAGATGTGTACAAGCGTATGTTTGAAGCCATGTGGATTCCACATTGGAACCAAATGTTCTTTCACAAGTAAAACATGCACAGAAAAGTCTGTACCAATCCATATTAACATTCTGCCCATAGACCAAAACTGGGCATCATTTCTCAAAATTGATTTCAATTCCAACCAAATGTGCTCCCCAGTGATCACTATGGTGGGTAACAGAATTGTACAGCTCAAGGAACTGCTTTCAGTACAGCCTAAACTCTCTGCAACAAGTTGATTTTTATGCATCTGGAATGCACTGAGCATAATTGTCAGCTAATTTTCCTAAGTGAAAAAAATGAATTTAACTTGCTGAAGCACAACAAAATGCCTTCAGCAAATAGCCTGTCTAAAGCCTATTCTGCCATATCTGCAAAGCAGAAATATTTTGTTCAAATTACACCTTAAGTAATGATGATACATTTTCAGAAATATTTTTATAAATGTTAAGCCCAGGAAAAAAAAATGGCTTTCCGTGCTTTTGAACACTGCTTAATTCATCTTTCATTCCAATGTAATCAGAGTTTATACAGATAAGCATTCCCTTTCAGAATTTGTAGTGCAGACCTTAATCTGACCTTGTTCCTTTCTTTACTCACACGAATGACTCCAAAGGCCATGAAACTGTGAACAGGGTTATAATATAGTTTAAATCTGGTAAAAGTGATAGTAAGGCACACAATCATTGTGATTGTAGCACACAATCATTAAAATTATATGCAAATACTGCAAATAAACTTCATACCACATCACTCATACAGCAAATTAAAAGCAGCAGCTGCAATTAAGGCTTAAAGAAGGAGTCAAAACACCTGCAGATTTCCACTGCAAATGCACATTATATACTGACCCCAAATATGATTTAGAGAGAAAAGCAAACGAGTTAATTGATCCAATAGAGACATGACTCCATCACGCTAAGTAGTCAGAATAACATCCCAGCTAACAGCAGATCCACAAGAAAAGTGTTCAAAGTTCATCAGGATTGATCTGCTACAGACCCATTTGTAACAAAGCTTAGAGTCTACAAGGCACAGCACAATGTTACACATAAGTCTATTAACTGTAGCCTAATTACAACCTGATTTATTGTATTGAATATGGCAGGAAGAAGGACTTGAGTCTACTAGTCTATATAACAAAGCAACCTTTGTTTTGTAGAAAGTCACTTAATTTGCTTTCTATGTACTTTTCAAAGAAAACAGCAATTTAATAAATCTGCTTGGAATTTCAGAAATGTGTATGCTTATAAGGTTAGCTTTAATAACTAGAAATTTAACATATTTATACCTTTTAGCTATTTATAAAACCTGTTTGCTTCTTGTTTCTTCCAAACGGCTCACTCCTGGAGCATGAGTAATTGCTTTGAAAATTAACTAACAAAATTAAAATCTACTCTGAAAATGAAAGAGTTTCTCTGCATTCAGGCATCAAGAATGCATCAAGGGAATTTATTACTCAAGGATACTGCAAACATAATAACTAAATGGATGGCTTATGTTATCATATAGTAGAATATGCATCTATTAGGAGGGGCACCCAAGAACCATGAAGCCCTTTTTAACAGAGTATGTCTGAAACACAAGTCTGGAGAAAAGAAAGCGAAATCATTCTGCAAGATAGAACCACAGAAGAAAATGCTTTAGCCTTGTGATATTGATCCTCCAGCCCTTGAGCCCTCTATCGGATGCAGCGATGAGTTCCAGAAATAAGAAAAAAAATCTATTAAGAGTGCCACTTCAAATTTCCAAGTTGGAAAACCAAGCTTCCCCCTTTCTCTCCCCCCACCTCGTCCTTAGGATCAAGCTTTGGGGACATAGTCCACATTCAGAGTTCATTCCCTTCAGTGCTGTGGGTAGCAGCAAGCATTCAATCTCAATTAATAACACCAAATTGAAGCCCTGTGCACATCCTAGAAAATCGAAGTAAGAATCAAATAGTAAATTTTGGAGTTGAAGAAAAAATAGCTTTGTTTTCGAACATCAAGAAAACTTGCTCATTTTCTTAAAAATTTGATACACAAACCTGTTTTGTAACAGTAAGAAGTCACCAAATCTGCCTCTCCACTGTGGACATGTCATGGCTGCCAACAGGACTGAAAAGATATGTTTTAAGAAAAGAAAATCCATATGTCAGGATTGCAGAAATAAAAATGGGTTGGCTGTGTTTTGGTTTTGGAGAGGGGAATTACTTCTCCTTGTTGATTTTACTTAACACTTCAAGAAAACAACATTTCATCTTTCCTTCCTTCTGCCTCATGCACAGCAACACAAGCAATTCCCCACTTAGAGGGCTTAGCCCCCTTTTCTTTAGGTTTCAAAGCTTTTAGATCTCTGCTCTAGTTTTCAGTCATTGCTGTTCGATTGAGGTTTTTGTTTTGTATTACTTGGTTTGGGGTTTGCTTTTGTATGCACTTATAACACATTTATTTTTAAACACTCAGTGGAAGTCCTTCAGAACTTATTTTGATTAGTCTCAGCTGCTAGCTCATTCTTTTTAAAGTAATCCATTAGGTTTGGTAAACTACTTTTTCTGGGATGTGAATACCTGCCTTTATTCTGAAAGATGCATTTTTAAGTGAATTTTCAATTACCATTGTGTTTTCTGGTTTACAAAGTGATTGCTTCTGGCAGCCTCAAGAGACCTAGCAGGAAAAAAAGCAGTTAAACAGAAATGTGGGGCTTCTACACTTGATTATCTAACATTTCTGGCTCCCTAAAACAGCATCTTTTATGCTGGTCTCTTACTTGAAGTCGAGTTATCTAAATCCTCACTTTCTCAGATTTAAAGCACAGACAGCTTGCCTGCTGCTTCCTCTGATGTGTCCAAAGAAAATGTGACATGAAGAATTAAAAATGAAAAGAAATGTCACGCTGCTGCACTTTGATGCTTGGTTCATCTCTTCCCTAGGAAATTGAAGTCTTCTCTTAATAAATAACATTCAGAAGCAAATGCAGTTTCTTGTTTTCACATAATCAACTTTTAATTTGCTGAAAAGGAGCAGCGTTGACAAGAAGATGTTCAAAATCATCATGGAACTAATTTTTTTCCTTTTTTCTAATGTGACTGCACTGGGTTTAACCTTTTGGTACCTTATACCATTCATCTCAGCCCATTCTACTTCTTCGTTGGGTTAAGATAAAACTTGTGAATTATAATTACTCCCCCTTCCTAATTAGTTTCTAGTACATTCTCATACATTTTCACCTCAATCAATAGGATTGAAGTGACTTCATAAATGTCTGTGAAAGAATCCAAAACTGTCACAGAAAGCAAATAAAAGTTTTCCTGTGAGAAAATCAAAGCACTGCACAGCTCTTGAACTGGAGCACCTACTCAGTAAGGAGAGACAGGCAGGTTCTTAAGTCATTTCTCCTCCATTGTTTTCCTTCTACAGTCTATCTCCTTTTCTCCAAATCCCGTATCAGTTCCTGTTGTTAGTGCAATGGTCACTGGTTTTGTGACTGTTTCTCCCCTCCCCAGCATAGTTATTGCTTCTTAACCTCCACTTCCTTCATTGGCAGGATTACACCCCTTCTTACAGTTCTTTAAACAGCTCTATCTTTAAAATTCATTAATGCTAAACTATGAAGATATTGCTCAAGATGAAGGCATATCTGTCTCTGATATCCCATTAATCCACAGGTCACCAGTTGGAAATAGCAGTATCTATGGAATTGTCTGTCACTGATCTTCTCAAACATGGAAGCACCTTTAATAGTTGGATAGCAAAAGGTTCCTGACAGTAAAGAGACATCCTGGTCCCAAATACCTTTATTTTCTTTTAATTGTTACTTCGTGTTTGTTCACACCCAAGTGTTCCATTAAACACCACCTTATTCATATATCCTACCATATCTGATAGTGTCCCACCCATACTATGACATTTTCAGTGTATCATTACATAATATAATTATTGCATATTTCTTCGCGGTTAAAGCTATTCAAAAACTGACTGCTTGATCTAGAGATTAAAAATAACCTAAGGGAAATAAAGTTTCCTGAGTGTGTTAAATCACACTATAAAGAAAAATTAGAATGATTTACTCCCAATAGTAAGCAGAACAACAACAACAAAAAAAGGCAGCACTTCTGCTGTCAGGTCAGGGGGATTTGTTGTTTGATTAGGGTTTTTTGGGTTGTTTTTTTTGTTGTTGTTGCTGTTGGTTGTAGAGTTCTGATTGTGAATACCCACATCACAGAACCAAGTCCATCACTAAAGTAAATAGCTTTCTTCAAAACACTGATTATATCTGCCAATTAGGAATATAGAAAGCTATCATTGGGGGCGGGGGGGAGTCAGACTCTATAGGCACTCTGGAAGAAAGAAAAGATTGATCCAAACCCAAACTTGTTCAAAATTTTTTCCTTCCATGGGAGCAGACATTCACATGACACACAAGAGGGATTTTTTTTTTTGCAGAGGGTAAACAGAGGTTTGTAAGGAATTTAGATACATGACATCAAATTCATTAATAAACTCAGGAATGAACTGTGAAGGTTAAAAAAAAAAAAAAAAAAAAAAAATCAGCCTGCCTCAGTGATTATGCAGGCACTCACTATAAATGAAACAGCAATGTTAATAATTTGTTTCAAATAACCATTGATCATTTTACTTCATTTACTTGTGGCTGTTCTACAAGGTCAGGATGAACATTCATTTTTTCATATTTTGATTGATTTGCTATCCCAGAAACCATCCTTCACATTTACTAGTGATTATGATGATAAAGGTAATGCACTGACTGTAAAAAAAAAAAAAGAAAAAAAAAAAGAAAAAATATATAAGGCTGATCTTAGTGGGAACACTGTGTGGATCCACACTCGTACTCTCTCTCAATTCTGCATCGAGACCTGCCATAAATCACAAATATGCCTAAGTCTATATACTTGAACATTTAATTTACAACTCACCTTTTCAGCTCACACTTTCTTTTTCTCCTTGTTTTCTAGAATAGCACTGTTTAGGCTGCTTATTAGTCAAGAGGCAGGAGATCTTGTAAATTTCCCTGTGCTTAAACAAGGGACAAGGAAAAGAAAGCAAGCAATCTTCAGCCTTCTTACAGCAATACGGGTGTGGGCTTTGCCAAGAACTCTTTTGCGGGGATTCGGAACTCTGAAGGCATGAAAAGATGGATTCTGTACTCAGCAGACAACAGATAGACCCAACTGACAGCAGCCTGACCACAGAGACAGTGAGTTGTTACAGGGTGCCCTGTAGCCATTAGAACTACCTGCCCTGCACAGTTTCATGGTCCACATTGCACTCAAACAATAGAAGGGCTTAGAAGCTCAAAATAGCAGCACTGTCCCAAAATAAGGCACTGAGCTCAGGAAGTCAAAGTGAAATAAGTAAGGGTAATAGATTTTGGTGCTTTGTTTTTTTTTTAAGCAAATGTATAGCTGAGAGCAAGTATTGACTTTTTTCCCCCTCTTCAGTTTAACAAGCTTTTTAAAAGGTTGGTTAAGTTTGTAACTACAAGACAGATTCCAGACTCAATAAAACTGAAACGGAAAAATAGAGAACACTCCAGAAAGGAAAAAAAAAAAAACAAACAATTCAGTAGTGAATCCTATAATAAAACACCATTTTTAATTAGGTATTTTTTCCTCAAGAGAAGTTTCAAAGCATCCGAAAGTACCCAATGCAATCATGCCTTCCCTTATCAGCCATTCTCCTCTTCTGTTTAAGCAGCTTCAAAATCACTCCCCTCTTCTTTCACAGACAATTTTTTTTTAAATCTTGAAATAAGAATGCAAGCAAGACTGCTATCAGTTAGCCCCGAAAAAGTGTTAGTAAACACAGCACTAGAAGCAAAGTCTATTTACAAGAATAAGTATCCCTTTCCCTCTAAACACAGAGAAACTGAAAGTTTTTAGCAATTTTCACAGCTACATCTAGAATTCATTTAAAACTTCATTCTTCATTATTCAAAAAAGTGATAATTCTACATTACATTGAAGATAACATAATAAAGTAATCACAGAAATCCATATTTTTTTTTTTACTTACTCTATATATCTCCTGATAGAAAAGTTGGTCCAGGCACATTGCAATAAACCACTTTTTTCCTCAACTCCTTCCAAAGGAAGAGATTCAATTTTGCCAGCCTGTCCCAGGATCTCAAAGGAGCTTCATTTATGGAAATTTCTATCCAAGTGCTCAAGTTCACACATTCAGTGGCATTACTCATGAGCTAGTGCCCACATCACTATGGCCATATGCATGCACATCAGGCACCTGCCCTCCTGGGAAGAGTCAAAAAGTCAGGCAGAGAACAAGGGAGACAGCTGTCAGTTCTATTTAGTTGGGAAATGGATAAGTTCAATTAAAGTCTTAGCACTGCAACTAATGACCTTCAAGGTTTAATTTACCACTGAATACATACAGTGCATGAAAAAAAAGATTAGTGGAATCTTTTTCATACTAAGCAGTATCACAGAGTAACTTACACCTTCTATCCAAATTTGGCTTTTGGCAATCTGTCTCAACAGAACCCCTCTAGGAATTTCCCAGTGGAGACATGAAGATGGATGAGAGAGATTCCTATTACTTCCCTGCCTCAAAGGTGACTCTGAAGCCTGGGTCAGCACTCTGCTTGCCTGCAGAAGACAGACCACGTAAATACGTTTTTACTGCATAACTTCTTCAGTGCAATTGCTGTGGAGAAAGCAACAGAATGAAAAAATTTCAGCTCTTGGAATTTACCTATAGCATCTATCTAACAGCAAATTTAAGAAAAACTATCAAAACTATTCATACATAGACCTTTGTTGCTACTTCTCATTGAAGGTGGGGGCAAGCGGAGAGAAATGGAGACCGAAAGACCTTCCTAAACAAGCACCTGCCTGCCCAGTAACTGATTGTGGATAAGTTAAGCATCTTATTTTACTTGAGAACAGAAATCTGGTAAGAATCTGTTATCAAGCCAAGTCTTGACTTACACACTGTTTTAACAGTGCAGTAATTCCAGGTAAAGACGCCTGATTTTCTTCAGCTTCACCCATTGGCTTGGCTCAGCTCCCTGATCAGAGCCAGTATTTTTTCCTTAAACCAACCCTTTATCATCTTCAGAAGAGAAGAAACTTCGTGTGATGCCAATTGTCTAAAAGGCTAGGCCTGTTCCTTGAGTAGGCCACGAACCCTGCTGTGAATATGAGCAGTAAAAGCTCAAGAAACTGTCAGATGTTGTTTCTAACGCCTCAGGGAGTTAGAAATTACCATTATATAAAAGCTGATAGATGCCTCTGCAGGAGTTACCTATCATGAAGCCCACATTAAAGCCTCATTTATATCCTTAACACTAGATGCCTTGCTGATTTGAATGTCCTTAAATGAAGGATTAATTGCCTCTCCCCCTTGAATATCTGATTTTGTGCCATCAATCTGATTACATTAGATTCCCTGGTCTACAGCACAGAACTTCATTACAGCCCAAACCCTGCATGCAACTCTATTATGGTAAGAGCAATGCCAACTGTTTTCTATGAAGCACCATTATTTAAGGTGATTACCGCTCTCAAACTTCATTCTTCATCTTTGCTTACCACTGAGGTTTACGCTCTGGCTACAAGGTTTATGTCTGTCAGGACAGAAAATGTGAGCAGCAGTCAGCCTCTCACATAATGAAGTTGAAGGCAAGTTGCTTCAAAAGACTCTACTTTCCTTATGCCTGGTGAATGGTCACTCACTAATTATGGAAATTGGGTTGTTCCTCAGATTGTAACAGCAAAGGACAATGCTCTGTGAGAGATGTGCTTCAGAGGCCAAGCAACTGCATCCTCACCTGCACAATCTGCTAAACCTTTTAGGAAAGAAACTCTTAAATATAGTAATTCTAGTATGCTTCACAAGCTAGAAATTTAGGCCAGCACTGCCTGGCAGTCAGCCTGCAGCATGAACTCCTCTTTATTCTTCTATGGAGATACAGTAATGAATAACATTCAGTTTTAATAGTAAAGCCTAATATTATTTGCTCTATTCAGAGAATACAACTCCGTTGTAAGAGAAGTGCTTAGATAATGGTCATTGCTAAACATTCTGCTTATAGAGCTTTTGGAAATCAGCGGACAGTGTTAGCAAGTTCTACTACAAGTGAGAGCTTGCTTTTATCTCTACAATCATTGCAGTGATCCCAGCTGTCCTTCCCACTAAGCACCATTTTCCAAGATGCTTCAGCCCAAGAACTGACTCTCATTCACTACAAGTGGGTACTGCAGGAGAATAAGTCTGAATTTTTCCTGCCTTTTTAATTTGCATAATTAGTTTTCACATTCATATTTCTACAGCAGAGCATAAACACAATCTTTTGTAGAATCACAGAATCACAGAATTGTAGGGGTTGGAAGGGACCTCCAGAGATCATCGAGTCCAACCCCCTGCCAAAGCAGGTTCCCTACACCACGTCACACAAGTAGGCATCCAGGCAGGTCTTGAACATCTCCAGAGAAGGAGACTCCACAACCTCCCTGGGCAGCCTGTTCCAGTGCTCCGTCACCTCACTGTAAAGAAGTTCTCGCGCACATTTGTGCAGAACTTCCTATGCTGCAGGAAGTTTCTGACTTTCCAAGTTGCTGTTTGTTCTGTTTTACCTTTCAGGAAATGAAGCCCACAACAAGGAGATCAACCTCACACCTGCAGAGATCAGCCATCACAGCACGGCCCGACAATGCTGGAAAACAGAAATGCTATAGCCTTCCAGAAGAAAGGGAAAAGCTGCTATAGCAAAACATACTTATTGGTGTGGGCATGCTTAAAAATTTGATCAGTTTAACAATACTTTTGGACAACTAAAAGTAACACATTTTGGTGAAAAGTTTGTACTGCAAAGTAATCCCACCAAAATGACTTTGAACAAAGCTTCCCAAAAGGACTGGGTTTAGTGCAGGATCCTGCATTAACCTGGCCTTGGGTTTGAAAGCCTACAGAGATGTGAAGGGAAGAGGATGAAGGAAAAAGTTTAAAATCTCATTTCAGATGCACGTATCATACAAATCTAGAGCAAACGCCCTTCCCCACAATTCAAAATAAGCAAGCAGAGAGCAGTGAAAGGACCTGATCAGCAGCAGAATGAGCTCAGCCCAGCTGAAAGCAGCTTCTCCCCACAGAAGTGCCTCACTCTGCCCCGGGCAGCTCACTGCTCAATCACTGCTCAGGCTCCCTGTGGGTGCCATCAAGAAGAATAGTGGGAACAATTGCTATGAACAGAATAGAGAGTGGCTGAAAATATACTGCTGCTCCTTCCCAGGCTGCAAGGGTCAGCCAGTACAGTGAGGAGTGAGACATGAACAAAACGTTCCCCGTAAATCACATCTTTCAGCCTCTTCTGTCTCCTGAGATACAGCGCCTGGTCATTCCAAGCATTCAAAGGCTGATTGTAATTATTTTCAGTTCTTTACTAAAGATAAACAAAAGCACATCAAAACACTGCAAGGAGAGCAGGCTGGTTTTAAAAATTCAAATTCCTTCTTTGTCAGAACAATAAAAATATTAAAGAGACATTGATGTTATTTCCCCTTCTCTCTGCAGAGCATTTTTTTCAGAAGCAAGACTGAAAAGGGCTGAACATGATGAAAAATATGAAGTAAAGGCAAGAATATCACATCTTTCCTAAAAATTTTAGAAATAAGTTTTAATAAGCTCTATAACAAGTATTTGCAATTTTTCCACTTTTCTTTAATAGAAATGCATTTCAAAAATTAAAGTGAGCCAGTGTCAGCAGTTTTAAGAACAGCTGAGACTACATTTAATGCACACACCTTCACTAAACATTGTTGAAAATACTTAGTATTTAAGAAAAGCATTCTGATTTTCCAGATATTTTCAGAAACGTGCCTTCAGGTTCCAACACTGCTTTGTCTCCATTTTTGTAAATACAGGATTACAAAGTGTTCTACATTTACACCTCTAATGCAAATCCTAATGAACAATCATCCATAAAAGATACCTTGCTGAGAAGTGCCCATCAAGTCCCTGAAATAACAACATGTCATGTTGTCATATGGAGACAAAACTATCCTGCATTGAAATGAGTTGTTAGCTTACAAGAGTAAAGGAGTACAGGAGCTGCATACATAAGCCTGATGAGCACCTGTGAGTGTTACACGCAACTGGAGTTCCCAAGCACGAGAGGAATTCTTCTCTTTCCAAGAACAGTTATCTCAAAGATGATTACATCTTTACACATGACCCTATTACAAGTCAACTGTTAGACTTGTGTTATATACAAGGAAGGAAACGCATGGAAAGGCAAAGAACAGCTAAGGAGGCCAGGGCTGCTCAGCCTGGAGCAGAAATGCTTAGAGGAGATGTAACAAAATGATGCAAAATCTGGAGTTCCATAGAGACAGAAAACAGGATTTGTTTGCATGCAAACCTTTCAGTATAAGAACTAGGGCATGAGGTGATGCTGGCTGCTTCCAAACAAATTAAGAGGTAGTCCTCAATAAAAAAATTGCATCTTGTCTAGCCAATGGCATGCTTCATGAATTTGTACGTGTTACAAGTCACACCTTTACTCAAGGGAAATCTGGACACATGCATGGGAAAGCATCAGCTGAGGATGACTAAACATGCAGAAAATTGTCTGCCTTGGGGGGCCCTCAGCTGCCAAGTCCTAAAACTCAGAGCCAGTTGGAGCACCACATTCATGCCTTGCCCTCCTCAGGGCACACTCATGGCAGATGCACAGCCATCACGCCTAATAGCCCACTTGAATACTTCCATTTTCTCTCCCAGATACCTGCAGAGATGATTAATGCTACTAGATTGCACACTCTACCTATTTTCCTGCAGCTTGGCAGCTGAGCTTTTTAAGCATCCAAGTTTCTGGATTTCTGCCAGCTTTCAGGCTTTTGCCTTACTGCATTAGCACTAAAATACAGCAGGAACATAGGTTCAACTACTTCTGAGGACCACATCCTGCCAAATCCTGACAAGAAGCAATCTTAATGGCTGTTGTCATGTTTTTATCACAGTACTTGATCTATGGAACTTTTAAAAGTAAACACGTGAAAGTTATTACTTACAGTCACCACTGTAAATTATGATTTAGATAACTGTATGAGAGAATAATTTCTCTCAAAACATTTGTCTTTCCCAAAACATTTATCTTCTTCCCTTAGGGAACCTGAAATGATTTGAAATGGCTTTGCTTTATTTCTATAAATACAGGTAGCTAGACATTATGTAACAAGACTTGCACTTTCTCCTGTCTGACTAACCAATATCTTCATTTATCATCTCATTTAGCTTTTCTCTGCTTCAGACAAGTCTTGGAGAATTGCTGCCCTTAGGCACACTAGATCTGCACAGCTATGAAAAGCTGACATGGAGAGGCATGATACTCCACAGAAACAAAACAAAATTTTAACCCAAGTTCATAGCAACAAAAGAGTGTGCAACCACCTCCTGCATCACCCACCTTCCCAGCTACAGTAGCACAGCAGCCCTGGGCTTCAAACTATGGCCGTCCTCAGTCCAGGCAACAATTCTGGCATCCAGAGAGCTCTCAAAATGCTCAGTGCTAACCACCTACACTGAGCTGAAGGTATTTAATGCTGAAAACTTACTTG
Source organism: Centrocercus urophasianus (assembly GCF_019232065.1). NCBI lineage: Eukaryota > Metazoa > Chordata > Aves > Galliformes > Phasianidae > Centrocercus > Centrocercus urophasianus. The sequence continues at coordinate 4,937,767 of NW_024884722.1, forward strand.
TAATGCTTAAAGGATTAAGCCAAAGGTTCTAGAGCACCTTGTGTAATCAAGTTTCAGCTCTTTTTGCATCAAATCTGGATATGATAAGGATTCAACAGTTAGAAATTTAAGTTAAAGTAAGTTATAAAGAACAATCTGGAGATGTCAGAAAGTACTAAAATCCAAGAAATTAATCAAATCATTGTTGCAGCAATTATAATTTTAACACATGAATTTTGCATCCAGTTATTCAACAAAAATAGCCACTAGGAGAAAAACATCAGCCTTTACACAAAAAAAAACAACTAGGGCAAGTCCTAGGAAAGCAGTCAAAAGCTCTTTTATTGGGTTATATATATATTTTATCTTTTTCCACAGTATCAGTCCCAAAGCTAAATTCCATGAGAAGTTATTAAAAAGCATAAATAATTATTTCATTTTTTAATCTAGCTACAAGATTTCTGAAGCCACACACACAAAACAAGCAATCATCTACTTACTAACACTTGAAACTTCATCAAGTTACTTCATAGGCAATACAGGGAAGGAGAGATTTAAAGGGAGATCTTAAACAGCACAATAAGCTAAGTGTGCATTCTTACAAGTATTCTGAAAAATGATGAAGCCTAGGAAATATGTATGAAGATGTTTGCCTGAGCTTTTATGGTGTAGATAATTGAGGATGAAATTACAGACCAGATTAAAAAAATCTTGTGATACTCATGGAAAGTCTATTTAAAATGATTAAAGCAAAATAAGCAGTGTAAGTCACAGCAGCTGAGTTTTCATGTACTTGAATTATTTAAAATAATTTGTTCAATACTCCCATAGATGCATATTAAAATGTTTTTACCATATATTACTACTTTATAAAGTCAGTGAAATTAATCTACTTTGCAGCACAAATATGAAGAACAACACCCTAAAAAGGGCCAGCAAGAAGTATCACAGCTCAGCTGACCACCAGCCCAGATACAAGATAGCACAGTAGCTCAGTTTTATGCCTGTTACTGGCTTCATCATGACTGCAAGCTTTGGAAAACATTAACAAGTGCCACAATTTAATACACTGTATGAAAAACTATATAATATTAATGCACACTGCTCCTGATCAAACCATCTTGTTCTCTGTGTTCCCTATTCACAGGCAAAAAGAGCATTCTTTTGAGAAGTCACATTAACATGTTTTGTTATTAACTCCATTTCATGCTGTCCTGGAAGTGACACCAGGAAAAAGTGAGGAACTTCAATACAAGCCATAGAAAAAAGTGGCAGCTACATCTCTTTGACTTCATCTGTAGAATATTTTTCTTCCTCTGATCTCAGAAAGGTTCTCTTTGTGGATATATTTACTTCATTGTAGAATATTACTACCTCAATCCCTTGCAAAGTCAGAAGCCACAAGTAGACAGGTTGAATCACGGATCCTGATAACCATCCCTGTGTGCTCTTCTGTATTTTATGTCAGTATACACAACCAACCTGGCAGAATACTGCTCAACCACATCCAATAAACCATATATAAGTATCTCCATGGAGCGAATTCAAGTTTAGTATAGCAGGTTAAAATTAATATAGAGATTAACAAATACGAGCTTGGCCTTGCCAGTACTTTTCTACATCTAGCAACTGAGCACATGAAGTGCAGCACTTCCTTTTAGTCTCTGACAGAAAATAACTGCTTCACTATTTTTTTTTTTTTTACACCATGCATAATAGGATCACTCTCATCAGCCTTTAAATACTAGAATGCTAAGCTGATCAAGTAATGAATGAAAACAGCAATCTCCTCACGCACCTGGTGGGCTTATAGTTGTGGAAGATCTTTCTATTAATTAATAATTAAGACTTTTTCAACCAAGCTTAGATTATTGAGATGTTTGACATCAATGCTCCATGTACACTACTGCATGGCAATTACCCAGAACAAGCATCCTGAATGGGACTGCTGACATAATGCCAAGCTGAGAGAAGACACAAAATAAAGGAAAGCTGTTAAGAGTCATGTGCTAGTGATGGCAAGTTTTAGTATTTCCAAAGTTATCAAGGAGAGTAGCAGAGCACGTGACTTAATCATGGCTCCAGAGTAAAACGGACTTACTTTTTGAAGGGATCATATCAGGAGGGGGAAGAGTTGGGTGGACTGTGATAGGAAAAGGGGAATTGTTTTAAACTGAGACAAGGGAGGTTTAGGTTAGATATTAGGAGGAAGTTTTTCCACAAAGAGGGTGGTGAGGCATTGGAACAGGTTGCCGATGCTCCATCTCTGGAGGCATTCAAGGCCAGGCTGGACGTGGCTCTGAGCAGCCTGGTCTGGTGGTTGGCAACCCTGCACATAGCGGGGGACTGAAACTAGATGGTTGTTATGGTCCTTTTCAACCCAGGTCATTCTATGATTCTATGATTTATTTTGGCTAAGGTCTATGAAACAAAGATTTCAAGAAGGTATCACTTCAGGCAAAGATGCAAAGACCCAGAACCCAAGTGGATAACTTGTGATCAGCACAGAAATCAAGGAACTTACAGATTGTGTCCTGGGGACACAAGAAAAGTAAATTAAATCCCAAGCACAGAAGGTAAGGCAGATGACAGATCACCCTAAGAAATACTTCACTACCATGTACAACAGATTGAAATATATTTAGATACACTGTCAGTCACTGTCAAACAAGTATGCCATACTAGAAAGCCTGGAGTTTTGTTGAACAGTGGTAAAAAACAAAATACAAAATAGATTAAAATGACTGAAGTAAAGCATCTATAAAATATCATCCAAGTGTTTAAGACATATTTCAAGGAATCAGCCAAAGAAATCCTCATACATAAGCACATATCACTTAAGTTATAGCAACAACTGTGTATTTGTATATTAGGAAACACGAGCTTCTGTACTTGTTACTAATACATTACAACACTGGGACATCAGCTCGTAGAAAAGAATTCGGGATATCTGTCTTCCACAGTGATGGCATGTTCAGCAGGATTTTTATCCAGCAGGAATATCTAAAAGCAGCCCTCTCTTTCAGTTTCACTGGATTTTTTCAGATCTGACTTGATGTGCTTCTTATTCGATTCGTACAACACCAAGCACCCATGCTTCCTCTTTAGAGAGAGAGGAAAAAGATGTGGACAGAAGTATTTTGCCCTAGAGATTTTTAACAAAGCCTTCAAATCCAGGTCAAAAAAGAGAAAAAAAAACTGGAAACAACCTTTACATACAAAAAGCCACAAACATACTCTTTTCATGCAATCCATATCATTTGTAAAAGCCAACAAAGCTTCCATGGAGTTTAATAGCCTACTCAAAGAGCAGTGCTAAACTTTGTTTTATCTTTCTCAAGTGACGCAAAGGACCTTTTGTAATAACTGTATCCTTTTCTCCCCTAGGAAATCAGCAGGGGATGCAGTTTGCTCACACATTTGTTTTCCCAAGTACTGCCATAACCTCAGAGCTGTGCTCCCCATTCAAAACAGCCAGAGACAGATAGGACTCAGTCCCATAACGACTGGTGGGTACATCATAATCCAGCCTTGTCATCTCTCATGAAGAACAGTCAACACGTTTCCCCTATGCTTATTCTCTCAACTCTTTTTGCAAAGAACAATGATTTTTTTTTTTTTTAATAACCTGCTTTATTTTCTCCAAATCTGATTTACAGGTCTTAGATTTTCAAGACAGGAAGACTTCAAAACAAATACAGAAAGGATGTGCTTAAAGGTCTGGTAAGAGCAATTAAGTGACATGGGGGTTCTTTTTTTTTTTTTTTTTTAATCTGGCATTTTACCAGCTGAGTCAATTAATATCATACTAAAAAAAAAAAAAAAACAACTAGAAGTCCTTTGCTTTTGAATTCCCACCTCCCACCTGCAGACTCACTGCATTCAAAAGGAGTAGTATTACCAGGAACAAAGCTCCACAGTACAGAGGACCCAATTTCACAGAAACATTATCCTCAGAAGTTATTAGAGACACCTCATGGGAACTGAGTGAATAAGAGCTGTTGCTGTAGATGTTCTGATACTCTGGTTAAGAGTTACAAAGCAGTTACATTGAAAGGTAAAGCCTAATGGGACAATAAAGCAAAACAAATCCATTATCCTCAGAAAGAAGCCTCTGACTTCTCTCAGGTTTTCGTTCAACTCTGAAAAATAGCAGGTAAACAAGAAAACATCTGAACTGTTATTGTCCTTGAGAACCATGGGATTTACACAGTCATTTTCATCATCAAAGCACTTCATGTACATTAAAGTAGTTAATCCTCACAGAGCTCTTGTGAACAGGTTGTTACTCCTTCCTCTAAGTGTAAGGAGGGTTTTTTTTCAGGTCCACATGCAGACTGACTCGGTGCTGATCTCATCTACAGCTGCAGAAGTGCAACACAGCAGTGTGACACTCTCACACCATGGCCAGGCAACAGAGTACCTTCATTAGGATGACACTAACTGCCCAAGAAAGTTGACTTTCTTCTATAATTTCGTATTTTCATATATGGTTTGCGTATATTACAAATTTGAAATGTGAAAGAGTCAGTGGGCTGCCGTGGATCCAGCCTTATTTTCTGAATCCAGTCTTATTTTCATATTTGATGGGAAGGAACAGTTTTGAATAAGACAACATGCCAGGTGGATATCATCATTTCCAGAAGCTACATATGCCTGTAGCTTTGTTGCCTTTCAGTGGTACAAATAAAGAAATGAAATGCTACCATCAAATTCTGTATACAATGATTGAAACTGAAAGTATGTGTTTGAGTGACAATAGGATGAAGGGTATGCAAGATACGATATCAGAGAAAAAAATTGATATTGGTAATGTTAACAGCTTTCTTCTCAGATGTCTGTTTCACACTTTTACCGGATCCAGGTTCACAATAGAATTAGATCTTTAATAACACGTCAGTGAAGGAAGGCTTTTCTCATTAAACTGGCGATAAGCTGTTCTGTTGTCCACTGACTGCCTGCATGTCCTATATTTTGTCAGTAACTCCAAGGTCTTATCTGTGACACCAAAGCTGCCTGTTCAAGGCTGATAAGAAATTTACTTCTCTGCAGGAGAAAAAATTTAAAAAGAAAAGAGATAAAACTTGCAGTTTCCTATTTTTTCCTCTAATTGAAGAGTACTGAAGTACAAAGAAAAAAAAAAGATCTTTTGTCAGCATCAACAATTGCCTTAAAACATACCTTCTCATTGAAATCCAACAAAAAAGGGTGCAAAATATTTGTTCTCATTTCTTAACCACTTTAACAGAACAACAACACCAACTATTGCTCTAATTCCTCACCTCCCCTTTCCTCAGCCATCATTAAGCATGCTTTTACCCCTTGCTTGTTAGACTCTTCCATTTTAGGATTTAATCATTTTCTTGGGGTGTGTTTAGAGCACCAATTTGAGAAAGGGATATTGCAATCAAAATTTCACCAGCAGCTCCCTGTCTGTCCAGCCATCACACATTGCCCCAGTTCAGGTACTGCAGTAATTGCAGCAATGTGGTAGGGAAATCTACATGCCAGCCTGACTACAAGTACAGTGCATACCAGAAAGTTGAAGACACTAAAACAAGGTGAGAAAAAAGCCATTTTTTCCTTCACAAAAAATCCAATTAACTTTTTTACTATTAGAAAAAATTCTCCTAGAGAACCCTATTTGATTTATTGGTACCAAAAAGAAATCAGTTTTAGTAAGAACTACTTAGTTCAAGGACTAGCACGTGGCTTTGGTAAAAACGTGAACATTTCATGCTTGGGTGATGGTACTTCCTTTTTCTACCTAAAAAGAGTTTCACTATTTGGATTCAAGTATTATACTTTTATATGAAGGAAGAAAATAAGGTAGGAAAATCATATTTCTTATATTCATCTCAAATGTTTCCATAAGAAACACTGACTTTTTCCTGACTAGAAATTATAAAAATAGACCTTCATATGAATTAACAAAGAACTTGTGGCAAACTTAGTGAGCTTCCTACACATACATAGACCAACCCTTTCAATATTTTAGTAATCAGTGGTATAGCTGGCTTATAAGGACTTACTGATGGAGATGGCATCTCCAGAAAGAAAAGCAGTTTATTTTGGTTTGAACTGTAATACTACTCATGAAAATAGAGCGCAGCTCTCAGTCTTATCTACTTTCATTAATGTCTCTCAGTTGATGACAACTGGAGAACAAGTTAAACTAGCATGAGGTTAAAGTAAAATCATCTGTGCCTATGGCCCTTTGTGACATATAAGGAATAGTTATTTCAGTAAGCATATGCTTAAGAATATTCTTTCGTTGGAAAGAATTTACTAAGGTGAAGTATCTGTCTTAAATTAGTACGGATTTTTGCCTTCCAGTCACATCTGCTTGCAACAGAATTAAATTATGAAATTAATCTTGTTACTTATCAATAAAAGCACTATTAATAGGAATAAAAAGCAGGCAAAGGAGCATCGTTTTAACCATGCATAGCTGAAAAGGAAGCTTTTCTTTTCCCCCTTACTGGGTTGTTTTCTTTCAGAAGCCCAAACAGTCATGAATGTACTCTGCCCTCTAGGAAACCTAGATCTCCAAGGATGGATGACGATGAAGAGTATCTAAGCACACATGTTGAGCAGCAGCATTATCCACACGTCACAAAGAATGAATTGAAGGGATATCAAAATTAACTTCTTACCTATGGGTCAGGTTAGGGCACTTTGAGAGCACAATCTGGCAAGTAAACACTGTTGCTGCTCGATGGAGAGACAGAGACTTCCTGGCTCCCATGCAGCCCATCTGGCATTTTCCACAAACATCTAATTCACTTATCCAACACAAACAAGTGAATAAGCCCTGTGTGCTTAATACTTCACAGAATTTCATTTTAAAGGGAACAGGAAAAAATAGGAAGGAAGGAATCAGTCTGTTTAGATAACAGCCTGTGCACTGTTCTTGGCTAGGGCTAATTTCAAGTGCTGATATCATTTGAAGGTTTGCTGATAGGCAGTGGAGGAGACAGTAACTTACACTAACTGAAACTGCATAAATTAATATGGGTATTTTATCTTCATAAAATAGAAAAGAGTTATAGTGGGTGATTCAGATGAACACTTATGCTGGCAGTTACACCACAGTGCTTAAGTACTGCCATATGTGAAGGAATACATGTGTGCCTTGGTCATCAAGCCAGAATTCACTCAAGCAATGAAAAAAAAGCTAGATCATTTTCATTCTTCTTTGAGCAGTGCAAAAGCAAATGCAGTGTGAATTGAGCTCCAGAAAAAAAATCCTACAAATGTATGAGGTCATCTAAGTTTGATGATATCTTCACTTATAGGAATGCAACCACTCCACACTGTGGTTTTGATTACCTTTCTTATACAGTGTTCAGGAGCGTTGAGAGATGATGGGTCACAAAAGGGTCTATTTAAAGATGCAAAGATAGCTGTATTGTAAGATTGTATAAGAACTCTATTATCTTTAAAGAATGAGAAATTCAGCCTTGTGGCTTTAACAAAATCTCACAAATATGATTTCTAAGGTCTGCAGAGCAAAGTAAGTACAAGGTCTTATGTATATAAAAAACACACCTTGAATCATGACATATTTAAATGCAGGAAGTTGTCATAATCACTGCAGGTGGCCTTAACTGCAGTTACAGGAGCAAAGCAAAGGAGAGCCTTTCCAGCCACCAGACATTCTACTGTAGGATGAGCTCATATCTGCAATTATATCCTGACAGCATGCTAGTTTATTGAGAGAACAGCAGTGCTCACACATTTGCTCACCTTTGGTGAAACAAGGCATGCAGTTCATAGCTAAAGACATCCATCATTTGGCCTTAGTGGAGAGTTTGTGGGTCCCTCCAGAACCAGGCCATCTTTCAGGATGATAGATTCTTGAGCAAGCATACCATAAGCACTTTGGAGCCTCTCAGCAGGACTCAGAGCTAAGAGATATATAATGTAAAGCCATATATGTCTAAAACCTCTTATTTTTTTTCTAAATCAAAACTTATGCTATTTTACCAGGACTGTTCCACACTGTTTTGTACAAGGTTCTTATTAGTAGCTGAGGAAAACAGCCCTATTGCAACTATTTCTGATACTCCACCTAGTCAATCAACATCATGAAAGAGTGGATAAGATAAATTATTTTACTCTTAAAAGATCCAAAGTCACAGTCTGGTTGTGCAGGAAAAAATCAGAAATATGAAAACCACAAAATAAAACAAAATGCCACAAAACCAACAACCATAAGCAAAAAATTATATATTAAACTTCTGCAGAAATGACTGTTTTGGCTCATATTAGCAATATCTTACCATCCACTGTGCAATTGTCAGTTTAATTGCTGTCTGAATCTTGCAAGTCTGAGGCCGTCTCATAGGTATCAGAATACATTCCCTCAGCGTTATTACTGGAGTAGAGCTTATTTATTTGTACCACTACATCATTTTCCTGTGTGCTTTAATCCACGTGGTGTTAAATCATTATTAAACTTGTTAAACTTCCAGCAAAATGTATTCAGAATCTTACCTCTCCTCACTGCAGGTTATTTACAACACAGCACATAGCTGAATTTCAGTCATTCCTCTTTAACAAGTATGTTGTTTGCTAACAATTTAAAAAAGGAAAAATCTATAATTGAATTCAAGGTCAACAATAATCAGGTTAGTCTTTCTGACCACCTCAAGGCTCCATTCCATTCAGTCATTCCAGGCTGCTCTCTTTACACAAGTTTTCCTTTTGCAAGATGGCAGAGTACTGCCTTGCCCTCCTGGCATCCTAAGCTTGAGAGAATACCTGCTGAACACACTCCAGGTGTTATTTGCACAGCAGGTTCTACAAGGCTGATAGTTCAGAGCTGAGCAGATGACAAGTTCAAGCACAAGGCACTGACAGCCCTCCTGCTTCATTGATAACCGCAGCCAGGTCATGGCTGAGCCCCAGCACTCCTACAGCCTGTGGCAAGAGGCCAGACAGGTTTGACAGGGTCAGATTTGCACCCCATATGTCAGACCACATGTGAAACAGTTTCTTACCACAGATATTTCCTCATTTCCTTTTAGATACCAACTTCCAAAAGAGCATTAAGGAGCTGCAGCTCTAAAGCTCTGTCAGATGCCACAACCAGTTGGGCTGACCTGTCTGTCACAACTCAGACATCCCAGGCCACATTTCAGTGTACTTTGTTTCTACATCTCCACTTTGTTTAGCAGAACTGGACCATCCTCTGCTGGACTCTGACCTCACACAGCCTCCCGCATGGGGCTGGTGGGAAGGCATGGTGAAAACAACCAACATGAAACATGCAGGGCCTGCAGGTGCATGGCGGGGCTTGGAATACATTCATACACAGGGCAACGCATGGAAGCGCCTGGTTTGCAACAAGTGCTTCCCTTTAAGTAAGACTCAAAGCGTGATCAGGCATCACACATGACAATATGCTCATCACTCTGTCACTGTCATGTCCCAGCCCCTCTGAAGTTGCTCTGTTCCCCCCTACACACAGCCTAAAGATAAAGTTTGGTTGTCGTGGCTGTAAATCTAAAATCCTTTGGGGCAGATATTTTTCTTAACGCTTGTTTGCACTGGCAGAGATCTCAACCGAGTCCTCCAAGGCCATAACTTATAACTCCAAATGTTTTTTTTTTCCTCTTTTTTTCTGAACCATTGTATTTTCTTCTCAGACAAAAAATGTTCCTGCACATGAGTCTGGAAATTTACATATTACTTTCTTACAAAAGTGTTTGTGGTTCTAGTCCTTCCCTCTTGCAGTAGCTGTATAAAAAACACAAAGAATCTTTCATAATAAAATTTGATGTAGACGCACCAAGGATATGAAATCAAAAGGACTCAGCAGTAGGAAAAGCTGTCATCAATCACAGCAAGCTGCTCCCCTGATAGCCATCTTAAAGAGGTAGAAAGATTCAGTAATGCAATCACACTGAAAAACCAGGAAAACATTATGATTCCAGTCACTACATACTTAGTGTTATAAGACACCTACATATCAAATTTGAGTGACACATACAGAAGGAAATTACACTGAAGTCAACAATCTGCACCTGCTTACCACAAAGAGTTCTTGCTCTTGGTTCTGTGCAGCTGAAGACAGTAATCGATGCCTTTTCTGAACTCACCTTGCCCCCATAACCTCCCCTTTTTGATCCCAAAAGAACACTTCCACTCTGAGAAGGGATCTGCTTTCAGCAAAAGCCAAGCTAAAATAAATGCTGTAGGAAGTTCTGCTTAATAAAGTGAATTTGCATTTTATGACTGTTTATTATATGTATCACATATACATGATATGACCTTCAGAAGTAATAAAGTGTTTTCATTTCATCAGAAACTATTTAGCATGCTGCAGTTTGCTAAGGCAGGCTATCACTCTGAACTGAAGTAATAAACATTGGACTTATTTCCCTGAAGCATGCTGACTTCTGGTTGGCACTTTGAATAGCACAAACTAATTGCAATTACTCTCCAAACAAGACTTATGCAAGGGCAAATTACGCCAAAGCATTCTGTTATTCTTGACAGAAGTACATCATTTTCCTTCAGTTGCCTTTAAATGAAATCAGTTGAGTTTCAACTCATTACTCAAGTACAACCTTCAAAATAAAGTATTATATTCCTGCTTCAAAAATACAAATTAGAATTATGACTGCTTTGTAATTCCACCTGAGCTGACCCAAAGTCAGAAAACCCTAACCTGAAGTTGTAGTGACCAGGAATGAGTGTCCAACTCTGACATAAAGTACTATTGGGTGTTCCCTATAACTTTTCAATCCTAAGACTTGAGTTTATGCTATTATAATACACTACACCAAATCTTTCTCAGAAAATTATTTGCAACATGGTGCCTACACAAGGCCTAGAGAGATCCTCACAAGGGTCACTGCCTCTCTGGCAATTATAGGGGTTATTTAATAAAGAACCAATCACTTCATTTCTCAAAGTTACATTTAGTTTCAATATAACGTGCACTTCCACTCCACATAGGAGTGCCCCCACCAAAAACAGCAAACAATGCCTTAGGCATCAGAATTTGGATTTAGGACACTCATCCATGGAGAATAACACCACATCCAGTGCACTACTGAGTTGTTAACTGCGCAAACACAAGCACTTGATCACACCACTGGTTAACTAGAGTGCAAAGTGCCAATCTTATGCTAATTTCTATTGTTTTTATGCCCAGTGACAAAAGCTTCTGACATGGTATGAAGCCTTCCTGCTGCAAATCTAATCCATGAATGCTTCTTTAAACAACATTTCAACCTTCATAGACATCTCTCTCTGATCAGAGCTTTCTGCCATACAGTCACAGCATTCTTGATCCTCCACCACTGACTCAAAAGCCAGGTTTATCGTATCATCAAACCACAGCTCAATCTGCTGCTAAGCCTTCCCTCTGTACAGCCATCTGAAGAAAGCATGGTTTGAGTTCCAATTTCTACCTCTTTGATCCCTGTTTTGTCTAGAAATCAATTTTCAGCTGTAAAATGTTCTCATCTCAGAGGTGAGCTGCTTAAATAAGGCAGTAAGTAAACCCATAATACTTTTCAGACCTTTTGTTGTATTTTTTCCCCAAAACTAGACACACATGATTGTAAAATAGAGATTGAAAGCAATGCTGATTGTTTTGGTTCAGGACTTGCTTATACAAATGAATATCCCAGAGCTCCGATGGATTAGAGCAGATGACAAGAGGAGACTGATTAGTTTTATTCCTGTAATCCACATTCATTCTTTTGTTAAATTTGCATTGGAAATATTCCCGTGATACATTCCCCAGTCTCTATACTGATATTGGAAATAATTTCTCCATGGTCTAGACTCTGTTTACCACAACTCTTGCTTTAGTTAGAGGAGAATATATACATAGTTACACTGTAAGGATTTCAGTTCACTGAACTGGACAGTTTTCTAATCCAACCAGTCATCACACCTTTGCCATCTCCCAGCACTGAATACTTTCATCCCTTCCCAATGCAGATGGACCAAAATCTTATGTTTCTGAACACACACAGGGCTCTGTGAACCCCAGACTGCACTGCCCAGGCTTTTTCCCATCATTTGTGCACAACTGCATCAGTTGCATAAATGAATTTCATACTCAGTCTCTCTGCACTCTGATGAAGCTATCCAGTGGAATACTGACTTTCTTGGTACCCAAGCCAATACAATCAAATCAGAGTGAGTAAAGACCAGGAACATGTCCTCATCTCACATGCAAAAACATCAAGAACAGCAGACAGAACTAAGTAAATTACTATAACAGTCATACTTCCTTGTCTACCTGCTTATCTTTTAAGAACCTCAATCACCACAGCACCTCCAATGCTGAAGACCTCTCAATTCCTATGACTTATAAGTTTACCTTCACTCAGCAGACATGTTTTGCAGGTCACTGTAGTACTCCTCCAAGGCTGCAGCCAGAAGTTTGATAGATGACTCTGTATGCAATGTCTTGTCACCACACACGGAACAAATAAATGGTATGCAATACCATGTCAAGCACAAGGAACAAATGAGGCAACCATACAAAAAAATAAATTAAGAGTCCATAAATGCCTCTGAAGCACACTTACAAAAATCACCTGACTGAATTTAAGAATTCCTTTGTTTCTCTGAGAAGGTATTGTACACCCGCACAAACTTTAGTAAGACATTTATAGGTGTGGAAAAAAAATTCAGTCATCTGCTAGCAGCTATTCTGAATACTTCTGTATATAGATGTCTTAAGCTCAGATAGCATGTTGAATGCTGGGAGCCAATCTGTGGTACAAAAGCCCATCGTACTCAGCAGAGATAAGTCCTTTGCAGTGATGATGTTATTTGATTGCTGTTTTAAGTCATTTGGAAAAGGATGTTTGAAATTTTGAATAGCATATGGACAAGTTAACAACCACATCTGCTGGAATTTCCCAGCAAGAGAACAAGGAGAAAATGAGGATCACAGTCCCAAGACTCTCCCTTTGCTCCCAGATGAGAGCAGCAGCACAGAGCTTCTTCTCCTGCAAAAAAAGAGGACCTATTTCTGCCATCTGAAAGCAGAGAAGATACAGTGAAGCACGTTAATTGCATCACTCCTCACTTTGTTTTGTTTAGGACTCTACAATCTCTACAATCTAGTAAATCTTGGTAGATCTGCATTTAAATTGAACCTTTGGAAGGGTTGCTTCGGCAACTAAACACCTGGATAGACAAAGGAAGTCACTTAAACAATTATGCATAAATGCCATGGAGACTAGAGCAATATGTTTCTACTTGTATGTGTTTCAAAGACGTCTTGAAACAAGGATCTACAGGGCAGCACAAATGCATCACACTGAAGACAGCTCAAAACTGTCAGCGGTTATTTTTCTTCAATAGACATTATAATTTTCTGTGACACTAAAACCCTGTGAATATTATGTCTCCTAGCAGAGTGTAGTACATCTCATCTGTGAATTCCCCAAAGCAACAGCATAAATCTGTGCATGGTATTGCAGTTACAATGAGGAATAGTCTGAACGTGCAAGTCTACCTTCAACCATCTGGAGCACCTTCTTTATTAAATTTGTTTTCAATGTTTATGTAGGCTCCTGGTAATTAATTTAGGAGAAAGCTCATTTGTTTCACGTTCAGAAGCTTGTCATTCATCCACTTAATGACAATTTGAAAGATTAAAGGCAAAGTAATATCTAACAATATCCAGTGTACTAGTACATAAAAATGACAAGTTGGTTGGCTTAAAAAACAAAGGAGAAAGCTTTCTGATCAGTGAATTTGGTACAGAGAAAGGAGACAAAGTACTTTTCCCCTCCTTAGCTAGGAGTTTCAAATCAGATTTCAGGACCCAACAAGGTCATCCAGGTGGCAATACTGCCACACCATTGTACTTTGTTCTACAGATATAATGAATATACTATCCCAGAGTTAACAGAAGCATCGCCTACTTGCATTTCCAGAAGCACAAAGGTGTATTAGTCCTTGAAGTCCATTTATAGCAAACTTTCTAAATGCTGTAATTACCAGTACCCCAAATAAAGCACAGAGAAATCACACAGAACTACTAATTACCCAAAGTCTATGGCTTGGCTATGAATGGCAGAGCATGGCTTGAATATTTTGTAAACCAGATACAGTTGTGTTTTTTCGGTTTGAGGATCTTTTGTTTATTTTAATACATAAGTTCTCTATTGCCTTTAATCAAAGAAAGAATAATTATACCATAGCATGGATATGCTGTTATAAAATAACTTATCCTTTTAATTTCAGTCAATGATTTGAAACATTAATAGCCTTCATATGGTATTTTTCTTCTCAGCTAATGTAAGCACAGATGGCAGTCTTATTTGCATAAGCATCTCTTCCCACCATTCTCTTCCAGGGACCAAGCCCCCTGAACTCATCAGGCTCTGCAGCAGAACTGATCAATCTGTAAGCAAGAGCAATCATTTGGAATATAATCAAACTCAAGCTTCAACAAGCAAATCCTGCGTGAGCCAAGGCTATGACTGGTAAACACAGTCATTTGGATAGCTGGCACTCTCATGAAGGATGAGATTCTTTGGAAGTGGTTTTCAGTTCTCCAGGAGCCATTGACAAGCAGCAGACAAATCATGAAGTGCAGTTGATTGGCAGCAGTTGACCATCAGCTGCCATAAAAACCTAGCATCACAGGGACTGGATTCATCATGACCTCAATGTTCATACACAAATCATCCCACATTTTGTACAGAACTTAGGTTATGTATTTTGCCATTACATTTTCATTTTCTTTTTCCTAAAAGAACACTCACTGATTACAACAAACATCCCAAGATCAGGTTTGCTTGTGTTTGTGGTTTTTTTTTTTTTTATAATAATACAGTTGGTGGAAAATAATTTGATAGCAAGTTACCTTTCACTAGGAATTAACAAACACCAAATAAACATGACTAAACAGATTTCAAGAGGCTTTAAAATAAAAAAATTCTATTTCAGAATATATATATATAGACAGAATTGTAACAATCTACTAATTCTACAATTTTTCTTGTACTGTGTCCCTTGGGAAGACAGAACAGCTGTAATTAGCACATTTGTTTTGCTTTTCACCATTGGAGACTGCAGGGAATTATTTAGAAATACTTTTAGTATTCCAGATCTGAATTCTCTTTAAATCCACGTACACATTACATTGCAAAGGCAGGATCTCCACTGAGGTTAGAAGATGGATATTTGGAGGCTCTCTTTTTTTTTGTTTCCAGATTTGATTGAAGTGAAGAAGTTTTTTCCCCAAACCTTATAACAGACAAGTCCAACACATGGCCTGCAGGCTGCACACAGCCCAGCCCATATTGCAGCCACCCCAAACCCCACCACATCATGGTGCCCAGCAGCCCAGCTCAGCTCAGGACACTCACACATCACTCAATGACAACCAAACAATGTGCAGTTGGCACTGTCTGGGTTGAAATCAGGGCACACTGCAGCGCTACCTGAAATTATGGCAAACTGTATGTCTTCTGATGCATTGCCTAAGCACAGTCCTGTGAACAGTGGAAAATTAGGCAGCCTTGAGAATAGGTTTCAAAATTGCAAAAAAACACTGGTTTTGTTTACTTGCAACTCCTTTTTCAGCCAACATAAATACATAACCTGCGGATTTCCAAATGGAATATACCAAGTTGCAACTAGACATTCAATTCAAACATTCCATCTCACCCCTTTACCAGATTTCTGTAAGATCCATTTTACCACAGAAACATCTCTTGCTTCAGTCACATCTCATTCATGCCATCATTTTTTGGCAGTACGTACAATTGTGAACAACTGTTGTCAAAGATCAAGCATGGGAGGAGTAAGGTTTCATCAGAAAAATCCGATGGACACACTGAAAACTCATTAAGAACTGCAACCACTGCATTTTGCAGCTGAGAATTTGGTCTTAATTGTTATTATGCTCTTTTTATCTGTTGTAGCTTCCATGAAAATAAATAGGAGGCATCACTTTCACAGCAACTGACCTACTTGCAGCCTCAGACATTTGCTCTTCACTCAGTGCCACCCAGGTAAGCCAAGAGTTTGACCACCCATGCCCGTTAAAGGTATACCTAAATAAATATTGCAGAGTAAATGTATTTCAGCCCTCAACTCTTACTTACAATTTGGGACTATGCAGACCATGTGTACTATTCATAGTCTTTTTAACGGGTCTATGTCTTTTTGATGTAATTCACTGAGATCTAAATAGCAGTCCAACTAGCTTCATTTTAATTTAACATTATGAAATATGCCTTAATATATATTGATTTTATTAACGCTGTGTCAAACATGGTGGCTAAAAATAATAATAATAAATAGGAAATCATTAAAGCATTCCTACATGACTGAAATACAATCTAAAGAACATCCCTGAAAGTTATTTTCATGTAGGGCTGATTCACAAGGAAGATTTATAGTAACTCCAGAAGTTATTAAATGTTAAACCTCTGTGAATTCTGCCTTGATATTCTAAATCTCTAACTTGAAACAGCAAAATACCACACACGCTCACCAAGGAAATGAATGAATTCATTCTTCCAATGTTTTTCCATGACTAGAATTTTCTAAGTAGATGGTAAATTCATAACAATGCAAAAATACATTAAACAGTGAATAAAATAGAAAATGTATCCAATAAAAGAGTTGATGCCACTGCCCTGGCTTTAGTAACTTACGAACAATGAAAGTTTCCTGCAGCATAAAATTACTTATGAAGTAGCTAATGAACTCTCTGAACTCCAACAGTCAATTAATGCTGGAATACAGACTTAGTGCCAAGGAGGACATCAGGGCTGTTAGAAATACCAGATCTGTGGGCTGAAGTAAATTCAGCATGCTGCAGAGCCTTGCACTTACAGTCAAGACATTTCATAGAAAAAAAAAGCACTTTTTAAAATATCTGGTGTAAAAGATAGAGAATGAAAAAAACAAGTCAAGAAGTCCATAGATGGATCCTTCATAATTTGCCCTAAACACTGAACTAGGCCTAGAATAGTTATTGTAAAAGAAATATACGTAAAAGCAGTATATGAAAAAGTATTTACTCTTGGATTAACTATAACCTTGTACACATGTAGTCAAATAATCGAATAAGTAAGACTATCTTTCTTCATATCCACAGAAAACCAAAAAAATATTTAAAGCTTGTCACTGTTTTCATTCTGTACCTTCTGAGAACTTTATTTAAGGCCAACTCTGACTAAAATCCTTTCCTCCGGGTTGCCCTTAGCACCTTACTGTAATTAACTTCTGAATTCCTATAAGCTTAATGAGCAAAAACAACTGCCCACACCTCAAGCAGCATTCACAAACAAATGTTTCTAATTTAAAGCCACCGATTATCAAAACATAGCTGTTTATTTCCAGCGTGCTCTGGAACCATTCAATGCCCAAGACATTGATGTGTAGACATTACAAGCTGGCCAAGTCAAGGTTCTTTCAATGCAAAACCATCTTTGAATCTACTCTTGCATCAGAATGCTGGTAATGCTGTAGCACCACACCTCCACATGGGAGCATTTCTGTGTGCTCATACAAGCCAGAGCACCGACACAGACAAAGAGAGCAAATGCAGACTCACTCAGCCTCATTTTACAAGCCCAGTCAGCACCTGTAGAATATCTCAATTTCATCAGCTGCTGTGGAGAATACCCACAGCTGACCTCAGTCAGCTCTGTAAATTCATGTGGACTTGAACAAGGCTCAGACAGCGTTAAACATCGTTACAGACAACACTCTAGGGCTTTGTTTTCTCCCACAGAGCATGACTCCAGTGCTCCCCACCCTGTGCTGCTTCTCCAGGGATGAAGCTGAAGATGTGGAACAGCTGCAGTCCAGGTGTGCCTGCAGTGAGCTTGTGGGAGCCAGGCTGCTCCCTCATAGCAGGGTTACAGCTGCTTTCTGCCATGCACCAATGGTGCTAGTTGGCCCAGAAAAGGGATAAAGTGGCTGCAGATACTTCCCAATGAGATACTAATATATTTAGGGAAATTAGAAAATAAAGCAAAGACAGTATAAATCTTCCCAGAAGGAATCTCAGAATATAGATTTAATAATTTGGGAATAACAGTTTGGACTAGCTTAGTTCTCTTTCTTCCAATAGTCTTAATTTAGTGCCTATACACTACACTAAGGAGTACCCATTCCATTAAAGCTCCCCGGAAATGTATTACTCCAGTTGTATCAGAGAAAGGAGCTTTGGTTTGCAGTGTTCCAGCACAGATATACTGCCATTTTGTGCTAGAGCTTCCTACTGAGATCACAAAAATCTTCCTTCCCAGTTGCTGACATACAGCCCTGAAATCTGCCATCTCCTATCACAAAAAGTAGCTTATCTTTCAAAATGAGACAATGCACACCTCAACAACATAATTAGCATTATATTAGCACTATATTATATTAGCATTAATATAGTTAGCATTAGAAACACTTTTCCTTCTCTACTCTTTTCTTCACCCTTAATTTATCTCATTACATCAAATACCAGAGCTCACTGACTCCTGCTTTCACTAGCCTAATGTCTTAGCTGCTCTCAGCATCTCTATTGCAACATCCCAGGGGCAACAGCATCATCCAGCCCACTTAGATTTCTCCTGTGGGCACAAACACAGTGAAACAAGATGCACTTGTGATCCTTTGTAACAGCAGCAGGCTGCAGAGATTGATATCGATCTGACTGCTCCTTCTACGTGAATGTCTGGAGCACAGCCCTCTGCCTTTTAACCAACCACGTCCAGCTGTGCTTTCCAGAGGACGGAGCAGTTATTCAAAAGCTTTAGAACAGAAAGGAGCTCATCTGCAAGTATTATACCTCTCTTTCTATCATAATGTATTACAAAGTTACCTTAGTTTTGTGCACTATGTGTGTAGTATCTGTGTTCGCTCTTAGCTCAGCAGTGCTTGTTAGAACAGACAAGCTGATTTGCTGTGCTGAGTGCAAATTGCTCACTGAAAGGTCATGGAGCTTACTAGACCAAGAAAGAGTGTAAAGCGAAGTGTCCCTTACCCACCACATGGCAGACATGCACTACAGTATGCGAGGAGAGGACTGTTCTGCAGGAGAAGAGCTGATTTCTGGCTGGCATAATTTGTATTACACGTGAATTAATTATACAGTCCAAATTCAGATCCCTCCCTACCTGTTCTTACCTTCCAGAAAGATGCCAGCAGCAGCTTAATACTTCCAGTTTTCCTTCTTACCTAAGATAAGAAGTTCAACCACGAAACAGCCGTATAGAAGTTATTTTACAGAGCCTGAAGCTGAACTAGAGTTCCACAGCCTGATCCTTGTTCTACCCATGCCATGAGAGCAGCCAACAGCCATAATGCACAAAGCAATCAACACAGCAGAGAACAAAATCTGCAGCCTGCTGACATCTGCCCCAGTGGGGCAGCAAGCACTACACCAACTCTGAAGCAATATCAGAGATACTGTTTTGGGCTTCTTTATCTCATTAACAAAGTGAAGATACTAGCAAGTAAGACCATCACTAACCTCGTTCAAACCAAGGAGGAAGATCTTCCTGCTCTTTTCAGACACCACCATGCTTCTCTGGCTTCTGAAATGGCCTTTGTACCAGGTGCTGGGGATCAGGGCTAACTACCCATTCCTAGCTTCCCCCTTGCCAACAATTGAGCTGCCACCTGGCTGCAGAAGGGGCCCAATTATCCCACTGCAGCATGAGCTAAACGTGGAGAGACAAGTTTGAAAAATAAGTGTCTTCTCTCCTGAATTTGTTTTTTTATTTTTATTTATTTATCTATTCGTTCATTCATTCCTGAATCAAAAGGTCTTTCTATACTGGGTGTCTTCACCTTTGTGTTTACTAAGAAAATATATTGGAATTAATTTTATTTACCTTACAACACTACTTATGTTTCCTTTCAAAAATACCAGCTTTTAGGCTGGGAAAGAAACTGCTAAACCACAATGCTACAAACTGAAGGATGATTGCACTACACGAAGGCAGCAACAACACTGACTTCATGAAATTCTAAAGCTGTCTTCTATTTTTACCAATTAAATAGAGCAGCTATTGCTTGAAGTAACAAATATTTACAGTGCTGTTGCTAGCACACACTATTGGCTTCAAAAGTATCCATTTCCTAAAAGAAAAAAGAGTGCCATCGTCCTTGGTGTTCAGTATGGTAAACACATTGCTACTTTAATTTCATTTTCATACACACAAACAAGTCTGTTAAGAAAAAATGAAGAAGGTATAAAAGGACGTAGTGCTTTCACGAATAAAAACAAATCACAAAGGTAGTATTTAAGTTTCAGTTTCTTTTGTCGTGCAAGCAGCCTTTTGAAGTGTCCATCTCTAGGAACTGGAATCATTAGAAACAATTTCAGTGGAAGCCCACAGCAGGCATACCAGGATGTTGGTGAGGGCAGAGTCTATCCTGCAGCAAGTGGCATGTGAGTTACAGCAGTCATCACTTACAACAATCATCACTGCTTTTTAAGCACTTCTTACATTGTTAAAAATAAAAATGTTGGAATGTTACTCTGGACCTTGCCCTTTTATTTCACAAAGTGGGTCTCGTTTTCTATTTCTTGTAACAGAAGATGGCTTTTTAAAGTTTTTTTAAAACTTTCCAATGATCTTTTGCAATTTTTACTTAGTTTGAAAATAGTTACTTTTAGCAAATCTATTCAACAGAATAGCTGGGGCTGAGCAGGGCGTTTGACAAAACTCCATCCACTCCTGCTTTTGGGTAAGGTAGAGGTGACAGGACAGCATCTGAGCATTCTCTCTCCATGAAAGTGAAAAATAGAATGATACAAAGAGCCTGAAGAACAAAAAATTAGGTTTTGATATGATAAATGGCAAATTCTTGTATTCTGAGATGGGCCTAGTCGTTTTTGGGCTAAAAAGAAAACTTGGATTGCTACAAACAAGTTTTTAGGTTTTTTTGCTTCAGTTTCTTTCCCCAAAAGCTAACACTGTTCTGGGGACAGAAAATGACTGAAAAGGGAAACCAGGGACATTCTGTAGACTTCATCTTTTAAAAATGTGTTTTTTTCATGTCATTGAAAGTTAACTCGGACCAGTTCCGGTTTCAATTATTTGATCTGTCACGTAGACATTTCCTAGTCTTACTTTAGTAAAACTGCAGTTTTTCCAGAAGAAGATACAGTGAGCAGAGCATTTTATTGGCTATAGCAGAGTGCCTGGCAAAATCCAAACCCATCAGAATTACAGACAAGTTTCCCAATATTTTTTAGATCTCTAGATTTGTCATTCAGACTACCTTGCTTTCAGTGTTGGATAAAGTAGCAAAGAATGCAAGGCATAAAGGTTTCCAAGAAATTGCAATAACGATTGTGTGCAGTGCTGTGATGAATACATAAAGGCAAAGCAAATAAACGTAGTGGAATAACGTTCCTGAGAGTGTTTCATATGTCATATTGCATTTAAATTGATGGAAGGTGCCGTGGAAAACACAGCTTGCTTTGTAATTGCATACTGATCGTTAAATTAGAAAATATTGTTACTGAGCATATTATATTTTGCTTATTTTAAGCAGGCAGTTACATTTATGTTTGTTAGATATTTTTAAGTGATTACTTTTTAAAACCACATAACTCATTTTTGGCTTTTGCCTTGATTGCATAAATTGACAATCATTTTAATTTAAGGGAAAAAGATTCCGACTTCAGACAAAGAGGGCAACATTTCTGGCAGCTGAAACATCTCAAATGGAACTTTAAAAGCTGTGTATTATTCACCCTGTCATTTCTCTTTACTTCAGCGGAGAAAGTTTTTTGCTCTTTAATCCCATTAGCCCCACTGAAGTCACAGGCTGGAGCCTGCACCATCTGGAGCCAGCCAGAGCTAAATGAGCAGCTCTGCTGCACTGGCTGCTCGGCTGTGCAGCCCTTCAGATGCGCTGCTGTGCAATTTAAGCAATGTTGATCTTTAATTACTCACACAGAAAGCAGAGAGAGATGACAGAAGCAGATTCCACCTTCCTCCCCCTCATCTACAAACCCTGCTCTAGGGACTGCCAGCTATGATGAAGATCTTTCCCCATCAAAGGTATTTTCAGTACCAGGATTGGCTGTATGCTAAGTACGAGCTGCAAACCCCAGCAAATCCATCACTAAATCCATGACTAACTGGGACAGTTGGGACAGTAGCTTTGTCTTGGTTGTAGCCACCTAAGCCCAGAGTTGGGCTGGGTGCCTGCAGCCAGCAGGACTGGCCTAAGCAGGAATTGGAGCTGGGAGCAGAGATGAGTGCAGGTCCTGGGGAGGAAGACGTGTGTGTGGTTTTGGAGAGGGTGTGCTGGCACATGAACAAGGCATATCAAACTGCAACAACAAAATGCTTTCTACTACCTGGTTACTCTTCGAAGATTTTCAAATGAGGTATAATAGCAATTCTCTCTAGTTTGCAAAATTATTTTTCTTTCTCTTTAGTTTTATCTTCTAAATTGCAAGGGAGGACAAAACCCACAGGATAGTGCTGAGTGAGAAACAGCAGAAGTGCAGAGGAAGGACCAGTGCCACTATGCCATGTCCAGAGCCTGAGCTATGCAGTTCCTGTGCCCCCCACGAGTTACCCTTCCCACACTCACTGTATTCAACACATACGCCACTGCCCAACACTCACTTCTTCTGCTCTTCCATTTCAACCCATTGCATCCCTTGTCCCATCAGAGTGGTTTAGCCTCCCGTTGCTATATTCTTTCTCCAGTCTGTTTTCTGGCTGAATTAACCACTTGTTCACTAGAGCCACAGAATCACAGAATATCCCAA
This sequence comes from Centrocercus urophasianus, assembly GCF_019232065.1. NCBI lineage: Eukaryota > Metazoa > Chordata > Aves > Galliformes > Phasianidae > Centrocercus > Centrocercus urophasianus. The sequence continues at coordinate 4,960,493 of NW_024884722.1, forward strand.
GTTGGAAGGAGCCAACAGGAATCACTGAGTCCAATTCCTGGCTCCACATAGGAATACCCAAAATGCAAAGCCTGTGTTTGAGAGCACTGCCCAAATTCTCTGCTGAAGCAGATATTTGTACTGAGAGAAGAAATAGATAACAGTTTACCCATAAGATTTTGGACTTCTCTTTCACTGTCTCTCATTCTATGAGCACATAGATGGTTTTGCCATGAAATCAGTTTAGTTATACTTTACAACTGTACCATGTCAAAATTATCTTCTCTAAATCGCCAGTGCAGGAACACTGATCTATGTATGACAGATTCCCTTTCCCTTTCCTCTCCTCCTCCCAGTCTCTAATGATTCTCTGATTTGCTGTCAGCCAGCATCAAGTATTGGAACAATTTCAAAGAGAGGAGAAAAAAGTTGCAGTTACACTTTAGGATTCTGACACTCCAAGGATGCAACCTTGTGTTTCACTTTTCCACAGTCTCACTTGGCTTCCCTGAACTTATCTATTACATTTTTCCTCAGAAGCTACCAGCCTCAATTCTGATTAAAGGCCTGAAGAAGCATGGTCCAGCTTTGAGAGCTTACTAATTCTACCAGCTTTTCTAGTCTCTTAATGTAATACTAATAAATCTTGTTTCTTTCTTTCCTTTTCTATTTTTCTTTCATTTATTCCATTTTCCTTCAGGAACAAAATATGAAGCTTTGCTTTACTGAATTTTCACAGTTTTTCTAGATCTTCTTCCCCAGAAGTTTATCCCAATTGTTTTTTGAATGATGGATAAAAATAAAGAAGGAATGAAGTGAGTGTTAAGCTCTTCAACACTTGTTTAGAAATGAAGTGTGTGCTTTCCACTCTGTCTAGTGGCACAGAGCTACAGGGCCAACGTGGGACAATGGCATGGATGCTCTCTGCAGCAGGATGCTCCTCATGGCCAGAGCATCACTTTGGCCATGTCTAGAAGTAACCAGGCAGCCAATGTACCCACTGAGCTGGTGGCAGGTGCTCTCCTGGCTTATGCCATCAACAGCCATCAACCAGTAGCACTTTTATAGTTAAGATTACTGCCAGCTATCCCAAAGGAATTTCATTTGGCACATATGTCCTCTTTTACCATCTCTATTTCTCATCTGCCCCCTCGCCAAGAGAAAATTATCTCTATGGGACTCAGATGAACAAAGGGGAGATGAGTTTTCAAAAAAGAGGTATTGCTTTCATAATAAGGGCTTTGGGAATTTATTTATTTTTTTAAAAAAGAGGTTTAAGTGGAAAAGAATGGTAAAAGTCAAGATGGGAGAAGTAAATACTGCTTGAAATATAGATGCTTTCAATCTTGTTATTGTCATGAGAGGATAGGAACTTATTTATACACCATTAGTATTTCCTTTCTCTTTTAGCAGCAGTTTCCTGCTGTGAAATGTTTGCTTTGGACTGCAGGGGAATCTGCCCAATAAAGATGTGTGAGGAGATGTGTGGCCCCTCACTGCAAGAAAGATATTGAGGCCCTGGAACGTGTTCAAAGGAGGGCAACAAAGCTGGTGAGGGGTCTGGAACACAGGCCATATGAGGAGAGGCTGAAGGAGCTGGGAATGTTCAGCCTGGAGAAGAGGAGGCTCAGGGGAGACCTCATTGCTCTCTATAACTTCCTGAAGGGAGGTTGTAGTGAGCTGGGGGTCGGCCTCTTCTCTCGTGTCATTAGTGATAGGACCAGGGGGAATGGCTTCAAGCTACGGCAGGGGAGATTCAGGCTGGACGTGAGGAAGTATTACTTTTCAGAAAGGGTGGTCAGGCACTGGAACGGACTGCCCAGGGAGGTGGTGGAGTCACCGAGCCTGGGGGTGTTCAAGGAAAGACTGGATGTTGTGTTGAGGGACATGGTTTAGTAGGAGCTATTGGGAATAGGTGAACGGTTGGACTGGGTGATCTTTTAGGTCTTTTCCAACCTTGGTGATTCTATGATTCTATGATTCTAGGAGGCAGTGTGTAATGGATTACTGCCTGCACACACCCAGACAGGGCTCTGCCTTGTGCAGAGAAGGCTCAGGAAGCCCTAAAGCTCAAAGGCCCACACTGCAAACAAACCCCATTAAAGGGACAAAACCTCTCCCTAGCAGAGAATCACATCTGAAACTTTGAGTAACCTGCTTGCAGACCAGCAGCTGATTTATTTCAGATGCAAACCTTTTCTCCTGTGACAAATGGTCTATGTGACACCACAGGCACCAACAGCCATCACATGGTAAGCAATGGATGACTCCATGCCTGCTGTCCAAATTCCAGTTTCAGGCCACAGCTTCAGAGTGATGCTGTAAATCTGCGCAGCTGCAGAAGAGCCTAGAGAGAAAACTTAGAGAAGCTAAAAGGTTTGGCCAATTAGTGTTTAAATAAGCTTAAACGGAACAGAAGCAGGGTTGCGCTAGATGTTAATTTGAAGCAGTTTTGATCTATACCTGTACACATTTCTGACAGGAAAAGGACAGCAGAGGACTAGTAGAAAGGGAAAAAATACTGAGTTGATCAGTGGGAAAGAAAACAAAGGTAAAACATAGCTTTAATGCAATAAGATCTATCGGGCCGAGTTGAAAGTCTGGCTGTGGAAAGCCAATTAGTGCACTGAATTTGAAAAGCACTGGAGTTAAATATAGGGAAGATCATCAAAGAGAGATGAAATATGCAGGCATAAAAGTGTTGCAGTCAAGTATATGAGATTTTAAAGAAATGAAATGCAATAAGAATTAAATAAAAACAAGCTCCTATCCTGCAATAAAGGGAAGGAGGTTCTACAAATCATTACTGAAAATTAGCCCCAAAATTATCTTTAGTTTTTCAGGAGTAAGAGAGAGAACGCAGCAGCAGGGTAACAGGCCAATGATAGATTGTGAAACTAAAGAGTAAAAGCCATGTATCTATGTGGTGTCAAACATCAAGATGAGTTAAGGTTGAGTTTACAAGGTCTAGCGCTACAAACACCACAAATAAAAAACACACCATTGAGAAACCAGCTTTCTATTTAACCTCTTTTTTGTTCTTGAAACATTAATGAGCAAACAGTTGAGTTCTACTATGATTGCAAGGTTCAATATTCATCTTTTAAATGAATAAAAAATGTTTTGAAAATGGTGACCCCTGTTAAGGAACTTGGGTCCTTATTGTGTCTGAACAAATTGAGAACTGCTTTAAAATAAATATTGAATGTAGGGATTATTCTGTGTTTAAAATTTTCATCTGCTGACATTTATTCAAGGAAATCAAATGGGTGTTTTGGTCTCTTGGAGAAAAGAAACTTCTTGGCACTATGGCAAGCTTTCTCATATTACAACTGGAAACAAAATCTTGCTTGAGTTTCCGGGAACAACTCACAAAGTTATGCTCAAAATCTCAATATATCTGAGAAAACACATTGGCAAATATTTACACTGAGTTATTAGAGCCCTGAATTCAGAGTCAGGGAGGTTTTGCAGCCAAAACCAGCGCATGGTGACCAGGCACTGTGTCAGTCTGTTGGGTAAACTTTGTGCTGTAACAGCCTTCCAGGGGGTGGGCATGGAGATCTCTGGATAAACAGAACAGACAAAAACCCTTGTGTGTGAATCTGCCATTAGTGCCTCAAGCTCACCTATTGCTCTGCTGACATCTTCATGGAACAATTATACTGGGGGATCATCCAAGTATTATGAGCAGAGAAGCTTGTAGTAATAAATAAGCTACTGAGGAGACTTTTTTCCACCCCTCCGTTGGTCTATTTTACATTTCAGTGGCTCAGAAAGTTTTTAATGAAATGCATGTAGGTAATGTATTTTTCTAGCCTAGGGGAAATTATTTCTGTGTTTTGAATAGTTCAGTGCTGCAATTTGAGATCCATGTTTAATATGCAAGAAGAAAGTACTTGAGCATTGTAATCTAATTCCTATTTTTCAATTCTATCTCACTCTTCTCAATATCAGCCTAAAAATACTTGCCCGTATTTAAAAAGTTAGTCACTTAGCACAAGCACTTTATATTTCTTAGGCAGTCAATACCCCAAGCTAATGTCAACATCCAGGATTCCTGTCAAGCTGAAGTTCATCTTTTAGTTTAGCCATTATGTCAAAAAGCTCTGCAGAGGATGTGAAAATGTGAGATCCTGTCCTTCAGATGAGGATTTGTTCTCCCAGATAATAAAATTTGTACATCTAGAAGCTAGCTTGGCAGTGCTTATTCATGGTCCTGTGAATACTAAATAGGTAAGAAATCTAAGCACTCATCTTAATCTCTAGGGTGTTTTATTTTTGAGTGCTTAATCTCTGTGGATCTAACTGCAATCGGATAGGCTTTGCTCAAACTTTTGGGTTAAGACTGATTTATGTGGCTAAAATAAATTATATGCAACATATTCCTCCCAAACTATTATTCTTGTTTATAATTCATTGTGTATCATTTCTATACTGGAAATAAAAAGTATATATATTTGGAAGCAGTTGCTATCCTTTAATTTCCAACTTGAATTCCATAGAAGTAAAACCAGCTTTAGTACTATCTGAAATTATAAGACCATTTATGCTATTATCTTGAACTGTTTGTTCATCTATTGGCCTTTTCCAAACCTAGGCATACCCTTTAAATACCATTAAATCTGGTAATGCTGCTTCTAATATGGATCACACCCAGGTAACCAAGAGCCAGTTCCAGTGAAGATCTCCATTTCACACAGATTTCTGCTGATTAGTGAAGGTCGACTTCTCAGAAGTAACTCCACAGTGATCCAACTCCATTCTGCCAAGTGCTCCCCCCACCCTGTCCCAACAATTTCTAGGGAGCAGAAATCACATAGGACATCACTAACCAGAGCAATTACATTTCTCAATCATCCATCCTTGCTCTGATACACCAGAAATTGTTTTTAAATCCTGGCTTGGAGCTAAAATTGCATCATGAAATATAGAAGAGCTGGCAAGCTGCAGTTTGTTGTTCAGCACAATGAACTGGGAAATCATAATGCACTGGGTGTTTCACTTCCAAATGAAAGCAGTTCCATGAAGATCCCTCAGACTGAATAATTGCTAATTCTAGCTTTGAGCTAACAATGATGGAACTGCAGGTCAGTGAATACCTGAGTGGTCTTCATTGCTAACTGTGTTGTTCAAAGCTCTACGTGGGTCTGGCTGAAAACTGCCAGGTAAGTAGTGTACGCCCTGGCCATGGCTGAAACCTCAGATATTTGGTTCTGCAACTTCTCAAGTGTTCTTCTATAGCTGCTGATTGGAGACTGTGTTTAATTCCTTGCCTATATATCTTTTAAATTGTTCCATGCACAGTGATTTCAGAAGTTTCCTGTTTTTCTGTGTCTGGCTTTATAATCATTAGAGCCTAACATTACTAGTAAACACACTACTGAGGTCTGTGTTAATTTTCTAAAGAATTTACATACATGTGTGCAAATGAGTGTACTTACGTGTATACATCTCTCTGTATACGTAAATATACACACACATGCAGTAAGTACATCAAATATCTCTGGGATGGAAGAAATTCACTCTCTCCTGGAAGTCTATTTTCCTGACTGAATTTCCAGGCAGCACTGTTTATTCTAAACTCAGTATTAAACTCACTGTATTTTACAGAGCAAATAAAAACCATACCAGATGGCTGGCCAAGGCTATTACAGACTGCCATTACTTTCCACACCCACCTGTCCCTCCAGATTAGGAAATATGACTGAAGAGTTGGTTTTCCTCATATGCTTTCATTGCAGTGCTGCCAGTGAGCAGATGATGCCTCGCAGTTATCTCTGCTGCCGCTCGGTATGCTTTGCCTTGCTCTACTTTCTCTTTCCTCAGAAAAGAAAGAAGTGAATTATAAAGGTGTATGCCTGCTCAGAGCAAAATAGGATCCAGTTGGGAGTGTAATATTTCATCACAGGACCAGAATGTGGATATGGCAGAACTTGTAGAAAAAAAAATAGGTTTGAGTCCAAAAACAGACGTGTGCCAGTCATCTCACTTCTGCAGTCAACTGCAGGTTTCATGGTTTCATGTGATCTGAGATGTGCTGCTCTGTGTTCATTTACAAAATAGACACAGAGGCAGTTGTAACTGAATTCTCAGTAACTTTGCCCAGTTTCTCATAGACCACACACTTCCATTCTCATTACCAGTTCCTGCCCTCCCTTTACCTGTAGCTCTGCAGAACATTGATGCACAGCATCACATCTCTTCCAGAACATGAAGAAAAGCCCTTAGCTTTCTACATATGCTCACCATGCACATTCCTTGGACATTCCAAGCCATGTTTAAGGCTGGAAAAGCCCTCTCAGAATTCCATGCCCAACCCCAGCCCACCCCACCATGCCCACATCCCTCAGTGCCACATCTCCACAGGTCTGGAACACCTCCAGGGGCAGTGACCCCACCACTCCCTGAGCATTCTGTGCCACTGCATCACTGCTGTTTCTGAAAAGAATTATTTCCTGATGTCCAACCTGAACATCCCCCAGCACAACTTAAGGCCATCTCACTTAACTCCTCATTTTATCACCCAAAATGATCAGCAAATTAATCTGCATCCAGCCCTTAGTTCAGCTAATTGCTATTAATGTGCAGTGTGTGCTATTACCCTAAAGCAAATGGCAGCTGATGTGAGTTAGCGTGTGTTGGTGTTCAATAAAAAGAGATCCATTTCAAATCATGTCACATTTGCTAGGGCTACGTTCCCAGGCAGTTAGTACAGATGTTGTCACATTCTAACTCATCTTTTCATGAGAGTTTAGAGGCCTGCTTCATCTGTCTTATTTTCCCTATCTGCACAGATGTACACATGAAACATAATTTTGTCCTTCTTTCGCAAAGTACTCTAAATGCTATTAATTAATTTCAGACTGCGCAGCTGGATTGTAAGCCCTGTGAGTGTTACAACTGCTTTACCTTAAATCTTGCTCCACAGAGCACACAAACACACTCAAGTGCTACCAAACAGCAAACATCAATCCGGAAGTTTTTGAGGAAGAATCTGGAGGAATTTGTGTACAGAGGAGCAACCAATTCCAACACACATAGTAGTTTAATTTCTATCATGCTGATGAGGATTCATGGACCTTCTGGGCAGGATGGGGCTTCTTGTACAGCTTGGGGAGTCCTGGAGTGGTTTCTGAGCTATGGAGAACGTGGATGATGGTTAGCAGGCTCGGTGATTTAGTGCTTTGCTAGCAGGCAATAGCTGCAGAACACCCTCCAGGTTCTCTCTCCTCCCTGTATTTGTCTACTTAATCTTAAATTCAGACAGTCAGTTCTAAGTTACTGCATCACTATGTAGGGGTGGTGAAGGACAGGGCCCTTAGATTTTCTGAATGAATTATTTTATTACGTAATTTGAGCAGCCCTGAAGTGACCCCAAAAGCTGTCGTGGTCACATGCAACTGTTTCATTTAGTGGAAAGGCAAAAACAGCTGCCAGAACAAAAGAAGTTTTAGAGGGCTCAGATGTGCAAATGGATGATGGATAATTAAAGTAATCTCGGATATTTGTTATGTCTTGGTTTATATCCCAACACTTCTCTAGCTGCTGAGCTTGTGTAATTGGAGGATAAATTACCTTAAATTTAGCCTAAAAAGTAGGTTTTTCTTTTAAAGGACTCGGTTAGATCCAAGGAAATACAACAGTGTGTTTAAGTGCAACTTATTCTGCAGTAATTTATCTGAGGGATTTTTTTTTTCCTCTTTTTCCTACCTTCCCCATTTTGCTGTGTATTCGCATGCTAAAAGCACGGTGGTCACAAGAGCCACTGAGAGCAACAGGTTACCCCTATGGGCATTCAGCACACATTGAAGATTTTTAAGCTCTTCGTGGATTCTGGCAACAGAGTCTGGTTGAAATCACCCCTTTTTATTCTTTTTTGAGGGTTTTTTTCATCATTGCCATTTCTTTGGTAGCCATCCCAGCTAATTAAGACAGCAGAGCTACAAAAAATTCTGCTGTGTAAGCATCTACTCCCGCCCAACCTATGGATAAATCATAATTATTTTGTTTTCATTCATATTGATTAAAGACCTGAGAACTAATCACTGCAGGATATATCACATATATATCAGATATTGATAGTGGTTTTTCAGCATGAGGGCTAAGAACACATGCAAAAACTTGCAGAATTAACTCCCAGATAACTGAAGTCAATGTAGAAATCTGCATAGCAAGCCATGGGTATACCTTTAAATCAGGGCTACAATGGGTACCTTTCATTTGTGTTTCTGACCTTTACCGTGTTCAGTGGTGATGGGTCATAAGCAGTGAAGAATGTGGCTTAACTTCCACCTGTGCTGTTTGTAAGACAAGGAGTAAGGCAAAAGAAGTTATTTTTTGTTCATGAATTGGGTAGTTTCATCTGCGAAAATGACGGTAGTAAATAAATATTCAATATCACATTGCCACTCTTAGAGTGACTTTTCAGAAGAGAACATCATACTTAGATTGAAAGTATCTCTGTCAAGTAATAAATATTAAACAGTGTAATTTTACTTATAGTTCATTTGTTTTTGTTTACTGCTTCTAGCTCCCTTAGAAAGGGCTGAGGAGCCACAGCCTGCTCTGGCATTCACCGAAGCTGTGGGATGGATTGTCATTGACTTTAATGGGGTAAAAGTGATTCCTTGAAAGGCAAGTGTTATAAAAAATTTAAATCGTGTTTTTTAATTCCCTTTCTATCGAAAAAAATTCTTTTTCACATGTTTCTGTGAATTCAAATGTCTTAAAAAACAACTATAGTGTAGTCAGTGACAGCTGAGTTTAGAGACAGATACTGCATGAAAGCAATTAAAACCTTGAAGCTTGAGAAGAAATCTGACTGCCTTTCATGTTCAGAAGGTCACCAAAGTGAATTTGAAGGGAGTGTGATAGAAATGAATGGCTTTTAAGTACAAACTTGACACAGAGCTCATGGATTTGGACAGTGAGTGTCAAATAATTTCTGTAGAGCTCAAAATACTTCTGATTACTCAGGAAGAAAAATATCATAAGAATACGGAAGTGCCTCTTCAAAGTTAGATGGGGGAATAAGCTTTAATATTTGGATTAAGCTCATCCATGCAATAAATACCAAGCAATTTTTATTGTGGAATTTCCAACCCAGCAGAAGAGGCAGTGCTATCTCGGTGTGCCAAAAAAATGCTTTTGATAATAGCAGTGACCTTTAAAGCTCTAAGGATACTGAAAAAGATAACATCAGCTTTTAGAAAGTATTTGAATTCAAAGAAATTGCTATCACACAGAACTAAGAATTGGCATTACCATTCCTCTATCTTGCCCAACCAGGCAATTTAAAGCTGCTGCTGCTGCCTTACTTCACAAAACCACAAAGCATTGTTCATAGTTTCCCAGTAAGGAGAAAAAAAATGAAAAAAATTACCATGGCAACAGAAAAAGCTTGTAATCTAGAAGGCTTTACAGAGGCTACACCTAATTCTGGGCCATCATCAGCCATGAAAGGCCAATGACTGAAGGCTGAATCTAGTAGAGATTTTTCCACTCTCTCCCTTTCTTCCTCCATTTGCCCTCTCCTAGCCTTTGTCACAGACAGCAGTTCTTTTCACTTACCTATGGGGTTTCTCATTTTTCTGTCACCAAAAAGCAACATTGTCTTTTCTTATTCCTATTAGTCCAGCAGACAAGAGAAAGTTAGAAAGTAGTGGTGAGTCCCTTGATAGAATGCAACATAGAACAGAGCAAGTAAGCAAGAAGGCTGTCTCCTGTTACAAGAAGAATTTTGTGGAATTTTATAACTTTGCAGTTAGTTATTTGATGCTGCACTCTTTCTATTACTGGTGATACATCTAGTATAAATAAACATAAAGCCATTATATCCACTTACTATAAATAAATATATTGACATATATTGAAATTGCGTCATTAAACATTCAAATGGCTGTGAATTTGTGATTTTGTCACTTCAAATATTTTTGTTCTTTTCATGTAATCTTGTAGTGCTTATCTTTAGAAGTAAATCTAACAGCAACAGACCACAGTTTCGCACCTTCTCTCAGGCAGCGACAAATTGAATCTGCAACAAAAGGGTTCCTACCAGTGCATTCAGAGAATTACAGAAAATCATAAAACACTAAATCATACAAAACAAGTTCATAAGAGAGCTCAAGAGACAATTTAGTCCATATCCTACTTCGCATCAGAGGAATTTACAGAAATTAAGTATCTATAAATTGGTAAAAAGTGGCCTAAACTGAATTTACTGAGGAAAAAAAAAACAGAGGAATAGTTTTCATGGGAGAATAAGGAGGTTAAACAAGCTGTTATTGTGATTTAACATTTCTTATCCAATGCAGCAGCATGCAAAGTTGATGAGAGACCCAAATCCATACTGTAGACATGAGACTCTACACAATTTCACGTAGCTCTGAGCAATCCTCTAGCAATGCAAATTGCCTATATAAGAAAGTACAACATCGACATCCATGTACCATGTAAAAGAGTCAATGCCTGGATTGGAAGAAATCCGATTCTTTTCCTTTTCTAGCAATACTAAGTAATTGCTTCACTCAAAACCTTACACTTGCCTTACACTTCTCGAAATATACTCAACTTTCAGGACACTTGAATCAGTTTCTAAAAGAATGTGAGCAAACATGAGGAAAAAAAAATGACAGCAATTACAAAAGCCCAGATTATTAAATGGCACTTTAAATGAATCAAAGCTTCTGTGAGCATCGCTCTTGACTTCAGAGCTTTTAATTAGGTCTTGTTTAAAGTATATCAAAGAACAGATGATTGTCAACATTAATAGACAGCATGAAACCATTAAATATTAGTCATCTATTTCTGATCTGGTCTCTCTCTCCAGGAGGAGGCAGCATAAGGCTAGACTAATATACCCAAGTGGACATGTCTGTGGATGTTTGTTTTCAGTCTGCACAAATGGCATCTAGGAATGTCTATAGAAGAACTGTTTGCATGTAATCGGATCTTTGACTTTTTCCATTCTGTGGGCATGCATACCCTTCCCTCCAAATGTAACATATCTGAAATAAAATAAAAGCCAGTATCAATCAACTGTATGGAACTCATTCTTTCTTCCAAAAGACAATATTAGGTAAAAGTCTTTGGAACAAACTACCTGAAGTAGAAAGCTTTAATTCCAGGGCAGTATTCTTCATCCATTTTCATTTGCATCAATGGAAAGGATCCTTGAACGGATCCTTTAACTTGCTCCATTCCTTATTCACTTGACTCAAGAATTCTCAGAAGAAAAAACTGGTTTGAAACATTTCTTCAGAAAGAGAAGTTGCTCTTTGATTCTCCTTCCCTTATTAGCTATATACTCCATTGCTGAGCTCTACTAATGATCCTGTAGGTTTAATCTCTGTATTGTAACTTAGAAGAAGAGTTTTGCTTAAGTTTAATCATGATTTGTATTCCCTTGGTTGAATTTTTTTACTCCTGGTCTTTTTATTGGGCACTAAATTAAGCAGTACATAACAACAAAGTCCCTTTTCCCTTCAACATCCTATAGATCTTAATGAAGCTCTGCTTAGTAGCAATAACTTTTCTCCACGCTAATGAGAACTGGATGTGTCCTGACACCAAAAAGATTCAATGCTCAGGAGTGAGAGATCTCACAGTAAATGCTGAAGACATTTCTCCCTACCACTGCTGAATTTTTACCTGTGATTCATTTGTATCCCATTTTTTTGCACAAATTATGTATTCCTACCTTCTGAAGCGAGGTGCACAGTGTACACGTGTTCCATGCAGCTAGGGTTGTGATATCTCAAGTCAATATTAATGCAAACAGAAGAGCCATTCTGCAAAAGCTGTTCCTAGGGGCAGATTTGATGGAAGATGAAGTGTCAAGTGTCACCTTCACTGGTGTGTGGGGCTACTTCTTTCAGCTGAGGGAAAAGAATTATTCCTTTATTCCACCACAACACTGTGGAGATTCTTCTTCCTTCAGTAAGGGCTACCTGAGCCCTCTCTGGCAATAGAAGCAGCGAGATAGAGATAGATAGGATGAAATAGGATGGAAGAACAAACTCTGTAGGTATTGTCATGATAGCTCACTGTAAAAGTCAAATGTAGAGCTGTAGTTTTCATTGCTTCCAAATTGCAAAGAGGTACACGGCCTTTATTTTTGTAATTGAATTCCATCCAAAACACTAGGATTTAATTGGCTTTGTTCACTTTATTATTATTAAATATCCATGGTTCTGCTATAATGATTAAAAAAAAAGATTGGTTTTAGTTTTGGTCAGTTGTCCTGATAGGGAAAATTGGAGCAGGTCTTGCTGTTGTGTTCCAAGGTCACCTCTTACCTGAGCATGCTTGATCCATGGCAGTATCTGGTAGAGAGCGCCCCAGTGTTCTAAACAGCCTCTGTTCTTATTTCAGTCACAGCAGGGCTGGACACAAGCTTTCTTGTTTCCTTTTTCCTTTCTTCAGCCACTTGCTGCAGTTGTTCAGATCTGTTCGTGCTGTCAGTTGCAGAGTATGAGAAATGAAGCTCAACAGGTGGCAGGATTGCTACTGGCAGCCTATCTGTTATCATTAGCGGGTGGAAGAAAAACATTGCTCAAGTAGTTTTTCTAAAGAATAGCAACTGATGGGTCTCTAATCTCTGTGCATGGCGTGGGTCTTAAGCAAAGCCTTGTGTTAAATATATGTCAAATTTTTTGCCTGAAGAAATACATTCAGAGGATGGAATACATAGCTGAAGGTTTCCTGAAATTGTACTTATTTGGTATCTATTTAGAACAAAATACATCTGTGTCAGTGTAAATGTGTTCATCGTGTCAGTGTAAATCAAGAGGAACGCAGTGATTCCTACTGAGTCACACCAGAAGAAGACCAAAGACATACAATAAACACGTCAGGATTTAGCACAGCATAGCTAAAATCAGCTTGCTAGAAATTTTAGTGTTGTTAACACAAGATACTGGGCTTCTTGGAAATGCAGTATCACAACTTGAGCCCTAGACCCAACAGTGCAAGTGTAAGTGGCCTTCTAGGACAGAATCTTACACTCTGAATGAACCAATGTTTGAGTTAAATAGTAAGGGGAAGCATAACCCTAAATGTTCAACAAATTCATGAAAATAATAAAATCATCTGCATAATGCAGTGCATTTATAAGCATTGTAACAAAATTAATTAGCTGCTGCCACTGGAGGAAATGGAAATATTGTATTTTGCCATGTGAGACACTTGATACAAGTGGTATCACTTACCAACAAAACTGAAGTGCAATTTGACTGCTGAAAAATAATGAGACAGAATGTTGACTTTATTTTCCTTCTGTTTTCAAATCTACTATTTGCAAATGAGCAAATACTTCATTCCAGTGCTGGATCTGCTTTTAGGTACTCACTGCAAATAACCTTCCCTTGTGATACTGTATGAAGGAAATACCGAACCCAGGTTGGAACATCCATGTGGGCTATCTCCTGGACTCATGTACACAGAATTGCCCATAAATAACCCTCGGTGACGAGAAAATGGACCTATTTGAAGACTAAGAATCTGGCATGCAGTCATGTTCCTATGTTGGCTTCAGAGCAATAAACTGAAGACTGGTTCCAGATGAGAAGCCATCCCTGACTGCTTTAACTGCGTTATTTGTATAATAACCCACGCAATTGCAATAAAGTGAGCAGTAGCAGGAAACAAATCAAAACTATTTTGGGAGTGAGCCATTACCCTCAATTTTCAAGCTGAATCCCAAACCCTCGATGTCAAGATGCAAATTGCCAAAGTCACCTATGAATCCCGGCTGCCAGAGCAGCAGGTTGCTAATTCAGTTCTGCTCCCCTTGCTAAGACCACTGCAGCTGCAAATCTACTGCTGAAAACTTCTCCCCACTCCCAGATTCATTAGTATGCTGCTCTGGTTTAAATGTCAGCAGCAGAACACATAGTATATGATGAATTTAGAGAGAATTTCAGAGTAAACTAAAATGAGCCATCCCGGGTGGCGGGTGCATTGCTCTGAGTGTGACAAACATTCATTATAGCAAATCACCAGTTCCCTAAATACCTCCCCCTCCAACTTTAATGATACATGGGTACATCATCATAATCATCCAGGATATTTTGCTATAACTGCTTCATTTTAGCCTCACCATATATCATATTGTCTGAGTTTGTGGTGGCTTCATACTTGTTCATGTTTGGGGGCTAGAGAATGCCTTCTTAGTACTGAAAATCTGTCCCAAAGTCATAACACCTCTCAATATCTGCAGTGGAGTAACTGAGCTGCCAAAGTTACTCCTGAAGAAAGAAGCCTTGCACTGACTTCCCCAGGTTTACGCCTTCGTAGCCTGAAGAAACAATTGGTGTACAGTTGGAGCTGGTGTACAACTTAGCAGTCAAAAATGTATCATAAAATCATAGAATCATAGAATCACCAAGGTTGGAAAAGACCTAAAAGATCACCCAGTCCAACCGTTCACCTATTCCCAATAGCTCCCACTAAACCATGTCCCTCAACACAACATCCAGTCTTTCCTTGAACACCCCCAGGGTTGGTGACTCCACCACCTCCCTGGGCAGTCCATTCCAGTGCCTGACCACCCTTTCTGAAAAGTAATACTTCCTCATGTCCAGCCTGAATCTCCCCTGCACAAAAAAAGCCACAAAAAACATTAAATATTATAACACCCAAACCAAACATAGATTATGCACTAGAGTAGGGATTTCTTGTGTTTTCTTGCAAGTAAGAGACCACTGAAATCAGGGTGGCTGCTAGTGGAAGCATGATAGTTACATGAGCTCTGATTGTCCTTGGGATTCATAGAGCCATAGTCTGTAAAGCCAGAAAGGATTATCATAGCTTTGGTGCAAGCTGCAAGACTTCTCCAGTTTTAACAATACCTTCCCTCTACAGAGGACAGCTGATCTGGACTTTCAGGCTGAGCTTGGTGAAAAAATCTCCTTTGATACTTAAAATATCATTCCAATGTTCAAAAATAATTTGTTAATAATGCATCTCTGACTTCAGCCTGGCTTTGACTCCAACAGGCCAAATATTCTCATCCTCCTTCATCATTAAGCTTTGAGACGCAGTGCTGGATTCTATTCACAGGGTTTATCATTTACAGAGAACTTGCAGAAACAAACTTGTTATTAAATAGATTTTTGAAATCAAGACCTCATTCTCCTTAGGAGAGGTGTTGAGTTAGCCCCAAGATCTGAAAGAGCTTCTTCTTTTGTGACCAGTGAACTCTTACATCTCACCTGCTGTGAGAAGAAAATGGAGCAAGGAACAGTACTACAATTTTCTGCCTCTCTGGAAATAGGAAAAAATATCAGTAGATTCTAAGAATCAGTTCCTGTCTGTATTGCTGCTCATAAAAGTGAGTTCTCAATGGTCACATACTTTCAATAGTTCTGTCTTTAACAACTCTTCAGTATCCAGACACCGGTGGGTGTTTTTCTAACACAGCCATAACTACTTTTAAGTTCTGTGAGTCTCTCCATGTATTGATTTTCATAAGATTTAAAGGAAGTCCAGGGATGCCCCGCCTTTTGAAAATGGGAATGGCAAAGCAAAAAGAATTTACTTGCTTTACCTGAATTGCCCATGAGTTACAGATTGGCTCAAGGAGCTCTGTGGCCCAACAAGGCACAGCTGAGGCCAAACTGAAGACCAGCACCCTTGTAGCATCATCTGGCCAGGAGGTGATGTGCCCAGGCTGAGCTTAAATACAGACCCTGACCCACCAAGATATTGTCTGAAAGTGGAATTCTTGCTCCTATTTAATCAACATGTCTGAAAAATAAGTTTTGGCTAAACTTTTCAGATCTCCATTTATAAAGGAACTTGATGACATTATAAAGTTATCTAATTCTTTCTTGCACACAAAGATTGGATTTCAAAAGTTTAGATTGTCAGTGCTGTCACAGCCACTCTGTATAGATGAGTTTATAGCCTAATGATTCAGCTGTGCTGGGGAGATAATATGCTGTGCTGAGTGGTAATAGTAGAAACTGTGCTTTACTCATCAGTGTTAATGTATTTCATTAACAATTTCTTTCAATACAGTTTGAGAATTTTATCCTAATTCGTTAGTCGTGCTCTAATGAGGTATTTTGAATGAAGTTCAACTTTCATGTGCATTAAGTTTGCTGTCTTAATTAGACCAATTGCATTTATTTAATATAAAAGCTTTGGATTTAATTTTATACTTTTTTCAAGAATACATTCTAACTACTACATCCCAAATCTCATGAAATAATAGAAATGCCACAATTTCATGTTCTGCATCAGGTATAAACAGAGCTGTCATGCAATATTCCATTTCTGACCAAAAAGAAACCCAACAAACAAAAGAGCAGACCAAGAGAAGAAAGAAAAAAATGCAAAAAACCTGAAGTGGTTACTGATGGGCAACAGAACTGAGCTCAGATGGCCATGAATAATGTTAGTTACACGATGTGCCAAAAGACAGAGCTACCAAAGGGAATGATTGTATGATTAGATGTAAATTGCAATTATGGCTGGCATAGTTCTAGGAATTAAATGCTGCTAAGCATGGAAATTAAGAAAAAGGATAACCATTCTCATTTCAAACAGAGTTTTGTTTTTCTTGGCATCTTATTTTGTGGCAGCTTTCCCGCCTATAAATTATGGATTTTTATTTATTTTTTAATGGGCAAGTGCAAAATCTCATTAAAACAAAATCTACCTGTGCTGCTGATAATATTACACATTATTGAATCTGAAAGAATTTTTTAAAATCTCATTTACTCTTCAGTAATTTACCACTCACACAATGGATGTACTGGAGAATAAAATTATCTGTGGTTACCTGGGATGTTATGTTTTAATGGGGTTTTGTAACACAAGAGGTGCTTGGAGAGGTCTGCAAGCACAAGTTTAATTCGTTTCACTTCAACAAAATGAAAAAAACATTAGAAGAATTTAATCAATATTAGAGCCTGTGAAAATGTGTTCTACCTTCCCTCCCCAAAAACCCTAAATTATCTGAAATTAATAGAGGCAGCTGCGGTGCTTGAGAGAGAAAATCTCTGAAATCAGCTTTTAGTAGCAGATATAACAGAAGAACTATCTCAGTCCTTCCAAGTGTAATACAATGGCATCCAACACAAGCTGTGAGTGGAAATGGAAATTCAACCTTAGGCCCAATCCATGTAAACTCCTAGTAGGTCTCCAGGCAGCAAGAAACCCATAGGATAGGCTTGGACTTTAGAAAGTGTTGGGCAGTGCTATGGGTAGCACAGAGGATGTACAGGATAGCAGTCACCTCACTCCTCCAAGCTGCAGCCCAATGTGATGAGATACATGCAGAAAACAGGGAGAGTTTTAATACCTAACATTTGGGACACCATGGTGTCATGAAATATGAATCTACTATAAATTATGGACGATGTTATTCTGTGTGCTCGGAGGAGGGACTGCATAGATTTCAAGTAGGCTGCTTGACTCTCTGCCTGTAGTTCCATATGGAATTAAAGCTACAGGAGAACAATATGCCCATTTTAGGTTTTATATCTCACACACAGATGATCTCACTACAAGGTCAATTTTGTGTACATTGTGCTCTCGTGGATTGTCTGTGTTTGCTGGTAAGTTCATTTTCTGGTTCATCAGCTTTTGTTTCCAAGGAATTAAATGTCCCTTACATCTTCTCAAGAAATATGACGGAGTGTGATTGCATCTGGATGAAAAGGATGAATAAATGGAATGGCTCTTACCTTTCCCTCTCTTATTTCTGTGTTTCCCAACAGGTGCACATAACAGCAACTAGCTGCCAGTGCAAATGGGCATGATGAGATCAGAACTGGCCCACTGGGAAATTCTGCTCTCCCCAGAATGTCTGAGGGCAGGTAGGTGCTGCTGCAAATCCAGTGGTTGCAGTAGAGCAAGATGTTATGGAGCATATTTCCCTGTGCAGAAGGAGATAGCATCCAGGATGATCCTGTGCAGTCAGGTTCCTAATGTAGGCACAGGAAACGTGAAAAACAGATGACTTTATATTACAGTTTCACTAGTGCTCTTTCACATTAGGATTCTCTGACAGGCCTGGGCTTTGTGCCACGCTGGATTCTGTAAAGAATAACAGTTGTTCTCAGCAGGACTTAGGGACATCCAGTTCTTTCTTTTGTAAACTGACTGTTCCAAGGGAAGAAGGGTAAGAACTTTTGGACAGAACTGGCTCTCCAACAGCATGGCAGGCCAGATCTGAGGTTCTGCCCAAGCGCTGACGAACTCCTCAAGCACTTTGTCTGCCAGGAAAAAATAACTCCTGTCCAATTGTCCTTCAATTCCTGACACCAATAATCATCACTTTGTGTACTACTCACCAGTCAGTGCTGGGCATGACAAACAGCCATACAAACACATTCAAAATAGACAGAACTACAACAGGTTCTCTGTTGTGTATCTATGGACAGTATCCCCCAGTGCATTATACCACGGGATCAGCAGGGCCCTAAGAGCTGCTGTTCCTTTGCAGAGGGAGCAGCAGGGCCATCAGGCTGTCCCCTGTGCCATCTCACAGGCATGGTTGTCTGCTTCCAGCAGCTGGAGCACAGCACGGACAGGGCTGTGGAGGCTGCAGATAGAGCCAGAGAAGGCTGCTGTTAACATAAGCCCTGCTTTTCTGCCTAGAAGCAGTGAATGGCAACACCCAGTCTTTGCCTGAGTACGTAGCTCAATGCAGAGCTGAGCTATGTGTAAGTGAATTCATGTTTTTGCAACCTGCACGGGATGTATTCACAGCACTCTCAGCACCAAGGTCTCCTTATTGGAGAGAAGGGTATCTTATGAACACACTCTGCTTGAGAATGAAGCATTGTTATCTTTTGGTAAGAATGCTATTTAGAATCAGTCTCTTGCCTATATTAATAATGACACACTAATTGAATCTGGAAACTCATTGCTTAGAGGATTCAGGGTTAATAGCAGCGCAGGGTTTGTTTCTGCTGCTGGCAGGTATTGTCTGAGCTCTGCTGTTACAGCAGAAAGCTTCACCACCATCTCTTAACTCACTGCAGTGCTAGAGGGGAAGGCCTACAGAATCTGCCCTGAAATGTTGTAGCTAGAAAAAATTTTCAGAAATCTCTTTGCCTCTTCCTTTCTGAAGGAGTTATTTCTTGGACAAAGATTGAGCGTGGATTTTGTTGTCCAAAAGTGCACATGAGGATAAGAAATGAAAAATTTATCATCTTTCTGTTCCAGGTTGCCACTGGTGCCTGGAGTCGATCACCAGGTAGTGGGGAAGGTGAGATGGGGACACTTTTTCACAAGCTAGCCCTTGTCAAAGTATTGGCAGCATATTTTTAAACCAGACATGACTGTGTGCCAAATGGTGCACAAGGCACGAAGAAGGCTGTGTCAAAACCTTTACAGACCATGCTGCTTGTGTTTGTCTTAGGAAGTTGTATACATGACTCCCGTGGTTTAACAGACACTTAGACCACTCTTTTCTTTCCCCTCTATAATCCAATGGGATTTTTCAGTCACTCTGTTAGGTGCCTCAAAACAACTTCATCCAAAATCACCTCTTCACAGAGACCTCAAACATCCACCTCGTCTTCACAGTTCTGGAGGCAGCAGCTCTCTAACATGTCTTGGCAACAGGTTATGTGTTCATTGCATTTGAAACCTGGTGTGTTCCCAAAGGAGCTGCTCTCAAAAAAGGCAAGCCATCTGTCCCTTCTTCTGGTGTTTTTTCTCTTTCCACATCCACATTTTAAAGTAGAAATAATGTTTTCAACTCAAAAGCGTAATTTAGTCTGTAAACTTTAGATTTGTAACGATTAAATCTAGTTTAAGCCAGACAGTGATGTTTTTTTCCCTTACTGCTGATAGGAATTCCTTCTTCATGTGGCTAACGACTTGCACATTGCTGCTCTGGCACTTGCAGTAGTATGGTGTATTTTATCACCACCAGCCCTCAGATCTGGACTCCTGCTTTTCCCAGCCAGATCTGCCATCACTTCCAAGAGCCATTCTGCTGAATTGGCCTCTCACTCCCAGGGAAATTTCTATTACAATATGCAAGATAAATGTGGGCAGTGTAAACAAAATGTTGCAAAATATTGCTTTGATTAGCAAAGTGCTGCAAGAATGCACTGGAGAGTCTGTTATGTATGTAGGCAACAGCAGTGAATAGCAGTAAAACAAAAACATTATTTCATTTCTCTGCAGACACCCTGTTTGTGAGCAGAACCAAGGCCATGTTGCTGCCTGACTCTGTGACCAAGAAGAAATGAGCTCTGACGAGATGCTGCAACTCCACACCAGGCAAAGCAGGCTCTATGAATAAGGCTTTTCTCACTGCAGAGTAAGGGCATAAGAAGCCCAGAACATACAGGAACTGTTGGGCACATTTGGAAGAAAAGGTGGCAGAGAGCAAATTGTACAGCCTTTTACTTCTGACGCCCTGAGGGATTAGCACATTTAATGACAGCAGAAATACCTGTGGAGATGAGGTCCTCATGGCTGCAGTAGGTGGAAGGACAACATGGTGCTGGTAGCTGGCTGCCCAGCTCCCCCACCAAAGGTGTCCTCAAAGGAAGGCCCAAAAGCCCATCCATCGATGTTCATCCATCCAAGAGCTGCTCAGGCACAGGTCCTGCTGGCTGCAGGGACTGCCTTGCTCTGAAGGGTTCAAAAATGTTACCCCCAATTCCATTCTACATATTGACTTTCCTACTGATTTGCAGTGGTTAAAGTTGTACAAGTTTTTCTTTTTTATTTTCCCCATCAGCTTCAATTTGAAATGAATTTGGTGAGCATCATACTTCTGACATCTTGGCAGGCAGAAGCATTGGATCTTACATGCTTCTCCTTGGGGCTCTGGCTGATGTAACTCCATCGTAATATCATAGACATACAACACAATTCATTTCCATATATACATATATAGGCTCAATGAACTGAAAATATATGCATAGGCTCATTGAATTTATGCTGGTTTTGAAACACATTTGTCCTTCCTACCAACACTCAAAGCTTCACAGTTGGCCACGCACGTTCCTGCAGTGTTGTTAGCCTACAGATTACTTTAACTTGTACTTAGCTGAGCCATAATTGCTTTACCCTCATTGCTTCCATTACAGCATCTGATATGATTAGCTACGCCATTAATTATCTTGTACTTTAACTATGAGCCTCCTGCTGAAAACCAAAGAAAGGTCAATGCACATATAGAGAAAATCCTGCCCAACAAGATGCATTTATCAGCAAATTAAGCACATTACACACTCAGCACATGCATACAGTCCAAAGGATTTTGCTGGTGTGCTAATGATACCTGTTGTTTTACTAAGGATATCTGCTGCTGGCTAACACTGCTGGTCTCTGGACACTGTCTGGCTCAGATCTCCCACATGCTTCAGCATACAAAAATCCTTTATACTCTACAACAAGTAAATCCAGTTCGGCAATGCAAAAGATATTTGGTACATATCCCATTCAACACAGATACTTCTCAAGTGATGCTTGGATTTGTTGATACACCGATTTGATTTTTCACCCTTCCATTAGATGTGCCCCATGGTCTCCTCACTTTAAGTAAGTTTAAGGAACAATCTCAGGCTGCGTCCTATAAATATTTTAATAAGTTTCATTTGGTTTATTTCAATATAAACTGTCATCATCAACTTCTACTTCCATATGTATTTTTCACAAGTTGACACAACTTCTACTGCTCTGCCAATATCTGCATGCTTTCAAACATGAGCAGCATGGCTGGAGGTGTGGAAACTGTTGTCTGAGTTTTCCCAAGTAGATGCCACAGACTGAACACCTCACACTCTCTATCCACATCATCAAATGAGAGGAAAAGTGTTTCTTTCAGTGTATATACATACACACATCATACATAAGTATCTATACATGTGTCTACACCTGTTAGCCCATACAGTCGCTGTCTCTGTTCAGCCACCAGTTTCTGTTCACAGCTTTCTCTTTGCAGTGCTCTCTAAGCAGGTTCTCTCCTTAGAGAATTTCCCAAATCATTCAACAGATGTCATCATATTTCAATCAATACTGAAACTTGCACTGTGATCCCATTAGCAAAGGATCTTCCAGCAGCTTAAACCACATAAATGTGTACAAAGGATGGTCTGAAACTCATTATTGACAGGGCACAATACTTAAAAGCATCAAAGTCCCTTAAGAAATCATTTAGCCAAAATACCTTGCAGACAGTGCTGCCCTCATTAAGGATTTTTTTAAGTTATTTTCTTTTACGTTATGTCTGAAACTTTATTTTTGCATTCAGCAGAACCATCATTATTTTCTCTACATCCAACTCCACAGAGAAGCTAAGGGAAAAAAATAAACAAGAGAGAAAGTATTTGTCATGACATGGCTGTGCTCCTTTTTCCCTGAGGCTGCAGAAATCCGAGATCTGTTTCTCCCTTAATTCCCTTCTACAACCTGCAACCCATCTCACTTGTGAGAACCTCCCTGGAGGCTTATGGGAAATTCAAAGCTGTACTCTTAGTCCTTCACAAAGATGGAAAAGTGGGGAAAGGACAAACATATCCAAACACAGACAGAGAAAATCATGAAGCTGCAAAGAGAAGAATAACCAAATGTTTCACTATGCCCAGAACAAGCCTTAGCTTAGGAAAACGTGACTTCTGGCAAGCAGGCTCCTGCTGGAGAAGCTCACAAGCAGTGTCTGAATCAACCCTTTCCCTATTCATGCATTCAAAGCAGTCTGGGGCAAAACTATTGCTCTGCTTGCATTTCAGAGGCCATTTTAACAGGACGAAATTACAAATTATTTGAAGATTTTTGTGGCAAAAGGAGAAATACAAGGTCAACTGCTTTTTTTTTGTTTTTCCTTCTGCCAGATCTTTGTTCTTGTTATCATCCTTAAACAGACACACTTCATATTTAATTGCCTGAATTTGTATGGATCTGAAGCTATTTTATTGACATATGAAAGATACTGTTTTTATAGCCTTCATGCATAAAGGAAGTCTGGAGAGCTCCAGGTTTTGAAAGTCATCAGGCAGAAAGCACCATTCCTCATGCACATGGAGAGCTGCACTTTAGCTTCAAGGTGCATCACATGGGGTTCTCACACCCTCCACACAGAATCACAGAATCACAGAATCACCCGGGTTGGAAGGGACCTCAAGGATCATGTAGTTCCAACCCCCCTACCTAGCAGGGCCACCAAACACACACATTCAGATCAGGTTGCCCAGGACCCTGTCCAACCTGGCCTTAAACACATCCAAGGACGGGGCATCCACAACCTCCCTGGGCAGCCCGTTCCAGGGCCTAACCACTCTCCTTGTATAGAACTTCCCCCTAACATCCAACCTAAATCTTCCCTCCTTCAACTTCGATCCATTTCCCCTAGTCCTGCTGTTGTCAGCCCTTTTGAAGAGTTTACTCCCCTCGTGGGTGTAGGTTCCCTTCAGGTATTGATAGGCTGCAATGAGGTCACCCCGCAGCCTTCTCTTCTCCAGGCTGAACAAGCCCAACTCCCTCAGCCTGTCCTCATAGGGGAGGTGCTCCAGCCCCCTGATCATCTTAGTCGCCCTCCTCTGGACCCTTTCCAAAATCTCAATGTCTTACACACATCTCACACACTCTGTCTTACACACATCTTACACACTCTGTCACACAGCTTAGCTGAAGTGATTCTGCAAGCGAAATTGTACTGATGAACAAATCCATGCAGGTTATTGAACATTCTCACTTATTTGGGCTTTGCAACAACAAGGAAGGAAACAGAAAGGAAACAGAAGTTTTCTGTGCACAGATTGCTTCTTGAGTTACCAACTCTGAAAAGAAGTGCACATGATACAAGACAGCCAAAGGGATTCTTGGGTTTTACTACAGCTTACAATGCAGCGAGAGCACAATGTTCACATAATTCCATTACTGGTCATAACCCTGTGCACAGGGTCAAGGAGGGCCTAAACAGCTCCTGGTTTTGACCCACCAGCTCCCAAGCAGCATTAGCAATGCTCAACTCTTCAGCCTCGTTCCCTGCTCCAGCTGGGAGGCAGCCAGGAGCTCGGTGGTACCCACAGCCCAGCTCCTGCTTTCCTTCCCCTCCTTCCTTTCACCGTGGCAAACTGAGAGCTGCTCTTTGTGCATTCTTTAGAACACAACTGCTACCAATCAAAGCAAACAAAAACCTCCCTACCTCTATAGAAATGAAGAGTAAACAGGTATGTTTGCAATTTTATTTACACTGGAGTAGATCTATTAGCTTTTAGGAAGCTAATCCTGATTTACAGTTAGGAAAAATCAGAGAGCAATCCAGAGCCACGCTTGTATTTTATGCTAACAGGTGCTGTTACAAGAGTCTGGAAACAACCAGCAGGCTGCTCTTACTACATCAAAGCAAACTGCCAATAACTTACATGATTTCAATTAAAAGCAGATAGGCCAAGAACGTATTGAGTACTGAAATCAGACCACGTACCTGGAGCAGGTATTTCTCAATTTTTCATCAAGAATCCATGGAATGCCCCTACCTTTTTTGTTTAACATTTAGGGAACATATCCTAATTCAAAGTTGATAAAAAATAAATGCAATCTAAGAACACTTGCTTGGTCAGAGCAATGCAGCACTTCAAAGGGTGGCTCCAGAGTGCTCACTCCTGTTAGGTCTGAACCCCAGCTCTCCATAGACTAACGCTGTCACTGGCACCAAATGCTGAGAGTTAAGGAAAAATGAAATGCAAGACTTTATTATTCGTAACAAGAAACAAGATGACATAGAGAGAGGAACTGGGGAAAACATTGTTATGAAAGTATCACTGTAGACAGAACTTGTAGCACATTTGTCAAACTGCAGACACAAAGTTATAAATATTAATTTAACATTCACTGGGAAAAAAAATATATGCATCAGGACAACTCCAGAAGCAGTTACTGAAGATTTCAATACTATACAAAACGTCACATGGCACAAGCACAATTTGATTACACTGCTTTTACAAACAGAAGTGCTAGGAGAGGTTTCCAGAGGGAGGAAATGCTGCCAGCACAGACAACAGCTCCTGAAGCAGAGAGGCAGAAGTCAGCCCTCTTTGCTTGAGTTAGGCAGAAGTATTTTCAAAATAATTCTGTTTTCAGTGAAAGATTCAATTTCCTTCAAATGGGAATCTGTTGGAAAAGCAGTGCATTTCTTAGAGAGGCTCTGATTATGTTTTTTTTTCCCCTTAGACTTCATTTATAAACATTTGCACTGGAAAAAAAACAAACATACAATCAAGCCACAACCCTTTTTTTTTTCTCCTCTATTTTCTGGTTATTTTCCTCACAGAGAGTTATTAATCTTCATGCTATGTACTTTCTTTCATTTGTTGGCTTGTTTTAGTTTTGTGCTTTTAAGATACATATATTTGGATTTACAGCACTCTGCGTGAAAGGAGATGCCTGGAATAAAGTGTTCAGCCTTGAGAAGCCAACAGGAAAATCCCATTGTTGTCCTCAACTATCCCATGAAAAGGTGCAGAGAGGACAGAGACAGGCTGTCCTTGGAGATGCACAGAGAGGACAAAAGGCAGTAGACAAACTCTGCCTGGGAAATGACAATAATATATTAGAAAAATATCTTAGTAATAGTAGTCAAACATAAGAATAGAGCCCAGACAGGTGATGGAACATCATCCTTGAATAAGACCCTAAGCCACATAATTTAAGCTGGTCCTGCTTTGAGCAGGGGAGTTGGACTAAACCTCTCCAAAGGCCCCTTCCAACCTACTCTGTGATGAAATACAGATTTTTTGCTGTAAAGACCCATGGGAAGTATTTATAATTACAATAACTAAAGTATTTACACAAGAATGTGTATTTTACATATACTTAGAAAAAAAATACTGCATTTCAAAATGCATTTATTGCAATAGCAGAAGCAAACAGTCAGTAGTAAAGTTAAGTTATTAAGAAAAGCCACAATTTGCATGTAAGCTGAAGCTAGAAGAAAGCTACAGAAGCTCAGTATTCAGAGACACAAACTCATGATTACACACAACCCTACTCATCTCAACTTCATTAAGAGATAAACAGACTGGGCTGCTGATCTGGACCTAGATTATTATCTCATGTCCATATGCTTCAGATGCCTATACTTCCACTAAGTATTTTGAGAGATTAAACTGCAATGTCAAGGTAAGTATTTCAGTTCTCACAAGTGCAGCCTTTAGTTTCACTAAACTATCAATCATTTGACCAAAACGTGGTTTTAAACTGCTCTTTTCCAGAGGTGTGAACACTGAACTACCAGTAACAAACTTCTAACTTTCTTGAAATCAAAGGTTCATTTCTACTTAAACAAAAACAAACAAACAAACAAAAAAAAACAGCAGAAACTTAAAAAGATCTTTATAAAATCTCCGTAACACTTACAATAGTAAGGAAAATTATTCTTGTTGCTAGTTTTTCGTAAATAGGAACAGCTCTGTGTAATCTGTATTAAAGGTGGTTATAACTGCAGTTCATGTTTTATTACTAAAAGGTGGACCAATAAACACGTCAAGAAAAGCAGATTATTGCTGTTTCTCAACAAGTCCTTTTTAACAAGGACGTGCTGCCTTGGTAGACAAAGCATGTTTGACAGTCAGCTGAGTTAGGAGGGAGAGAAGTAATGATTTGCATGCCAGAGAACTCCTCAGTGATCACTTTATATTTGGCAGCTGTACAATTTAACTGATTTATAAGACCAAAATCGTGTCATTCCATTCATCTCTTGAATGATGGGGCTGATCTTTTCAGAACTAAGTTTGCTTGAAGCGACACAGGAAGGCAGAATCCGAGAGAGTTCTGGACTGCAGGGAAAGTCTGATACTTATCCTGCCAGCTCTAACTATGCAAATAGCAGGTGTTCTTTGAAGCAGCTTTCACCAGGTCTGTCAGACCAACAGGTATGGCTGTGCAGAGAAAGCAGAACATGTATATAAGAAAAATGTGAAATATATCAAGTTTTGTATTCCTGTAGTAGCACTAAGAAAATGAGATATGCCAACATTCAATTCCAAGAGGACTCAAAAAGATCTATAAAAATCCATTCTCTTTTCTGATCAGTTTCTAAACACAAAAACCTCATAAAATGTACTTGTTTTGGACACAAAGAGGCAATTACAAAAAGAAGAAGCTTACAACTGCTCATAGGATGTCATACACTATACACTCCAATTAGCTACTAGATCCTTATGCTTCTAAGTTATCCTACTGTATTCAGAGATACTGGTAAAGATGCTTCGTTTGTAGCTGAGCTTTTAATTTGTTGATGCATTCCCCCAAAAGTGGAACATACAAAAGGAGTTACTACTTACTAAAAAGGAAAAGGGCATAGTGACTTAAATCTTCCAAGTTACACAGTGGAAGATACTCCTCTGAACAGAAGGATAAATTTCTAGTGGTATCTATGCTTTAATAAAGAAGGACAACATTCTCATTTGCAAGAGAACTTTAAAAGGGTCTCAGCATTTTCAACCAAGTAACCAAAATAGATACAGGAGATGAAAACACTTCCACAAAAAATGTCTTCAGTTCACATATTAGAGTTATATCAAACATTTCTTTACATTTCTTATATGAAGCCTTTTATTACTGTTACAAGAAGAGCAGCCTAAAGATGACCTAGAAATAAATCATGGTACTCATATAAAAGATTTTTTTTAATACCATAAGTATTATTGCAGTGAGTAGAAACAAACAAATCCCGGTAGCTACTCACCAATTGCTAGTGCAACTGATTCTTGCATGTGATTTTAGCTCAGTTAACACTACTGACTCAGTAACTTACTAACAAAAACATCATAAGACAAAATGCTACACAAACATACTGTACAGCACTGCACCATAAATGAAACCTCATCATATCCAATATCACCAAGTTTTCCTATACTTCACTAAACATTCACTTAACAGCTGGACTAAGAAGAAATAATATCATAGAGACCACATTTCAGAGCTGTGCTGGCAATTATCGCCTCATATCAAGAACTCTGACATAAAATAGCTTTTCAGAAGGGAAGAGAGAGCACTTAAAGGTTTCTTCTGCATTTAAACATCTAGGAATTGTTTTTTCAGATCAAGATGACACTTTGCAGCTACCTCCTTCATAATTTAAACTCCAGAGAAAAAAGGGAAAGTAAGGAGATCTATGCTGCAGCTGAGTTTGTTATGAATATGTGTTATCTTAGAATAAACTTACAATGCATCTATATACAGTGTATCTATGTGTTCTATCTTACAACAGAATAAACTTACAC
The DNA here is from genome assembly GCF_019232065.1 of Centrocercus urophasianus. Lineage (NCBI taxonomy): Eukaryota > Metazoa > Chordata > Aves > Galliformes > Phasianidae > Centrocercus > Centrocercus urophasianus. The sequence goes on from NW_024884722.1 coordinate 4,988,680, forward strand.
GTATCTATGCATCAATGTTGTGGCTGCTCAGGATTGATATTCATAGTCCTGTATATTTCTTTGAGAAACAGCAAGGCAGTGTCTTCAGATTCCCTATAAAGTATTACCAAAAAAAAAAAAAAAGTTAATTTGGCACTGATCACATTCTAACCCATGGAAGGCACTCTTCACCCCCATCCCAGTTCATGCAGATTGTTCAGAGAATTATCACCCCAATCTCTTTTGGGAATGTGGCCTGTCTTCTATCAATCTCCTTTCTGAGTCACAACTCTGCATCAGCTTTACACTCCCTCTGCAATAAGCCAACATGCTTACCTTTTACTGCTGCATTTTCCTTTCTGTGTTCTCCCTAACTCTTACTACACTGCAGTTTGAAATCCCCTTCTCCATCCATTTCTTTGATGTTATTCATTTGGCTTAAATCTCCTCAAACAGTCTATCACTTACTCCTGCCCAGTTCTATCAGCAATACTCTATTTTTCTGCTAATTGGTTTGTGCTTTCTTGTTGATAGGCTGTAATAAACATCCATAGCCATCTTCTGCACCTTACCTCCAAGGAAATCAAAGTATTTTTCGTCTCATTTAAAGACTAGTATAATTCAAGTGCCATGTCTCAAAATTGTTTTTACCAGCTCTTCTTAAAATCAAAGCTTCAGGCCATCTGAATTTAAATTCAGGAAAAAGAATTGTCCGTGTTATGTCTATAAAGTCTTATATAAGCACAAAAACCAATACCAATCTAAGAGAATAACAACCACTGTAAAAACAAACAAACAACAACAACAACAACAACCCAGCAACACAGTTCACAAGGCAAATCTCAATAAAGTTCTAAAGCTGCAGGAGTAGCTGCATAATGTAACAGCTCATGCTTTAAAAGAAATTGGACATGGAGATAGCAAAGACAACTTAGCCAGAACTGCGACCCTCCAAATGCAGAGAGCATCTTTTACAGAAAACCTGTACAGCTAAACATGCAAGCCAAGGATCTACAGACATTTCCAACAGTCTACTATGGAGATAGCAACCACATTTCTCAGTGTTCTCTATTGAACAAGCAAGCAAACAAGCAAGCAGAGGGATCAACATGGAAGCTCTGAACCCTGCAACACACAGACTGTTTTTTTAAGGCATTTCTCACCACCTCCTGAGGAAGAAACAAACAAAAAAACTCACATATTTGGGTCATGAATAACCAAAAAAAACCCAGACGTGGCTAGATATGCTTTTAAAATTCAGCAGTGACTGGCTGCCATCTTGTGGAATAAAGCTCCTTTCCTTCAGTTTTAACTGCAAAACAGCAGTGCCACCGCTGGGTCTCCGACTGCTTGGGAGCTCTGTCAGAGCAAACCAGTGCTTGGCTGCACTGCAGCTTTGATAAACCTTTCTGCAGGCAGTTAATGATCACTGAAGTTGTTGTAGTATTACCAGATACAGCTTACACACCCTCTGTTCTACCATTCCATAATCTGTGTATTTTCACATGTGTTTAATTATAACATCATCCCTTTGCAACATAATCACTTAAAAAGCAGCAAGTTCAAATGCAGACATGGCAACAGCATAATGCAGGTCTACACGATGCCAAAATCTGCACCTTTTCTACAAGTTGTTCTGTATATGAGCAACCACTGTCTACAAGTGGTAGATCACAGTCATCCAAATGTACAGGAAAACCTGCTATGCCTTTTTCTTCCTTTGCTTTGTTGAGCTTTAGCAGCACAGCATCAATATCTGATACTTTCACTTCAACACAAAGAGGTAATTAAGTTTTACTATATACTGAAGTCTAACACAGTTCCTTCACAAATAGTTATAACTGAAAAGCTACAGATGGCAAAATGCTCATTAACTTCTCCCTTTAAAAGGATTGTACTAAAAGTATGTGCTTTGACTTTCAAGGTTCAATAGACCAATATGCAACGTCCTGATAGTAAACAGGACTATAGAATTGTTTACATTGTGCAAATGCACACTATTGTACAATGAAACTAGCTAACAGGAAAATCCAGGTAGGACATCTTGAGAATGACATCCTTGAGTAATCATATATTCTCTCTGCCTTGACATTTGACTTCTCTCCATTATTTGATCATCCAGAATATAACAAATTCAACTTCACAATATAGCCTGAGTGGGAAGAAAACATCTTTTCAAATGGGAGACCATTTCAGAGTGAAGTTATGAGGACCTCTTACCAGTAGCACAAATGACTCTGTAAAGCAAAAAGGTATTCATTGAAGCTTTCTATTGGTTTTTCTTGTAGAACATAATCAATGCGTCGTCCTCCATTCAGCATTCCAACCTTCACTGTAAAATCCTCATCTTTTGGAAGGTCTGGACTTTCAGTGATCTTTTCAGCTACAATTAAAGATTTTAAGATTTTAACTATTTTCAAGCACAGCCTGCATAACTATAATTATCACTCATTTTCCCTGCTACAATTTCCAAGCACTTGCAATTAGACAATTATAGCAGTCTCAACTGACTAGGATGGCATTGCATAAACCAGAAATTCAACAGCAAGTGCTAAGATACTCAAGCTTCCATTAACTGGAGAACAATAAATAATAAAACCAAAAAAACGTGTCCACATACCTTCTACCACTTGCTTTTCCTCTTCCTCTTTAATTTGGTTAGCAACTTTCTCCAGTTCCACTTGTAGCTGAGTTGAAGACGTATGAGCACGTGCAAATTCATTGAGGGTCTGCCACGCGCTCTTCAAAGAGCTGATAAAACCCTGTTTCAGATCAGATCCCATTCGAGACAGAGAGTCTTTCAACTCTAGAAAGAGCATCACAGCAAGAATATTTACAACATTCAACTAAAACCAGAATTATTAAGCCCCATTCAACAAACATTTCAATTACTACCAGAAACAGGCTTGTTATGTCATAAATGTGTTTCTTGCACCCTTACTCTATTTAAAAGGATGATATAGAATTAGTGCATCATTATTTCTCACTAAATGGGTTAATGAACTAACACAATAAATGTGTTAACAGCAACTAAGTTGCTATTCAGTACTGGTAGCAAACAGTGAACAAGAGAGGGATCTCCCAATAGCTCTCCTAACACTCAATTGGTTGATGGTTTAATGGTTATATTCACACTGCTCTGTTACATCAGGAATCAGAGTTTTCCATGGAACATTCACCCAGATCTAAGAAAAATCAGTCTTTCTTGTAAAGAGATAAAGACCATGTTTTTTTCCTTTATTACATACATTTTAAGAGTTGCAAGCTAAAACATTCCTAAGCAAGTACCTCGTCTAGCCTAGGAAAACAGACTGATTCTAACATACCATCCCTAAAGCACAAATACTACTGAATTTCTCTATCCAAGACCCTGAATGAAGATGGACTTTCAAAAGGGCCCTGAACTGTCGCACTGTTAGCTGAACAGTAAAGCTGACATTCTTTAAGTATGCAAAATTTAAGTCACCTTAAGACACCACTTGTACTCCTGAGCAATAAAATCCCAACCCCTGCATTGGGAAAAAAACCTGCATTTTTTTTCCTGAACATTTCCAATACTGAAAAGACTGGTTAAACATCTAATGGAGGTCATCTGGGACAAGGTAAAAAAAAAACAAAACAATAAAAGCCATCTAACAACACAAAGACAGGCACCTGGACACACTGTCTCCTGAAACTGTATGATACTCTATTGCCTCAAACAAGGAAGTTGGAAGTTTGATCCATAGTTTACATAAGTTTACTTTTTACCTAGATGAAGTCTTTTTCTGCCTTTGTGGTGTGGAATAAGAACTGGTTTTAAACTCAAGTCTTCAATGATCATTGGTTCTATCCTGTAAGCTACTGGATCAAGCTGTTAAGAAACAACAAAGTGATGTTAGTTATCTACCAACCTGCCAATGTTTAATTGCTAATCAAGACAGGACAGAAAATGACAAACATACTGCATTTACAACACCTGTTAGAATTTCTAAGTCTCCCAGAATCTCTCTGGAAACTAAAAAAAGCCTTGTGAATAGCTCAAATAAAACATTTTTACAAAAGCATGCTGAAAAGTTTGAAATTAATGAAGGAAAAAAACCAAAAACTTTGGTTAAGCTCTAAAAATGAGCAGGACAAATATTATCAAGCCATACATAGGCATGGAGCCTGTGAAGCCAACTCTACTTTTTTTGTAGTAAATATCATAGGTATCTGGAATAAATATTCCAGATGGGTTATTATGTTTTTTGAAAGTGTACCTAGGGGGAAATGAGGAGTAATGCTCTAAATTAAAAACTGAGCATTCTGTATTGTGGTTTGCATCAGCTAAAATCCAAACTCAGAAATACTGCTTACTCACTGGATGATAGATGTTGAAGAAACCCTTGCAAGTAGGAAGCCTGTAGTTCTCATCAATCTTCTCCAGTCCTCGCACAGTTAGGAACACACCAATAGGGGAACCAAGAGCAAAGAATGTATCTGGTTCAAAGTCCAGTGCACTGTAAACTACTGAAACCTATCAGACAAAAGTCAGAAAAATAATCACTCAGTACTGCCAGCTAATTGATATAATGCTTAACTAGGAAGGAAAAAAAAGCCATGTATTAAATCAAACACATGCTGACAGGTACCTCCAAGACATTTCAGCTGCACTGTTCCATTCCATACTAATACTATAGTGTTGTATATGTATATTACTATAATGTGATTTTATTATTTTTTTAAACTTCACACTATAGGTAGATACAGAAAAATTAAAAATTGGTATTTATTTGAATAGGAAGCACTCAAGGCTTGTTTCTTGAGTTAAGATTAAGTACAACTTAAATATAACAGCATACATGAACCAGTTTAGGCCATCCAGTACCACAGCACTCTTACCATTCTGATTTTGGAACAGGACACTCATTGGTGAAAGTAGAAAAGTTAATTGTATTGGCATCTTCACTATTATAGTGTTTTTCAGTAATCTGATCCACTCTCCCAGCACTCACTCTCACCAAAAGTTCCTTGTAAACATAACATCTGCACAACAATCGAGGGATGCAGCTCAAAGTCATCAATGTTGAATGAATGAAATAACACACAAAAACAAGCAAAAGGACAGCACTGTTCCAGATAATTTGTTTAAATTTATGTAGTCTCACCTGACCAGTTCCAACTTCAAAATACTCATAGTCAACGTTCACAGAAGAAACAGATGCACCAACTGGAAGCTTCCTCTTTGAGTGCTGCTGACCAGACTCTGAAGGTGAGACAGAAGTAACTGTTTCTTTTGCTTTCTGGGAAGCTTCTTGTGTTTGAAGCATGGCAGCCAATGCTGCTTTCTTCTCTGCTGCAGCTTTCTTCTGTTCCTTTTGAGACAGGTTTCAAGACCAGAAAAAAACAAATAAATATTTTTTCCACATTTATCAAAATTCTTCCAATATATTCATGTTGTTAACAAGTGTGTTAAAAAGCAGAAGTTACTTAATAGCAACAAAGTCAGTTACACTTGCTTAACAACTTTTTATTTCACTCCTGAAAAGTGTATTTACCTGCTTGGCTGCTCTGTCTTTTACAAAATTGGCTATTTTCTTTCTTGGTCCAAGAGGTATCCCCATTTCCTTCAGGTCATCAACTGTACACATCAGCTTAAAAACAAAACCACAAATATACACAAAGTACACTTAATAACTTTTCTAGTAACATATATCACTTCTTACTGGCAAATGAAATAATTAAAAGACATTTTACAAAGCTACAGAAATGTAAGAATACAAAACATAGTGACATAATATAATTGAAAAAAAAAAAATCCAAGTCATATAATATTTAGTCTTCATGTCCAGCATTAATTATGCTCATGACTACTTTCACGCCTGACAGTATGCTGAGGCAAAAGAAGAAAACAGCAAACAATAACAAATCCAACACCCTGGTATAACCCCCATGATCCAACTGAACATTACTGTACCAGAGATTCCATGTCAATCCGCTCCTTTTCAAACGTGCTTGCGTACTCTGATAAACTCAGCATCTCCAGAGTCTTCTGCAAAGTAGGAACATCATCATCTACTTCAGGCTCACAAAGGTCATCACCAGAAGTGGTAATTGAGGAGCCCAAGGAACTGGTATCTTCAGTCATCTTAAAAGGACAGCATAGTCACATCAGACAGTAACAAGTCAATACACAGCAAATAAACACAAATTCTGTTCATTGCTCTTAGAAGCACTCATGCTATATAAGCTTTGTTAATCTAAGCTCATTTTAGTAAAATACAGTACCAGTTTTCTGTTAATAACAGACTAAGAAATTATACATTTAAAAATTACTGAAACAAGAGAAAGGTTGCTTGAGGTTTTGAACACTTAAAAACGTATTTCCATTAACGACCAAACAGCTAGACACTGCATCAAGCTTGACAACAAATAGATTCATTCTTTTCCTCTTGGAAATCTCTCAACCACTCAGGTTTACAAAGACAAGTTATGCATCCACAAGTCCAAAGATAATGCTCATGATCAAATACCAGGACTACTCTACTTGGAACTTCAAGGAAAGGCATATAGTTTGTACTGAGATTTGACAATGTTTACAAAATGGCACATTACCATTAACATGTCAAAACATACCATCAGTAAACTCTGGCCACTAGAGAAGAAGTTGCTGAAATTATCAGATCTAATTGCCTGGGAAGATTAGCATGCAAGTTACCTGTTTATCTTGAACAGGCACATCCTTTTCAGTCCCATTAACACCAGAGAAAGGTTCAGTATTTACTGATGAAGCCAAGTCTTTCTGGTTAGATAATATGTCAAAAAGAATTAAGGAACCTGGAAACAGAAATTAAAGTTGCCTTAAGAACAGTTTTAGATACTTCCTGTGCCAAAGTAATCAGCGAGAATTAGATACAGCAGTTATAGCAACATATAAATTGACAAAAAAAAAAAAACCTGCTGAACTTAAATACACACATACTAACATAGCAGTAAAATGCAAACAAGATGTTTTTCGTCTTTTTCTGTTCAAGTGGAATGCAGTTGCCAGTATTAAACTACTTTTTAACCATTTTAGACTGAAGATGGATAGATCTTACCAAATGGAAGGAAAATCCCAGCCCAAACCAATGTAAAATAACTTTTATGAAGCCGTATGTTGTGTTCCAAAAAAATGACCTTAGTTTTACTGAGTGGGTTACCTGCCTAAGATGACACTAGATAACCAATTAACTTTTAAACTCTGATTAGATATTAAGTCCTCATGAAGAAAATTAAGACAGGTCAAACATACATGTGTGCCGGAGTTATAAACTTTCTTGCAGAGCTTTATAAATGCATTTATTGAGAAGGGTTTTATTTTTAGTCTGAAAAGCACACATGAACTTTCAGCTAAGTTCAGCCTTCTGCTTCACAACGGTTCCACTTCCCTTCATGCAGGAATGCTGGTTTTATTTTCAATCAGTGCCTTCAATAATCACCTAAACTGTGTCCAGCCACAGACACTCCTCCTTTGAAATCTGGATTGCGACTCATGAAAAGCGCATACAGGCGGTTCATTTCCATCCCTACTTTATCCACAATCGTCTGACAGTAGGTGGGGCTGTTGTAAAACAGGATGTCGAGCAGGGTTTCGTTGGTGAAGTGGCGCAGGCGTCCAATCGATGGCAAAGTGATTTTTTTGATGTTCCTACTCAGAACAGAGAATTGTTAGAAGTAGAAGATAAGTAGTTTGTTAACTTTTGAAACAACAGATGGCAGAGCTGCAATCTAAATACTACAGGAGGGTCTTTAGAGATATTTTCAATAGCATGTAGCTTTCTGGCCTCACTGCAAATTCATACATTAGTGCTCAAGGAATAGAAAAAGGGCTTAGTGCCTTCCTCAGAAAGAGGACCCTGGTATCTCCTAGAGTCAGACTTGAGACTGAAGGAAGGCACAGGAGAGACAACTATCCACTGTGAATGGAACACACCTGTTGCTGTACTACACATTCACTCTCATAAGTGTTTCATGTATCAATTGCATTAGCCACTCCCATGAAAATGCTGTACCAAATGTTCAGCACGTATGTATAGTTCCGTATCCTGTTGCTCAGCATCATGAAAATACAAAATACTCCACATCTTTCCAACTTCCCCTACAATGTACAACAAAGTGATAATTACAAAAAAAAAAAAAGCAGTATTTTTTGTAACACGCTCAGACATTTGTTCATCCAGCCTCACAAGCACATTAACTTCTCTAGTTGTTTCTGCAGAAAAAAGATGAACATACACTCACCTGTCCACACCTGTTGCATCTCCGTGCAGAGAACTATGCCAGTGAACTGGAAGGAACTCCACCCTGCTCACTTTACCTTCCTCTAAAGATTTCTTAAAGTGAGTCTGCAGCAACTTCAGAGAAACGGTTCTAAAATCATCAACTGTAGAGAAGCAGAGCAATGAAAACCTGACAGTAAAGGTATTCAAGTAGTACACAACTACATTCTTCTTTTCCCCTCAATTGCAACAGACATAATCAAAATACAAATTAAGGGAACTGCAAAGTGGAAAAACCTTTCCAAGAATTACTCAATTATTATTATTATTTAAGTGCCTTTCTTGTAAGCTTCTCCTTATCTCACAACAGTGCATTTTTACTCTAAGATCAGACCACACACAGCCTTCTTAGCTCACTCAACTGCCTTAAATAAATGAATAAACCCAAAGAAATGCACACACAACCAAACGTACCCCAAAATCCACTAAAAATCCTTTTTTTTTTTTTTTAAAGACATACTTATCTGAAAGATAAGCTATCTGCACTTAACAGTTAAAAATAAAACTGCAATTGAACAAGGAAAAACGTACCACATTCAACAATGCTTCTAAATCTCAAGTCACACACAGGCCCGATGCCATGAACCATGAACACCAAATGGTCAACTTGGGCCATTTCTCCTGTAGAAAAAGAAAAGGAAAAAAATCACAGTACCAGTATTTACTACGCTAGTGAAATTTAGAGTCAAGCATTCTTAAACTGCTTCAAAAGCCTATTACATACCGTGGTTCAAGATATCACACAGTCCATAAGACTGCTTTGATTAGAGAACATCAATGGATTGCAGCTTAGATTATGGAGCAATTCTAACCTTTAGACTCTACACATGAACAGTGTTTTGCTGCTCCACTCACTGTCATCCAACTTTTGCACTGAACCAAACCCACTGCTCAAGATGCAGCCCCACATACACTAATCACATACCATCAGGTATTTCATCATGGTCATCATCAATTCCACGTTTTACTACCCTTGGTCTTGCCTGACCATCTTGTGAGGTGCCCCATTCATCTGATGTAGCAGAAGGTTGGAACTGAACTATAACCTGAGAAAGAATACATTTGCCAGTTATAAATACAAAAACAAACAAAATCAATGAAAAACACAACCTTTTAAAACCCTATGAGCTTCTCCACAGTTTTTCTTAAATGAGACTCTAGACCCTTAATTAACACAGATAATTCTCACTAGTTTGAGAAGCAACCAGATGACTTACACTAAAGTAAAACCACTAGTTGAAGGTGCTGGCTTGCTCTGCAATTCCTAACAATTTCAATTCCTCAGACAAGCATTATTCAGGTGCCTCTTCCCTGATCCCAGTGCCACTCTTCCTTATTAGTTGGCTATTTTTTGTGAAGAAACTAACTTCCCCCTATTTACAATTATTCCAATTTAAGGCAAAAAAAAAAATTGATCAGTCCTCATCAGAGAAGGAAAACATTTAAAAGGAGCATAAAAACCTTAGAAAACAATTAATTCACTAGCATGACTGTTTATAGTCACTAACACAAGTGTCACATCATATTTATGACACTAAGAATTTTAAGTGCTTCTTCTCTAGGGTTTTTCCTGGATGAAACTTCTTAACCTACATTAGTGGTAATAACATTCTTAACCCACATGTGGTAAATGTAGGAATAACTGATTCTGATAAATATTTTTTTAATTTTATGTATTACTGCATCTGTGATAAGAGAACAGTTAACAACACTGCTCAGTAAGTCTGAAGTCCACAGTTAAATCACACGACACTGCTAGCAGAGCATTTTCAGTACAGAAAAGATTTAGTTAGAAATTCTACTTCCTCATGGCCTAGAAATAGCTGCAGTGGAAGACTTTGTGGCTAAAATATTCAAGCTAATTTTTACTGTTTGATTAATGCTCTTCCTCCCATGAAAGCTTAGCTTTAATTAACCTCAGACAGTCTCTACCAACTGGAAAGTAATTTAAATTACCTCCTGCTCCCTGCCAGTTACTCTTAGCAAATATTTCAGCCATTTAACCCTTGTTCTTTCTAAGTACTAGGATACACTGTATTTTAATCAGGTCACAGCACATTGAAACATGAAGATTTTATAGCTTATTTTATAGAATTTTATAGAAGACTTTACAGTATATTACATAGTTTCTATAAGCATTTTTATCTTAAACGCACACATACTCAAAACAATTAAGAAGTCAATTTTAAGCAAAACTAACACTGCATTATTCTTATACTCATTCAGCCCAATGCATTCTGCAAGAACCAGCTGCCAGAATCTATTACCTTGGGATTATGCATAACAATTGTCTCCCCATTTGGGAATTCAAGTCGACGATGCCATTGATTTGTAGTTACAGCCCTTTTATATTCTGCCTGAAACAGTAAACAAGTTTAATTGAGAAATCTCATTTCATGTCTTTTTTGGCCATGCACATTATCTGTAATGTTAACATTAGAAGCTACATAGTTGTACCTACACTATGAGTGACATGGCTCAGTACACATGGTGGGGATGGTTTGAGGGGTGGACTAGACGATATTAGTGGTCATAATATCATAATATGATAAATAAAAAGTACTTCCAAGTTCTTCATGAAGCTTATGTAAAAAGTAATACCTACCTCCAGCTTATCACTAAAATCCTCAGTGTAAGGAATAAAGCGGCTGTCCTTCTCTCCCTTATAGAACCACATGCATCGTCTCACTTCTGAAGGCTCTTCTTCCCAGTAAACAGCCTTCCTCATTCTGTCATACAGGTACACGTCATAGCGCCCGCCATCAGTGCTCAGAACCACGCTCTCAGGATCAGGCTGGACTGTGACACAAAAGTTACCCTCAGTTACAACACGAACGCGTGCATTCTTTTTTCCTCTCTCATTCCAAGGCCCCAGTCACTACTGTGACTGACACTAAGTCATTAAGGCAGATATAAATATCATAGAAGTCTTCCATCTAGTTCCTTCTGCTCACCTCTGAAGAAGATACGATTAAAATCTTTTTAACTTACCAGAATTATAGACTTCCTCTAGTTTTGCAGAATCCAGAATGCTGAATGGCATCCATATTTGCTTGTCTTCCACTTCTTTACAGTAGAACCAGTGTGGCTGAACAGGCTCATATTGGTTCTGTGGCAGAACAGGAGGTGCTTGCACCAATGGACCTGCAGGCCTGGGAGCTCGGAGCTGTGACTGAGACTGAGGAAACTAAAAAAAAGGTCTCTCTCAATTTTACAGATTTTTTTTTTTTTTTTTAATAGAATTAATTCATCCTTTGCAATAAAGAGCACTGTGAGCCTTTACTTCTGTTTTCCAAGAATATTCTCTTTCCATCAGAAAATAGTATATAGACAAGTTGCCCATTGCTCATGTTTTCGAAAACTTGCATGTTTCCAATTACAGGATTGATCTTTAAGGTAAAACACACAATTCAAAAAGGAATAGAGTCTTAAATTGTTAAATTCTGGCAGCACCACATCAGGAACAATTTACTTACCTGTGTCAATGGCCCTGGAGGTGTCTGATACATCTGGACAGGTGGGACAGAGGATGGTGGGTGAACAGGTGGGGTTGACGCGTGACCCTGCTGCAGTTGTGGCGGAGTAAGGTATGGGTTGGCTCTGCTGCTCAGGGTGGTGTGGCGATAAGGATTATAACCCTGCTGAGATGGAAGAGCAGAAGCATTTGCAGGTGGGGGACAGCTCTGTTGAGGAGTCTGATAACCTGCAATTCCCACCTGTGAAGTAGGTGGAGGACCAGAAGAGGACTGTGACTTGGGAAGCTGTGGAGAAAAGGCATTTTGCCCGTCCTGTGACCCAGTCACAAGAGGAAGTGAAGTTGGAGGCCTGGAGAAGGCTGCTGCTCCAACAGGTGGTGCAGAAGATGTTAAGGGCAGCTGCCCAATGCTTCCAAACGGATCGCTGCTACTGGGCACTTGAGAGAAATAGTTGAAAGTCTGTGGAGGATTAGGGCTGGCAGAAGTCTGACCCAAGAAGCTGTCCTCTTCGCCAACATCTGCAGAATCATCTGCAAGGACATACAAAACAAAAAGATGTCCAGAGAGGTTCAAACAAATCAGCACATGTAGACAAGATGTTCTGTAATGTTACAAGCTATTTCCAAAACTCTACTGGACTATATGAAACCAAAACTATTATAAATCTTATATATCCTTGAAGATTAAATGTGCCATAAAGTTAAACAAAGGATGCCAAGGTCATTCTGTGTTCATAAAGCAACAAAAACTAAAATTTTAAGTAAAAGGCCAAAGTATAACTTAAATTAGGACCTTTCCAAGCCACCTTGTCAAAGAAACATGCTTCCATGACACTAAAATCCCCTTCAATCTCCCTTATGCCTACCAAATACAGGAGTGGCTTTGCTTTATTTCCTCTTGCTACAAAAACAGATTCTAAGAATAGGACCTTACTCTCTAATGTTTAGGCTTCCAATATCTCACTTAAAAGTAGGGATTAAGGACATTCCCAAATTGACTGTGCCTACTGGCAATGGCTCTTAGTGGCTAAAGGCCATCCTCACCTGACCTATCAGCAATGCCCTCTCTCAGTTTCCCACTTTATCTGCAAGGTGGCCAAAACTCATCGCTCCAGTTTCTCTGATAAGCAAGACTCATCACAAGCAAGAGTTAGTCCAGTTCTGTCTAAGAACCTTACTGTAGATTTGTGCAAGAGGTGAATCTCTGGTACAGAAAAACAAGTCCCCATCCTGTGTAATTGCAGGAGAGATCTTAAAATCCTGTTATGTCTGTGTTTTTGCATCTTGAGAAAGAACACATACCAGCTCCCTGTCAGTTTCAGCTTTCTGCTTTGCACTGATCCAGTAGAAATTGGAAAACCAAGCAGTTTGACCTGAGTCCAGCAATAGACTCAGCTGAACGTTGAACTGTCTGAGCATCATTGCCTGCCTGCTGAGGAAACAGCACCTTGCAAGCACCCAAAGCAATTTATTGGAAGTCATAAGAGCATTGTTTCTGCTCTGGCAGTCAAATAATCCCCAGACAGTGGGGATGAATCCCCCTTTACTGCTTCTCTGCTCCTCAATCTGCTCCAGGCAATAAGAGACCAGCAGCTCCAAGCGGCCGATAACAAACACCTTTACATCTTTATCTGCAGCCAACATCACAGGAATACAGAGCATCAAGGGAGCACTGGGGAATCCATAGAGAAGTCCCTGTAGGAAGCTGCCATTCTAGTTAATCAATCAGGAAAGCAGCATTTGCCATGACTAAAATGTTTATTTACCAGTCTTTTCTGATGACAACAATTTTAGGCAAGCACCACCTGAATTTGCACCTATGGTATCACTTTCAAGAGCCTTTCAAGGCCTTTACCAAAACCCTATTCATAAACCACTTTAAGAATATTTGGAAAACTCATTCTATCTGTGCATTTCCTAAAAAAATGGACAGACAAAACCATATATATATACAGTTTTCAGATACAATCTCTACATTACCTTTTTTGTAATTTGCACAAACTCCATTGAAACACATGCATAGACAAAGTGAAGCACTTTGTACAAATGAAAAAGAAATCCTGTGATTCTCCAGCTTTGAGAAACAAGGGCAGTATTCCTCTCACATTCAGTGATTATGTGACAGCCTCCTGAGCATTCCTCACAGATAATACCTTGTCACTCGCAGACTGCCATCTGACAATCCCTAGTGACAAACGTCCAAGTCCTCATTGGGAACACTTCCTACAGTAAGGATGTTAGTTAGTTCATCTGAACCAGAGAACACATCTTTTGTCTTCAAACCGTATGGCACAAACCTCTTACTGCTACTGACTCTTCGAAATGCAACAGATGCATTCATGCACACAGCTTCCAAACATCAGCTTTCACATGGATGTCAAACAATTCCTGACGTAGATCCTCAAAACAGTTCAGGATTCAAACTCAAGGGCTCATCCCTTTCTGCTTCACACTGTGATTCAAGATGCAAACTGCTCTATGCATCCAGGTCCTTGTGACAGCTGGCTAGTCAAGGTGAATGGGAGACACGACAGAAGTAGAATATAACAGGATGCCCCTCCCTTGAACGTGGCATAACCTCAGTAGATCTCCAGCAATTAATTTCACTCCAGTTGCAAAACTATGAACCTTCATCCAATCAAAAATTCAGCAAAAAGGAGAGCGCACAACTAATCACATCTTATTACTGAAATCCCATCAACAGATTTCCTCCCTCGCCAGGAAGCTGCCACGTGAGAGCCACTCACATAATGCTGATTTCCAGACCTGCACTGAAGAACTGTAAGGACTGTGCAAGCTCAGTTAGTACATGTATCAGCCACCTATCTTAGATAAGTAGGAACGATATTTTAATGTTCTTATTCCCGTTCTCTGCCCCTGAAAATGTGGATCATCTAAAAACCATTCTGAAGCCACACTTGTCAAGCATGTTTGTAAACTCACAGTGATGTACTGCATTCATTTCCCTAGCTAAGGCATATCAGCGTTGAAATCAAGTTTTGGATTTTGAACTGAGTGGGGAATCAGACTCATTAAGGTTGGAAACGACCACCACGACCATCCAGCCCCCCCAGCAGGCCCATCCGCACACCGCTCAGTGCCACAACCCGCAGCTTTGTACTCCCACAGCTCTGTACACCTACAGGCTCAGCGACCCAGCACTGCCCGGGCAGCTGCGCCTTCAAACATCCCACCTCAACCTTCCCTGGTGCTAAATTAACACGGAAATCTCAAGTTCCTGCTCAGCGCTCTGTATCCGCACGAGGAAAATGAAAGATGACGTGGGATAGGCACACGCTCAGGGAAGATGAGGGTCACAGTGAGACAGGAGCTACCGAAGGGAAGCACAGTTTGGCCAAGCACAGCACGGCAGAGCACAGCACGGAATCCCGAGCACAGCGGGACGAGGAGCGGCCCCTCAGCCCCACACGCCATAGCGCCCGCCCCTCACAGCACCCCGTACCCGCCGTGAGGAGAGCGGGGCCCGGCGGCGCGGCCGGCGCCTGGCTGACCGGGATGAAAGGTACGGTGAAGTTGAATTCCGTAGCGGAGGAAGCGAAGAGAAGGTTGGTGCCGCCACCGGGCTTCGCCGCCGCCATGGCTGCGCCCCGTCCACGTCCCTTCCCAACGGCAGCCCGGCCCCTTCCGCCCTCATCCCGCCCGCCTTTAAGATGGCGGCCTCACGAGCGGGTGCGGCAGGAGGAGAAGGGAGGGGCGAGAGGAAAAGGCGGGTTCGGATCGCGCCGCCATTGCTGCGGCCGCTCTGAGAGGAAGAGGAGGAGGAGAAGGCGGAGGGCGGAAGTCTGCGGTCCCCGCGCTGGGCTGGCGAGCGGGAGTCGGCGGCTGCGGGGCGCTGGGGAGGCGGCGGCGGCGGCCTTCGCCCGCTTCTCTCCCGCCATGCCGTGCGTGGCCGACTGGCTCAACAGCCCCTTCAGCATCGTGCAGGGCATCTTCGGTGAGCGCGGGGCCGGGGGGGGCCGGGGGGCCGGGATCTGCCAGGAGCGAGCCGGAGGGAGGGCCGCGGGCCGGTGCCTCTTTCCTCGCCGGGAGCGGCGCGGGGCTGAGGCGCGGCGTGCTGCCGTGTGCTGCGGGGCGGCGGCCGGCCGGCCTGACTGCTTGTGCCGGAGCTGCGTAGGGCTGTCCCAGCTGGGCGATCCGCTTCGCAACTTAGCATAGAGCAAACCCACGTGTGTTTTTCGGGGTAGCGGTACTGCTGCCGTGCGCTCCTCTGGCAGCAAGAAGTACTGGAAGCGAGACCCGAGCGCGTGGGTTTGGAGCTGGAGGCAGCACGGAGAACGGGGGCTCTTCTCGTGGAGAATGAGGGCTCTTCTTGTGGCCTTGGCCGTGGGGCTTGCTGCTCGCTGTACCCCCATGAACGCTGCCGCTGCCATAGCTGAGGCTCGGTGCTAGGCTTGATCTTGAGCTAAAAGCTCGCTGAAATAAAGAAAACTTCCTCACGCAGCAGAAAGCGGTGCCTCGGCTCCTCCAGTCGCACGTACCCGGGAGTGTTGCTGTGTTTCAGAGCCCTTCTGCGATGCCCAGCCTGTGTGTTGTTTTCTCAGTTCGCCCGAGGCGCGTGGGATGGGGAGCTGGGCACAATGTAACATTCATAAAGTCGTCTAGAACTCAGCTGTTTGCCCAGAATGGGGATAAATGTTTGAATTGCTTACTGTGTTGGCACGGTGCTGAATAGGAGCCTGTTGTGTGATGCAAATGTTGATGGAAACGTGCCTTGTTTTGTAGCCCAAAATACTCCAAATTCCGACTGGGAGAAGAAGGTAACTGACTACTTCAAAGAGAAATTAAAGGAAAATAATGCTACTAATTGGGTAAGACTGTTATTCTCTTCGAGTTACACAACTCTGAAGTTACGCTCTTGTACCTCCTAATCGTTGCAGTGATATATTTTTAAGAAGTTCTTCCTTTTCATGATATGCACTTCTGTTAGGCCTTTGTGATGATTATTTACATTTCAGTTGCTTTAGTCTGTATGTAAAACAAGATGCAAATTCCTGGCTGATACTGCAGCAGCCACAGTCCTTGGCTCCAGTGTGCTGGTTTGCCTTGGGCCCCACCTGCTGAGCACTGCCTGCTGGTGCTGGCATCCAGTAGGTGGCAGGAGCTGACAAACACTGTCATATTTGGAGGCCAGGCCTGTTGGTCTGCAATAAATGTACACAGGAAGTGTTCAAACTGTTCTTCTTTCACGTCCTTCTATCATAATGCTGCAAAATTCGGGTGGGTTGAAGAAATATCTGCTTGGATATTCATGTTTGAGGAAGAATAGCATCTGCTAAAACTTCTAGAAGTTCGGCAAGGGAAAGCCATGCTTTAGATTTAAAATAAAGTGTACACACTTGAGTTCAAATGATGCTTTAGTGTAAAAGGCTGACAAAGATGGCATCCTGGAGCACTGTTAATTGGATTGAAACAACACTTCAAGGTTTGAGCCAAGCAAGTTAGCAGTGGGATATATAAGATGATAAGAAAGGGGCGGTGGCAGCTTTTGCAATGTGTTTGTTTGGGTTTTTTTTTGCTTACTTCATTGTGATATTTAATGCTTATATGGCAGTTGTTTAGGAAAAACTTTCTTTTACAGGTCCCATCGCTGAATGATGTTCCTGTACATTACCTGAAACCCAACAGTTTAGTGAAATTTCGCTGTATGGTTCAAGATATGTTTGATCCTGAGTTTTATATGGGTGTATATGAAACAGTTGACCCAAACACAAATGCACGTGTAAGTGAAATACCGACTTGTTACTTCTGTAAATGCTTAACATTTTCTTCTTCCAAGTCATCGTATTTCTCAACTTTCAGAGCTAAAGCTGTGGAGTCTGGCACTGTCTGGTGGTAGCTTATTATATAGCATCAGT
Organism: Centrocercus urophasianus; assembly: GCF_019232065.1. Taxonomy (NCBI): domain Eukaryota; kingdom Metazoa; phylum Chordata; class Aves; order Galliformes; family Phasianidae; genus Centrocercus; species Centrocercus urophasianus. The sequence continues at coordinate 5,006,292 of NW_024884722.1, forward strand.
AATATAACAGTATTTATAATTCTCTTGGGGAATTTAAAGAATAAATATTGCTTTAAAAATATATATTTTTGAAGGACTTAAGTGCAATAATTTAGATGTAAATCATATTCAAGCTGCTGGCACACAGGGAATGATTGCATTGTTTTTTCCTTCTTGACAGGTTTTGCATTTTGGTAAATACAGAGATGTGGCAGAATGTGGGGTAAGTTACACAAGTTATATGCATTTTGGGATGAAGTATTAGTTGAAAAGACACAGTTTATAAGTGCAGTGTAACTTGGTACTCACAGTGGACTCCTGGAGATAAGTCTCTTAAAACTGAAAGTTAATCTCAGACTGGGACAGCAGAGTATTCCTAATTGTTTATCTGCTTTCGAAGTTCAGCACAGTTGAAGTCAATTCTGTTTTAATTAACATTTGTTCTACTGGGTGGGGTGGGACAGAAAGCACTTCAGACTGTTTAGATTCACTGTTTCATAATATGTAATCAGGCACATTGTGAGTTCTGGCTAAGTAGCTGAATGTGTGAATATTCAGTTTTAAACAGGAAAGACACTAATCTGGGTTTTTAATGTTGTTATTTCTATTGGCATTCTAGCCACAGCAGGAAATTGATATGAACTCCTCACAAACAGTCACCTTGGAAAGACAGACATTCTACTGCGTTCCGGTGCCTGGTGAATCAGCCTGGGTGAAAGAAATATCTTTTTTCTCTGAGCTAGTGCTGTGCTATGCAAACATTATCACCAATTAATTTGTTAGCTGTAAGGAGACAAATTTATGGAATGCTTCTTAGTTTTGGGGTTGTTGTTTTGTTTTTCACTTCAAGGGAATCAGGACAGGTAATGATTGGAAGGCTCTTGAAAATTGCTGATAATTCATATTTGTGCATCTTTAGAAAATGGGAGACTCAATTTGAGCTCTGAGCGTTCACTGATGTTTTCTGGTGAAACCAAGACATTGCTACATAGTAAGAGTCTGACAAAAGCCCTTGTAGAAACACTTGCAGCATGTTAGACAGTAATTCTTGGAGTGGATATGTTGCATTTTGTAAAATGACCAGAATTTGATGGTAAATCTGATGACTTGGTCATTCACATTTTGAATTCAAAATTTAAGAAAACTACCTGTCATTGGCACAGAATGCCAATAGCACTTGAATATGGTGGGGTTGTTGTTCTTTGGTTAATAGGTGATTGCTAGGAATTAATTTGGGGGGAATGCTCATGTCAAAATCTTGCAGCAGTGGAAATTTCAGGTGAACCTGACTGGTGTGAAAATGCCTGAAAGTCATTTCAATGTTTGTACATCGCATGCTAATGAAAACACCACTATATTAGATGTTGCAAAACTCATTTATACCTGCAGCACAGCTGGCATCTTACAAGTACGTCAGCATCTGCTGTGTATTTCTTTTCTAAGTAGTCCTAACAACTGCATCAGGTAGTCTTGCTTTGACAACCAGCATGTTGCCTGGGCCTGAAGAAACTTCTAATACTTTGTTCAAAATAGGAGATGACATCAGCAGAGCTTACTTCCCCTGAATTTTTCTTGCTGAGTGTGGTGTTGTCCTTAATCCTCAATTTTACGCATATATCAGTGCCAGCCAAGCTCGAGTTAGTCCTTCAACATCCTACACACCAAGTCGCCACAAGAGGAGCTATGAGGAGGATGAGGACATGGAACAACATCCATCTAAACAGAAAGAGCAACACATGGGTAATGGTCTTACTGATGACTAGATGTTAAGGCATTTTGTCAGGCTTTGCAGAAATTCAACTTTAGAAATCAAAGTATTTGCAATTGCTTGAATCAGCATTGGTTAATGCAGCCTCTTGTAACCAACTTGGTGTTTTTGTAGACATCATCAGTGGCTTAAGTAATGAGGGAGACCTTATGGTGTTGGGCATTGTATATTCTATGGCTTATTGGTTTTATTTCCCACAGTTAATAATTCCTAAAATAAATATCTTGTTCAGCAGCACTTGTATGCTGCCTTTTCTGGGAGTTCTCTTTTAATTTCTAACTGTAAAGCATGTTTCATGGTAATCTTGAGAAAATGAGTTTCTTTGGAAGTTACTGTTTAAATTGAGGCTGGACTGCATCTTAATTGGGTGCTGCTTTGCTGCAGAGAATACTGTATTTCTGAAGAATACCCTCTAGCCTCACCTTCTTCTTTTGTGAGACTTACGAAGTCATAAAGGAGGCAGATTAATACCAGATGCTTTATAGCATGCTGAAGAAGGCTCTTAGACCTTCTCAGAGGATGATATTTTCAAACAGTCAGTGTTAGGATGGTGTGCACTGCTTACTGATTTTGCGGATGACTTGTGAACTACTGTTGCTGTTTTGTGGAGACACCACTTGAACTGGCATAGGGGCCTCCTGAACATTTTGACACCTTGTCTTTTGAACAACAGCAAATGGTTAGTTCAAAATGATGAATCCCATTACAAGAAAAATAAGTGAAAAAGTACCTTCTGTTTGGTCTTACGTGGTCATGAGGTTCACTTGCTGCATTTTTGGTTTTTGTATTTAAATGGATGAATTGCAGAGCAGGTTTTCATAATGTTTTTTACTGCTGAAAATCTAAAGATGATTAATGCGACCTGCTTTGTTGATGCATATTCTCACATCTGTGATTATCTGTTTTTCAAACTTGATATGCAGAAATGTATTGCCTTTGCAGACCTGCACAATTTAGAACTGTTTAGTTGATGGGGTTGAAGCATCACATGTTGAAACTGATGTGGTTTGATCATGTTTGGAGTTTTTAAGACAGGCAGATTTTACCCACTCTCCTGTTTATCTTGGTAATGTAAAATATGCTTGTGATACTTTGCTACTTTGAGTCAGAATATCCTTTGACAAATATGCTCTTTTTTTGTTTGGCTTCTTGTTAAATTAGTGTGATTCTACGTTGCTTGGTGCAGTGAGTTGTTTACTTTGCTTTTCTATTAAGGAGTGTGTGAATCCTTTGCTTTCAGGCAGTGGAGGTGATAGTCATGGATGTGGGGAGCCGAAAAGATTAGAAACTGAAGCTTCTGCAGGTCATCATCTCATTTCTCCCAACTGTTCACCTCCTCTTGACTTAAATTTTCCATTGCCAGGGGAGAAAGGACCAGCATGTCTTGTAAAGGTAAGAAAAATAGAGTGATGATGAGCACAGTTATGAGGCAGACAATCTGAAGTGGCAGGGGGAAAAGTCTGTTACTAACTGCTCAAATGTCTGGCAGAAACTGGCTTCTGGATATTTGTTTCTAGGATTTGCCCTCTTAAGCAGGAATTTGTGATGGGGAAAAAGAAAAAACAATGCAGCAGTACCTCTGTATTGTGCTTGAGCTGGTCTTTGATTCTATGCTGCCTATGAAACTTCTAACACTGCATCCTTCTCTCGGACAGGTATATGAGAGCTGGGATACCTTCAAAGTCAATGATGTTCTGGAGGTGTATGGTATTTTGTCTGTGGATCCTGTGCTGAGTATAGTGAACAACGAAGAGAGGTAAGGCTTGGGTGGCATGTGGTTCTGAAGTGAAGTACATTTATGTTAATATGCCAATTATTTTTGTTTGTCCCCTTAATACAGACAGGGAAGTATGTGATATGTAATATTCACCTCTTCAGTTGTTGCCTAAATGCTTGATATGGAAAGCATTAGATTCACAGTCCTGTAAACTAAAATCCATTATACTCTGAAGCATCCATGGCCTTGGATTCATGACGCATGTTTTCCTACATTGTTACCCAGTCTTTAAAGCAGAAACTATTTCTGTAGCTGAGTTCTGTACGCTTTCATGCCTATTAAAATCTCAGAGGCTGAATGAATAGTGAATAAATAGGGAGCAGTTTTTGAGTAGGCTTTAAAATGATAAAATATACCATAGTTAATACTATACCCTTGTGAACTGTAGAATACTTTAAATTTAAACTTCTGTCTCTTCATAAATGTGGAATGATTGTAAATAGGGTTGGGTTCATTTTCTGCTAATTAAGATGTATTATTATACTTCTGAAGTTTCTGGTTTCACCTTCTGTTCTGTGACTACTTGCTTGAAAAAATGCAGTTCTAAGCAAACCAATTGCAAAAATAATCTTAATGACTAATCTAATAGAGATACTACTAATGCCTTTAGCAGTTGTGCTTCAAGTAAATTATTTGTGTTAGTGACTTTGTTTATCCTTTTAATAAATCCAGTATCAAGAGTGCAGTATGAGTCCTCTATAGTGCCAGCTTCTTAAAAGTAACTCAGCCTGGTCAGCTGCTTTTGGCTATCAGCTGTCTGACAGAAAGCTAATCCTGCACTGACAGATCAGTTGGTGTCATACAGTTATTTATTTGTTTTCTGCATGTCATTCTATCACAAATAAACAACGTGGTGGCATTTAGCAACATCTTGAATGCAGAGTCTAAACAAAAGATTTTTTTTTTTTTGATAGAAAGAGACAGAGGGTTGTTGGAGAGGTCTTGAAGTAATGAAGCCTTTCAGCTTAAGGCTAGTAAGAGTTCATCAAATTTGTACCAATCCTTGCCATCATACTGTACAGTCACCTTTAGATTTTAGTTTGTGCATAACACATGAAAACAGCCTGAAAGGGATTTTGTCAGGCATCACTGAGAAGACCAAACCTTGTATAACTGAACTCTAAATTCAGAGGTAACACATGCAAGCTACAGTTGAAGTACGCTCAGATTTTTTTTCTCTCAGCTGCCAATACAGCTGTTATGGGGCTGCCTTGAAGCTCTCGTTGGCAGTGCCTAGAACCTGGCAGAAAACAACAAAAAAGTAATGCATATTTTCTGAAAAGTTGCTGTAGATATAAAGTATCATCCATATTTGCTGGACAGAGCAGTGTGTAACACTTGATGTGAAGTTGCATCTGATTAAGTGGTGCAGCAAACAATGTGGTCTGTTTTGGGTGTTTTTTTTCCCCAGGAATGTAAGAATCCATTATCCTCCTGACACTAATAGAATCCAACTTCCTCTGTCAAGCATGCTTTGGTGTTTCTATCTCACTAGTTATAAACTGTGATTTTGTATTTGATGTTAATAAAAACCCTGAAGACAGTTCCTATAGTTGGAATACAGAAGTTACCAAGAGTTGGGAATAGATGTTGGGAACAGACATGCTGTGTTCATGCCATGGTTCCAACAGCTTGTGCTCAGGTGGAGGAAAATGTTTGGAGTATTTTCAAGTCTGCTTGTGCCCTTTCCTAGGGATAGCTCAACCCTGGATCCTATGGACTGCATGGACACAGCAGAAGAGCAGAGAGTACACAGTCCTCCATCCTCATTAGTCCCCAGAATCCATGTGATTTTGGCACATAAATTGCAACATCTTAATCCATTACTGCCTGCTTGCCTTAATGAAGAAGAGAGTAAAACCTGTGAGTACACTTCACTCTACACACTTGTAAATGTGCAGTTTGCTGGTACATATGGACAAGGATTTCTTAGCTCGGAGACAAACGCATCAGTATTAGATTTGTTTTTAAGTTTTGTGAAAGTAGAAGAGCCATTCAAAACATGAGTTTGTATTTATGTGATGCTTATGCATTGCTTTTTCTGAACTAAATGTGAGTTAAATGAAACCTACTTAGCATCTACAAGCTCAAAGACTTCACCAAGCCGTTTGGCTGTAAGATTCCATTTGCTTTCAAATGCAGTAGTGAATTGCTGGAAAACTCTATCTCCAAATTAATACTGCAGTGTAAGTAAACATATGTGCAGCATAAGGAATCATAATGCTGTGAGAATAAGCAAAAACAGTTCTGGTTTTGAAGTAACTGTGTCATTCTTTGTGGCTGATTTAACTATTAGTTTTCTTGTTAATTATTGCACGTTAACAATGATGTACTTCATCCCTTCCTTGCATACATTGTATTGGTTGTTTTGAGCTCTGCTGTGTGTAAGGGGATTTTTTGTTTCTGATTTGGTATGAGTAAGCTATATATCTCAGAAATTAGACTCCAAGCATTATAGACTTCTGCAAAAGTATTGTTTGCATTTATAACATTATTTAATTAAAAAAAAAAAAAAGTATTTCAAAGGAAATGCTGTGCAGCTGAAGTTACCTGAAGCCAGTAATTGCTTTGTAGGCAAACGAATGTTTATTTTTCTGTCTTGGAGTTATCACTCTTCTCCATCTGATTGTAATGGAAAACAAGCTTTATGTAAAGAAAAGTGGGGGGTGAAGAACTGTCCATTCTCTGACATTGTTGTCTTCTGCTCTTTTATCAGTTGTGTCTAATTTCATGTCTGAGCTGTCACCAGTTAGAGCAGAGTTGCTTGGGTTCCTCACACATGCCCTCTTGGGAGACAGTTTGGCTGCAGAGTACCTTATATTGCATCTCATCTCTACAGTGTAAGTATTTAGATGTTTGTCTTTCAAAAGACATTTCTTTTTTGGGGTTCTTCACCATTCTGTAAGTGAACAGCGGAAACTACTTATTCCAGCAGTACTTTGTCCAGATAGTTATCCTGTCATAGTGGGCAGTATTAGCAGACTGCATTCTCTGGAATACCAGAAGGTTTTGTTCAAAGGCCAATTTCATCCTTTTGGTGTTGCTTTGAGAGCTGGAAAAAAATCTCCTAGATAAAAGTTTTAAACAGAGGTACAATATCAGTACACTTGTGTGCACACACTGTTCTTGCTGGCTGTGAACGCTCTGATGCTTGGATCACACGGTAGTTTTTTTCCTCTTATCACAAAAAAATGTGAAACTTGGCAAGAACTGGCAGAAGATGTACAGTAAGAAAAGGGAGAGGAAAGCTGAGGGCAGGTAGGGGAAATGAACAAGCATAGTCAGTAGGGAAACTGAGCAATAAGAAAGAAAGCATGGAGTATTTGCAGTAGAGCAGAAGGAAAATAGAACAAATCACAAGCACTATAAATGTACTGCTTTTGTACAATGCTGCAAAGCCTTCCAAAGCAGAGTTCAGTCTAATTTATTTCCATGGGCACTGGAGAAGGAGCAAAAATGAGCCTATTATTTATGTATATATCAGTACTGAAATCTCCTGCTAGCTATCAGAGATTGATCACAGATATCACTCAAAAAGAGCAATCTCTCTTATCAAACTGAGCAATATCTCTGATCACTCTGTTAATCAGATACTTCCCTCACCATGTTTCTTTTTGATTTAGTTATGCGAGACGAGATGTGCTTCCTCTGGGAAAATTCACAGTCAACTTGAGTGGATGTCCAAGGAACAGCATCTTCACCGAGCACATCTACCGCATCATCCAGCAGCTCGTCCCAGCTGTAAGAATAACATCACAGTGTTGCATTGTTTTTAGTCGTAGATGTTGGGGTAATTGGCCAAAAGAAAGAGACTGTAACTTATTAAAGTTGCTGATCTCCATCTAAGGGGCAGGTAAAAGTGGAGATGTATGTGGCTCTCTTCCAGTTGAAGCCTGTATCATCCTAGTTGTCTAAGATGAATATGGAAACAGGTCCTCTCCTCGTATGTATTGAACTGTCAGACAGATGCATCTACCTTTTCTTAACGCATCACTTCTTAAGCCTTTAGTATTTGGATGTTTGGAATAAAATGTGTTCTGTATTATGGCAGCAAGTTTTATTTTACTTCCTGTGGAGGTTCACAGTTGCAATTCCTGCTAAAGAAAAAATTACTTATCGGAGAGGTGAGAGGAGATGTGCGAGGAGTTTCTTTTCTCATTGCAGTCCTATCGCCTCCAAATGACGATTGAAAACATGAACCACTCACGATTTATCCCACGCAAAGACTACACAGCTAATCGCTTAGTCAGTGGGATACTGCAGCTCGCCAGCAACACTTCCCTTGTCATAGATGAGACTCAGCTTGAGCAAGGACAGCTTGACACAAAAGGTAATTTTTTTTATATGTATGTATTTGAAGAGAGTGGTGCTAACTGTGTCCCAGTGACAAGTTTCTGTTACAAAACAGCTGGTGGTTTCCATGTTCTGTTTCGTTGCTTGAAGTAGAATGCTGCTAGTTCTGCTGCCTTCTCAGACAATTTAATGCATGATCTCTCAGTTTTGCTTACTGGAAATTTCTGCTGTTTTGCTCAGAAGTGCTTGTATTGAGTCAGAACGAGTAGCTCTACAATTAAAAGTCCTACACCTACTTTTTTTTTTCCCCCCAAGAATCCCTTTATTAAGGAGTACTACCTGTCCCAGACCTCAGGTGATCTGTAGTGAAACAAAATGGTGTCTCATTTGGTATGATTGTGTCATAGAGTGCTCTGGGCAGCGTCTGACGCTTGATGGAAGAGGCTGCTGGTTTGAATGAGTCTTCAGACCGCATTACCTCTGAACCATTACAGTGGTTTGGCTTTTCTGGGAGGCGAAGAAGGTGGGGGGAGCATACACTGCCTGATGCTTTATACATTTACTGTATGTATGAAAACCATCCCATGAAACCTGACTTAAATGTGAGGCATACAAAATTAGCTAGTGTCTCATAGGAAAAAAGGGTGGTTCTGTCATTTCAGCTGATGTGGTGTTGCAGTGTGCTTTCTACAGAGCTTTAAGTAATAACCTACATAAAAGAGGAATTGTGCTACCTTCTAGAAGCTCAATAACTGGAGAATGTATAGCATGGCTACATGTGATGTTTTGAGTAAAGACTAATGTCACTGGAAGTGACTTCTAAAAGAACAGTACTACCTTCATGAGTCTGAAGTGTGATGCTGCAAGACTGCTGGGCCTCCTTAATGAGTAGTTGGTGCTCTGTCCCATTGCAGCTCAAAGTTTGGCAGAATTAGCTAGGTTGAGATTTCAGGTAGACACTACTGAAAAACATAACTTCTTTTTAAATTACTAATACTGAAAGTTACTTATTTGCTTCTGAGCCTTTGCATGAGGGAAGGCTGTTAAACTGGCTTTACTCAAGCAACAAAACTTTAGTGAAGAAAATATTTGAACTATTAAAATTCTTTTCCTTATTATTTTCCAAACAAAATCAAGATAACCACAGCATCTAACAATTAAATGCTGCTCGTTTAAAAAACATTGGGGGGGGAGTGGGGAAATCAGTTTGAAAAAGTGGTCAAAGTCAAAGCTGTCAGAGTTTTTTTTTCTTGCTCTTCTAGGTGTGCACAATGTGAAAGCCTTGGGTAATCTGATAACTTGGCAGAAAGTGGATTATGACTTCAGTTACCACCAGATGGAATTCCCATGCAATATTAATGTTCTTATCACCTCAGAGGGCCGATCGCTGCTACCGGTACGGCAAGATCTTTTTGAATTTGGGGAATAATTACTGTTAGTAGATATTTAAAAACACTGAGCACACTGTTCCAGGGACGAGGAAAAGATGCACGTGAAGACAGGAAGACTGTCTTATGAGCAGTGATGTAAGAGAGCCACCTTTCTTGCTTGGTTGAATACTGATGGCAAGGTAGTGACTGAAGTTATCAGCAGGCATTACAACATTGGGTAGAGCCTGCAGGTAGACCACTGCTCTGAAAGCTTCATTGTAAAACAGCTTCAAGAGGGGTTGGGTGTATGAATAAAGAGCAGTTTGTCTGGAATTGCCCCTTGAAAAAACAGAGTAGCCTAATGTTACGTGTCTCTGACCACTTGCAGTCCAGCTTTATAAACTGAGAAACTGTGCACTTGTCTCAAAGGGAAACTGACTTATTGAATAAAACTCCACGCTGGGTTTCACAAAGGGAATTGTTAAGTATTTAAAGAAGGAATTGTCTTGCCTAAATTCTGAGACTTTTGCCTTGGAGGTTAAATCTTGGAGTAGAAAAGCCATCTGAAAAGGGATGATGTGTAATTTTATTTTCCAGTCAGATTGCCAAGTCCAGTTACAACCACAGATAATTCCACCAAACATGGAGGAGTACGTGAACAGCCTCCTAACTGCAGTGCTCCCTTCTGTGTTGAACAAATTTCGAATTTACCTAACTCTACTGAGACTGCTGGATTACAGCATATCTGATGAAGTGACGAAGGTATGGAAGATTTCACTAGCTGATTTTCAACTCCATCAGATAGAAAGTGCCTTACTATGTTACTGTACTTGCTCATTTCTCTCCCGGGCAGTGACTGTTGGAAGTTCTTTGAAAAGGAAGCATTTTATTGTCATGGATATGCGTGCCTTCAAGGGTTTGTACTCACGAGTGCTTCAGTGTATAGAGTTCATACACATCCTGCTTGCTAAAACTCATTTTGAAAATAATTATATTCAAAGATGAGCAAGCCTGTTTTTATCCAAGCTGATTTCCTGACGTTTCTCCTGTAATCTGAGGATAGTTGTGGTGTTTGAATACTGAAGTCCTTTGTTGCCACTTTTGTTTGCTGTGCTGTTTATAGGCAGTTGAAGAAGACTTTGTAGAAATGCGCAAGAATGACCCCGAGAGCATAACTGCTGATGACCTGCACAGAACTCTGCTTGTAGCAAGGTGGGTAGTGCTGTTAGTTTGGACGGAAGACTTTGAAGCAAGCTGGAGCCAAACTCATTTAATGCTGACACCTTTAAGGCAGGTGTGTGAGGAATCTTTTTCCTTTGTTTTTGTCAGTTTCTTAACCAGGTAGAGTTCATCCTCTGCTTTCCAGTTTCTGAGATACTGACAATTCTTCTTAAGCTGCTTTAGGTTACCAAATGTGAAACCATCACCAAGTTCTTCCTTAACTGCTGTTTCTGCTCATCCAGGTTCCTGTCCCTCAGCGCGGGGCAGACGACGCTGTCAAGAGAGAGGTGGCTGAGAGCAAAACAACTGGAGGCACTGCGTAAAGCCAGGCTTCAGCAGCAAAAGTGTGTTAATGGAAATGAACTTTAATGTTTTGTGGATGTCATGATAAAAATTTGTCTAATCCTAAATGGAACCCATACTAAGATTGGGATATTGTTTATACCAGTTTTTTTGTAGATAATTTATACCAAGATATTATGGATATTTACCCTTGCAATCTGAACACACTATCTCTGTTCAGCCAGCTAAACATATTTTATGAAATTTTTTTGGAGCCTGTTTTGTAATTGAGAATTGGTAACACTGAGCAAATGATTTGATATTAAAGTTTAATACTGAATTTGTGTAAGCTCATTTCCTTTAACAATAGGAAAATGTAACCCGTTGCCCTCATAGCAGGGGTAGAGTCTGCTTGGGAATAAGTATGGTGTGATTCTTCAGCTGTGTGAGTTGAAGGACCAGAGGCTGCTGCTGAGCAGTTTCTGTAAGTTTAACTTTGGGCTTTAGGCAGCCAGGGCTCTGCAAGGTGTGTTGTTGCCCTCTGAGCAGCAGAATAATCTGATTCTAGTGCAGTATGAAGAATCAATTTAAAATTAGCTAAGATTCCAGTATGAAATTCATTCTTACTGTACTTAAAGACAACTCTCACTAACCTACCAGTCCCTCTCGTGAGCTTTACACTTCAAACTATTTCGTACAGGGACAACTGATACTTACATAAGCCACATCTTACTATATTAGTATGTTATTAATAATGCAGGGGTTTGTATGAATAATATCAATTAAGTACTAAGAATGGTCTCTATCTTATACTGTGTGGTTTGCACTGATGGTCACAAGAATCCCCCCTGCCCTAATATGATTTGCAGAACTGGTGGAACAAGGGTGGTTTGAGTGAAATAAATACTGAACTCATACAGAATAATCCATAAAGATGGTACAAGGGTAGGGCTTCTGCCCCCAGGGAGAGCTTAAAGTATATGAATCACAGTTAATTCTAGATAAGACTAAATATTCTTTTGTGAACTTTACGTTAAGCCTAAGCCACCTTACTTTTTGAGTGAGACAGTGTTAACAGGAAGCTGCTAGTTTGTTGCATTTTCTGTTCCAAGCACAATGGTAGCTGCACAGCAGAAGCAACTTGAAATTGTTTTTTGTTTTTTTTTTTGTCTGCAACTTAATGGTACTCAATTATAAAAAGTTTTTTTTTTTTAATACACTTTTGACTTCAGCCAGTATTGTTTTTTTTCAGCTTAAAGATGTGTTTGTCTAAAACCTGGCTCCACTCTGGGCAAAAAATGTGAAAATACAGCCTGTAAATGTTCTCTTGATGATGATTTTGTTATGGTACTGTCTCTTCAAGAAAACAAGACAGCTTATAGAAGAAGTGAGCTCCAGTGTGCAGTGTCGCACGGCTGCTTCCTCTACTTTCTGAAGCTGCTAGATAAGCTTGGCAACAGCAACAAAGGCTAGTGAAATTTTCAGGGTGGGTGTATGGTATGTACACTGGAGAGTGCTGCTCACTTCATAGTGAAATGTATGGAGGGAGCACGGAGAAACCCTGTTTTGGCTGCACACTTGCAATGAGGTGTTTTGTAGCTTCCTTTTCCTGTTTGCAAAGCCTTGAGAAGGCTAGCCAAGGTGAGGTGAGTTAGTCTTATCACTTTCAGACATGCCCTTACCTCTGTCTTAGTATCAGGCCTCCTTGAAACTGAAAGCTATGTCAAGCATTAAGAGTATGTTAATGTTTATCATGCATTAATTGACAGATTCTGAAAGCGGTCAAGGCCAGGTTGGATGGTGGGTGCAATCAGCCCCCAGTAAGAGTAGTAGAAGCAGATGAGCTTTAAGGTTCTCCCCAAGCCCCTCTGTGCTTGTATGAATGCAAATATTTGCATGGGTCAGTTTCTCTTTCCTACCAAAATAATGACAAAATTTCTTCCAGCTACTACAGCTTTGTAGGAATTCTCCCTCCCCCAGAAGCTATGCAAGTTCTGTGTCATTTTCAACAGTTTCTTAGGAGTATCTATGACTTTTCCCCTTCAGGCTAATGTTGTAGCACTGCAGCTCCAGGAGAAAATGATAAAAGGTCTCTGCCAGATAAAGGGTCAAAGCAACCTACCCCCTCCTTTGAAACTTAACATTCCAGACTTATATAGTAGCATATACCTTGACAACATGCAAGGAAGCATCTTTGGGTTCTATTTTTTTTATTAAAATATCTCATATATATTGCTTACATTAAAATACAGCAGTAGTTTAATTTTAAATAGAGCCACAAGTATAGACACTCAAAAAATCCCAAACCCACATCACTTCAGTAAAACAAATAAATAAAGTTTCAGACAGTTCAGTTTAGATGAAGATCAGACGATGATCTCAGATGAACGAGTCCTAAGATGCTGTACTAGCCTACCCATGACACTACTTTTAAAAACACCACGTGCAGCCTACCTACAGTACATGGACTAGAACAGAGAGGCACTGGCTCTATAACAGTGGTTAGAGTAGGTAGAGTTACGAACCACAGCATAGCGACAGCTGCTTTGGGGGAATGTCCTGCACTAGGATGGCAGTGCAAGGCATTTCTGGAAGAGAATTATCTTTTGACACATATATGTGCTGTTTGGCGTTTTCCTTTTAAACCTGGTTCCCAGCATGAGTGGAAGGTTAGCCTTATTCTGCAAGTATGCAAAGCTTGAGCTGGTAATGAATTTGGTTTTGATTAGATGATAAAGACAACTATGCTCTGATGTCAACACTGACTTTATGAAACATTTGCCTTCTGTTTTAAAGGTTACATCTTTCCAGCTGGACAGTTAGAATATACAAGGAGAGTGACAGCATGGGGGGGTCACAATGCTTGAAGTTCAGGTATCTGGCTGGTCTTGTGTTACACTAACTCAAAATGTGAGTGTATTGCCACTACCTAGAATTTGGATAAAGGGTGTGGAACAGCTTTAATCTGGAAAAAAAAAAATAGAGCATTTGCTTCACTTCCCTTTACCTCAAATCTACAAGATAAATTTGCACTGCAGGATTGTGGATATTTCAGATTGTATCAGGATATCATATCTTTACTGAAAGTGGCCCAGGCAGTGTGGAAAGAAAAGAACAGTGAGAAGTCTTAATTGCTGATTAACATAATTAAATACAAAAACAAAAAACAGAAAAGCACATTTCTCATTGTAGAGGCACAATTCATAGAAAATTGCATCTAAAACTTCAATGGAAACAAGTAAAAATATTAGTCCAAAAATAAATAACATGTAATCTACTATTAAGAAGTTATTTTGCTGGTGCAGTGCAAGGTAAGTAAGGTCACAGAAGTGCAGTACAATAACCATTTTAGTATAAATATTCTCTACATAAGTCAGAAGAGCTACAAAATTAATCCCAAAAAAACACCTGTGCAACAAATTTAAGATAAACAGCATGCTTACTAAGTCCCAGTGTCTAAACTACCTGTTCAAACATGATTTACCCTTCTTTTGTCTCAGCTGCCTAAGGGAATTCTGAAGCCAGAACCAAATTCATTTGCATCTCTTGCACTGTAAACAAGTTATCCATATTTTTGATCCCATTATTCATTAGCAGTTAATGCTACAGTGAACTCCAATATAGGGTTCTTGGGTTTTTGTTGGGGTTTTTTTTAGGGTTTGTTTTTTTTTTTTAAGTATTGGTATATTAGAAGCCACAACAAGAAGAACACTCCATTAACAACTAAATTTGAATTATTCGTGTCTGACATTGTGTAAACATTTCTTTCAGTTCTTTTTGTTTGATTTCATGTAGAGCGTCTGATTCTGCAGGGCTCTTCTGGACCTTTGCCACAGCAAAATTAATTCCTTGAGTCAATCCTGCTTGTGTGATGTTAGCAACCTGGACCATGGAACTGCGAATTTTAGCAAAAGGAGATACAGCTCTGCTGCTGCTACTGTCAGCTGGAGAAGGAGTTGTGTGGAGTCCTGTCTCAGGGATACCAGAAGCAGATCCTGGACTTCTGTGAGATTTAGTAAAGTCAGTCCCATCAACAGCTAAGAGCTGAGGATTTGGCTCAGAAGACTGTACATCCAGCTTGGATGGCCTGGAAGGAATGCCTGTGATAGTTTCAGTCTTGTTTTCTGCTTCCTTACACACATTATTGCTGGTTTCATTTATTGCGTGATGTGGCTCTTGAGAGCAAGTCTCCGACTCCAAAGCATCTGACATTTTGTTTTGAGCATCCTGTACAAACCTCTGGCAGTACACATCAATAGGTTTAGCAAATTCCATCTCTGCACTGTCAGCAGAAGGTACAGGTACATGTTCACAGTCAGACTGGTTAGCTTGAGTGACATGAATCTCAGTTGGAACATGGATGCTGATGTTCATATCAGTGCTGCTTACAGACTGGGACCGACTGCCCAGCCGTGGAGCTGAGGCAATGATACCACAGCTGGGCAGCACGTAATCTATCTGCCCTATGTTCTCTAGGGAGTCAGTTAACTGGTTGTCCTCGTCAGATTTAGAATTCGTCAGAAAATCATCTGAGTGGAAAGAATCATTATCTGACATTTCTGTATCAGATTCAGCATGGACTTTAGTATCTACTGCTGGATTCTCTAAAGTTTCAAGGCTGCTGTCTGATTTCCAAAGATTAACTTTCAAATTCGGTTTTAAAAAATTAACTTTCACTTCAGGTTTGGTGAAGCTGCCTAACTTCCGAAGATTGCTGATGTTCACGTTGGATTTGGTTTGTTTCACTTTCTGATTGAGAGACGAAAACTTGCTGAGTAAGTAATTCTTGCCTTGTGCCAGGGACCCTCTGTTCTGAGAGCGAATGCCAATGATGTCTTCGTGAGGTTTGCTGCTCTTCCTGGAAGAAAAACCAATCTCTAGTGTCCAACTAAGAGCATTTCATCTATAAACACCAAGTATTCACCATTTTCCAGTCTATTTCCATAGGGATTGGCACTTTACATAAACTGTACCCACATCAAATTAAAAACAACAAAAACAAAGGTGTGACAGAACGGCATTCAAACAAGGCAAAAATACGCAAATAGTTGTAGTTTCAGATGAAACTATTTGATGTCTGTGTCCTTATAATTCCTACCCTGTTTATGATGCAATCCATATTGAGATTTAGGAAAAAAATAAATAGATCAGTATTTAGGGCCTGTAAGCAAAATTTTCTTGCTTCTTTTTCCAGCTGAGCAGAAACTGAAATGATAGCCCAGTAATCAGATGCATAAGAAAGTTACGGAATGCATGCTCTGATGTGTTGTGCAGCACAGCAGTAAACTGTCAAGCAAAAAACATTTTCTAGCTCATGCAGTTTGAACTGGAATGAACTAGTAAAATATATTAAATATCAAGTAGCCTTCCTCTTATTTGTACTCCACTGTTCTTTTTAAATGATTTTTAACACCTCACCAGTATTTGGAGATACAAATTACTTTTAAGTTGATTATATCTCATTAGACAAATTATCCAAAAGAAGTACTTTAGAACTGTCCTCTAAGTGAGCTTGCAAAAATGAAAACTGATGTGCCATTCTGATTAATACACAGGTGTTCATTAGTTCAGATTCCAGCCATCTCAGAGAACAAGCTATTAACTCAGGCACAAAAGTCCATATTTCTGGGGAAGTAAACTACATCTTCATTTCTGTTTTTAAAGCTTCGTACCACAGGTCTTGCGTTATCTGTTTCTAGACCGTACATTTAAGCAGTTTATTTCTTGTAGGAACAAAAATAAAGCCTTGGACACTTCACATTAACTCAGACTAAATACTTGCATCCCTACATTCTGGTGTACAAGACATTAGCAATTTTTTTCTTTTCCATTTTTGTTGCTTTATAAAGAAATGTAAATTCTAAAAACACCAACTCTCACACTGTCCACTACTCTAAGACATTCTTCAGAGTTAAATGTCACCTCATCTTCTATCAACATTCTTCACGCAAGACCCAAAACACTATCTGGGGTTGTTTAACATTTCAGATGATTTAATCTAAAAATATATATTTTTTTCCTAACTACAGAACTAGTAAAACAGACATCAAAGTTCAGCTAGGAATTAAAATTCAGACTAATCATGAAGTACTCAATTTGCAGTATGTTACTTACGTTTGATAACAAATATTCCGTGTAGTCACAAAGGTACAAAACAGTATTCTTGTTTGTACTTTTAAGAAAGCATCTGTAGATAGCAACCACTGAAGGCACCATAACAAATTAATATCTGGATCTAGATATGCTACTTCCTGGTAGGTACTTCCTAGTATGCTACTTTCTGGTAGGACTCCTACTAGAAGCAGGATTCTTTCTTTTAGGTAGCACACATTTTACTGTTGTAATCTTAGCCACTGAGGACAGCAAAGCTGGGACAAAGATTTGTATGATTAAAGCACTCACCTCTCCAGCTTTTTCTCAATAATAGGCACATCCAATCCCATTGCTTGCTTCGTGATTCGCAGCATTTCTGCTATGCACTGAAGAGTGTCTGAAATCCAATTAGCAGCCTGTCAGATTTAAAAACTTGACATCTCCACATCCCAAGATCTAAAATCAGATTTTTGTTTTGTAACTTAATTAAGGTTGGGTTTTCCCCCCTTTATTCTTTAGAGTTGTTACACTCAAGTTGCAACTGATTAAAAGCTTACAAATAAATCCAAGGAAATAGATGCTCCTTAAGCACTGGGTGTAAATGAATCACTGCCATAATACATTTGCAGAAGGAACACATACAATTGCACTTAATCTAAATCCTTGACTAAATTCAGTGCTCCAGGTAAAGAGTGATGGTTTTCCCTATTAGAGTTTCTTTTATTTAGTTAAACAAGAAGCAAGAATGTTTCTAGATGTTGCTTTCAGTAACTAAACCAATTTCTTATGCTCATTAGGAGCCAATATGAAGTCTGTTTTATCCTCATGTCTACATATTCGTTACTTCAAAATTGGAGTCTTCATTCTAGATGAAAGTATTGCTTTAAAACCACATCTGAAGCTTATTTTTCCTCTGTTAAAATAGTCACAGTTCAGCGTACACACAGGACATACAGCTTTCTTCCCCTTCCTCCAGTAGAAGAGTTAGTTATATCAAAACAACCTATGGTGGATAAATTTTAACAGCTATGGAAAAGGTTTTCTAGAGGAAAGCTGGTATAATTGGTACACTTTCACATACAAAGCTTTTACACAAGAAACAAACCTTTTCCATCTTCATCTGGGTTGCGTACCACAGCTCGAAGGGTGTGAAAATATCCACTTGTGTCCTTGTACTTGTAGTGCAGCCTCATGCAGGAGAACTTGGGTTTGCCAAAGAGAGTAGGCTCAGGCCCTGAGAAAAAACAAAATTAGAAATATCCTTGAATGGAATAATGAGAAAAGTATTGTGGAGACTATACCTAAACAAGTAAGAAACACCTTCACGTTTTGTTTAAATAGCATAGGCATTTTAAATGAAAGGTTTTCCACAATAACTAAGTTATTAATTACTTTCAAAGAGCAACTGGACTTCACGCACTTTGTTATAATCCTGCCTGTTTATTACAGACCATCCTTTCAGAGAGGAGACAAATTCTGCATCTATTCCATCCTATGTCCTAGGAAATGTTTCTGAGAAGATTAAAGAGAGAAAGTTATGTATTCACCAATAAGTTTCACAATTTAAATCAAGTACTTCAACTTTTCAATGCACTTCAAAGGTGCATTGTTCCTATCACTGGACAGCTGGAGGTGTTATGTGTTTTTAGCAAGGTATTTGCTCTTGCTGTTTCAACTTTAATTGGTAAATCAAGGTGTATTGTGGAAATCCACAAGTGAGGCAGACTTTTCCAAAGAATTCTTAGGAATTATACACACATAGTGAGAGTTACAGCAAGGAGGTGATAAAATCATGAGGCGTTCTGTAATGGATGATTGAACTTCAGGAAGGGGGGCAACAATAGAAGTTAATCAACATAAAACAATTCCAAAATAGAATTTTCCTTATCAGACCTTACTGAAAAAGAACAAACTTTAAAAAGCTATGAAACAGATCTGAAACACAACTGAGAGACAACTGCTGTATTTGGATCAAATAAAGAAGTCCACCAAATACACATACCTGTAACTGATTACAGAATTTGATTAATCAGTTACTGGCATTTGAGAGATTCATTTTGCTTTGATGAATTGATGGTGTTGGCTTTGGTGCTCTGGTATTTTTTGGAAGAGTTTGAGAGTGCATTTTTGTTGTTGCTTTAGAGCCCTACCAGGGATCAAAGCTTCCATTACAAGCAGGACCAGAACAAAAGATTGTGAAAGAACTCTGGAGTCTTATCAGCAAGAGAGCAAATGTCTAGGATGCACTGCACAGGATGCAACACATGTGGAAGCTTGCTGTTTCTATTCAAAGCAAACTACAGATGCATTAACTGGGTGAGCTGTTGTTAAGAGCATTCAAGAAACACATGCATTATGTATTCTTACCTATTTCTATTTTTTCCAGTGCTTCAAGGCTTAGCCTTTGGTACTGATTCACCTTGTCAATTTCATCATCGTAACTAGAAAAAGAATCAGAGTTTAAAACTTACTAATTTGAAACAAAGCTAGTAAAAGTAAACTACACAAAGTAAGAGAAGCTGGTAACTTACTAGGCCACGTAGTAGGCAGAATTAGAAAGCAACAGCAGAACATCCACATCTTTATGAGTGGCATCAATGAGACTGAAGGAGGAGAAAAGTTAAAGTTTAGCCTGCAGAAGATCTGACCATTGTTTATCTATTATACTTCAGCATACTCTGAACTCGATAAGGAGACTTATCAACGAAATTAGAATTTATTTATGCTCACTATCATCATGAAGAGCCACCTAGAATTTCCTACTACTCATCTATTACACCAGAATTTAACATGATCCAATGAATTTGAAGTCAAGTTATTGCTTTGTAGAGGAAGAATAAGGAAATACAGATCAAACAGCCCCTTCTGGAACTAAGGGGAGTTAAAAGTCCTGTCTACAACATTCTCCACATATAGCCAGATGATTTTTCAGAAAACTCAAGCACCCACCATTTTTATGGCATCTGAGAAAACACAAGGTTTGTAAGACCTTTACTCTTACAACTACTCAACTGTAGTTCACAGCTGAACATCTGCACTTGTTTAACAAACCAGTTATCAAAGTTATATAACTTGTCAGAAGTAATTAACAGAAGATGTGATAGCAGCTGGTCAGTTATGATTGGTCAGTTCATTCAACAAACCTTGGGTCACAGTCAATAAGTGCCCATCCTCCATGGAATTTTTCATCATCTGGTAAAAGCAGTTTCATGTAGCTCTGCAACAACTGACTAATCAATTCCTGATGGCTTCTCAGATTCTCTTTGTGCAGGGCTTCATGCTCTTTCTCTTTTGTAAATATGGAGTAGAGATCCTCTGTTACAGGGATACCCTGCATCAAGTCTAGATTTAAAAACACAAGATATCAATAAGAAGCTGCCAACAGTTCAGCAATATACAACAGTAGTCTGTGAATTGCTTTGTCAATTCCTCCAGTGGTTCTTAAAATAGTGAGCTGTAACCTTTTTTGCTGACAGAAGACAAAATTATACCTACAGAGTTCTCAATTCAGGCAACATTCTGTTCAGAAAGATTAATTAACCACTTTTCAAGTATCTACAATTATGAAAGCTTTCCTAAATAAATTTGAACCTTCCTTTGTTTAAGAGACGTCACAAGAGAATTAATGCTAAAATTAAGTTAGGAACAAATTCTATAGTGATTTATCCTACATATTGCATATGCTACATATTCCATGGAACTGAGTTGTGTTTAATGTCCAAATGCTTGTTTCCTTTGGTGTCCACTGCAAAGAAATGAATGTTATGTATGCATACACACACCAGGGGCACATAGAAACAGCAGTCAAAGATAAAGCCAAGATGATTCTGAACAGACTTAAGCACAATAATCTAGCTTAACTGAAGTTTTATCCTTACCTATGACTGCTTGCCTATAAGCATCCCTGAAACGATTCAGGTAATATCTGTTTGCAGAATTTACTCCATCCTTCATTACTCCTGCCAGCTTTCTTTCACCAGTCCTTGTGAAGTCACCCTGTTACAAGAACATGCAAGTCATGCACACACACAGCTTAGAAGCAGCAGACTTAGCTCAAAAGCTTTGGCATCCTGATACTCCAGATTGAACAAACAACAGCTCAGCAGTGATGTTCAAATAACTATTTCCATAGACAAGTTGAAAATAAATGTTCTTAGAAAAGCAAAGTATTTCTCATGGCATCATTTGACTCTTCAGAGAATCTCACACTTTTGACAGAAATATAATTCTGTGTATAATTGTAATGGAAAGCTAATCAGATAAATGCCCCTTAATATTCAAGCCAGACGTTCAATAGCTCAGTTTGGGATGTTCAAACATCTCAAAAAAATTGTCCTTTATCAAACAAACAAACATTATTGAAACAAGGGAGTTTACTGAGAATGGTTTGCATTTTTTTTTTTGCCTCTGCTACTAAAGCAAGCTAACTTCAACATACTGAAAGAAAACAGTAGATATCCACACTGCCTCAGAAACAAATTTCTATGCCTTCTTATGCCTTCTGTGATTTAGAAGGTGAGTAAGAAGCAGCCTTGGTAGTCATACTTCATTAGAGGATTCTGATCATTTTCAGAGAACTTGAGAACTGATATAGAGTACTTCTAAAAATCCTGATAACTACTGTTATGAACATCAAGTATATTTCACCTTTAAGTTGAAAGAAGTCTCACAATCAAAATGTTAAACCCAATAGTGGGTAGAGATATCCAGCAAGCAGAAGAACGAAAAATTTATGCCTGTAAATCAAGTTTTACCTAGTTAAAGCCAAATACTAGTAGTA
Organism: Centrocercus urophasianus; assembly: GCF_019232065.1. Classification (NCBI taxonomy): domain Eukaryota; kingdom Metazoa; phylum Chordata; class Aves; order Galliformes; family Phasianidae; genus Centrocercus; species Centrocercus urophasianus. The sequence continues at coordinate 5,027,855 of NW_024884722.1, forward strand.
AGACAAGAGTGTTGGGCATTTTTGATGGCAATAAAAAGACTAGTGTAACAAACAAATCGAAGTTTAGTAGAGAGACTTAAAAACAGATCTAAATGTAAAGCATTCCTCCTGCATAGATTTTCTCCAGTACCAGATAGCAGGAATTGTTCCAATGGAACACACAGGAAGTAGCTTCAATTCTACATCTGTGGTTTTTCTAAGTCACCTAAAAGCTTGAGGAGTGGACAGGAATGGACTTCACACCTGATTCTTTTCTTGTTAGATCGTACTACAACTAATTAAGTAAACTTATGGAACAAAAACTAAACTATTATCATCCTACTATCTACAATAGCCTGATATCAAGTCGCTCAGAGTACTTTTGAAGTACCTCAGCTGTGCTTAAAAGTACTCTAACTCTGCTTACTTAGAAGTAAAGCATATAATAAATCTTAAACCCTTAGCTCACCTAAGAGCAATGCATCTAGACATGAAACTAACAGAATAAAGTTATCTAAAGCCAGCAGCTCCACAAGACACCTGGACACTCAAGCCTTCCTCAGCTTTAGTACAAAATGTTCTTCTGTTAAAAGGTCACAATCTCTGCCAGGAAGACAGAGTAGGTGGATAATTCTTCTTCCAAAAGACAACAGCTTTCCATTGGAGGTAAAAACTACAGTGTAGCACACTGCTCCATAACAAAACAGGTAACAGTTGACTCTTTACCTTCAAGGCTGCAGTGCCAGCATACTGCCGGCTTATGGCATCCCCGTTGTTTGCCCATATTATCTGGTAGATCCTATTGCACTTCACCGGCAAAGGCTGCTCTGGAGGCATCACACCCAGTTTTTTGAGCTGGAATTTGACATACTTGTTAATATAAATCCTTCTTATGGAAAATATCAGGAGAACGTGACCTGCTATCCATGTTAAAGTTCTAAAAGGTTAAACAAGCTAATTACTTTTATTACAAAGGTACTCATAGAGTCAAAGGTTTGGAAATAAAGTGGAATCTCTTTCTAGTTGCAAGAAAAGAAGCATGCCACGAAGATTCTTCTTGTAGACACTAAAGCCAGTATAGTCACTCCATCTTCAGACTCACTCCTTCCCCAAAAGAAAACTTTAATGGCAACTTGGTATGTTGTGTTTATAATAAAGGCGTGTTCTTCAGAGCACCCAGTACTTTCAGGTTTTCCCAGATAAGTCTCAGGTATAACAACTGAAGTCCACATATTAAATTGGTAAAGCTGTAGAGTTTCCCATTCTGAAATTAATACTATTATACGTAACTGCAGGAGACACTAAATGTTAGACCTACTGCAGTGATACCTGGACAAACCTCAACAAGTATGTATGTTTGCAACATAGGTTAAAATTGATACAAGGCTATTCATTTACTTTGCAAACCCTATTAAGTTCCCAACTGACGTAAAGCTAATCCTACAGTTCCTAGAAGACACAAAGGAAAGATGCATGTAATTGTAAATATGCCACTTCACGTCAATCAACTCCCAGTGTTTTCTCAGTTATGAATTGATTCTTAAGTGCTTTGGCTATAATTTGGGAAGGACAGAGCACATCATAGCTAATATTACAATAATTATTAAAAAAGACCTCTCCACATTCCATGCAACCACCTATTTAGAAAAATGGCTTTTGAATTTACATTGGTAATGGAAATAGAAACCTGTTTATTATCTGCAAACAGCAACTGCCAGATAAAAGGCTTAGAGCCATTCAATCTTTGTATTTATGGAAGGCCCACCCTATTTTCTATCCCTTGCTTAAGTACAGCCAGATTTGTTCATTATTTTAGAAGCTTCAGTGATTCCCCCAACCTATGTTACATTTACAAGTACTATTACATACTGGAGAGGGCAGATTATCAAACTGTCTGGCACACTAACTTTATGTTATTGCACATTTTAAACTGATATCACTAAATCCAAACAAAAGAACAATCAAGATGTGGACAGTCCCTTCCTCTCTGAAGAAAGAGAGTAGGCACCACTGTTTTAAAACGATTTTGAGTTATATTAGCAGCTTCATGGCTCTCCAAGCAGTTTGCAAAGATCCTTTCCAGCAGATGTTAATTTAGCTTTATTCAATAACAAAAACTTCACTGAGCTGCAGGGGTTGGAAGGGACCTCAAGAGATCAAGTCCAACCCCGCTGCTAAAGCAAGTACCCTGGAATAGGTCACACAAATAGGTGTGCTTCCCTGTGAATAATAGCAGAACTTTGAGGAACTCAATACTTAAAGAAAATGACATTAGTTATACATGCCTGCTGTTCCATGACCACTCTTGCAATAGCAGCCTGCACTACGTTGGTACGATCCAGACAGTCCATGCAGTTAACTCGAAAAATTCCCTCCTGTTTACAGATCACACCAGCTTGATCAACCCTTTCAAGATTTAAAAAACAAAAAATTCAGTGAAAGCAGTGCAGTTTATCAGCCCCTACAGACACAGAAAATTTTACACATGGACTATAGCTCGATTTCACTCATCATCACACCATGTGATGCTCAGTATTAATTATCATTTCTCACTTATTTGAGAAAACACTGTTTTCAACAGTAGGGTTTTAGCTCTAGGTTTTATGGGTCAAGCAATGAGCATTTTCCATAAATGTAAGAAACCTTAGAAACGTTAAACACAGTAAACCTCAAGGAGAAAATAGAACCTGAGAATTTTTGCTGTCAGGTGTATAGAAAAGTAATGCTTCTGAACACTGAATACACAGTGATGCACAAATTTGGAACCACAAAACATACAGTTAGAACAAATTCAAGGTTCTGAATAGGCACTTGTCCCCCTGAAACAACTTAATACAAGCTTGAAAACAGTTAAGTACCTACCAGCACCACTTCATGTCAAGAATAATGTCATGAATGGCATCAGTCAGTGTTTGAACATTTTCAAACTTCATTCCTCGGCTACAATACAGAATTTCATACCAGTTAGTTTGAACTGAAGTAGTGATTTTCTTTGGCATTGCAAGTAACAGAAAACAAATGACATGAAGTATTTAGCTAAGGGAGAGATAGGCAATCTAACAAATGCTGATTCTATAAGGAAAAACAAGTATGCAGCTATTCAGGCACGAGTACTGTTCTGTAATATTTATGGCAGAGTCAACAAAAATGGATCTGAAGCTGGGATAGCCTGCCCTGCTTTTCCAGCCATCCTATAATAGTAACACCTGCAGACACACCCTCTGACAACCTCTGCCAAGAGTTGTGCTTTCAGTACCCTATTCACTTATGCCATGTGAACAACAGTACTCATTACTACAGTTCTTGGAAGAAAAGTAAGCAAACAGAAATGAAAACTCATTGCTAAGTGTCAGTTCAGGATGTTTACAGAGAAAAATGTGACCTTAAGGACTTTCAGTACTTTCCCCTTTCCCCACTTTCAGATAACATCTTGTAGTGACAGACTAGGTCAATAAAGATTTTCCAGGCCAGATCCATCCCTTATATTAAGTTCGGAAGCAAAGAGTAAAGTGTTTTTAGATAATATATTTGTCCACAACTGCAGTCTGCTTGAGGGAAGCAGGAAAAATACGTGGTTATGCGACAGATCACATGTATGGGCAGGCCACACAGCACTAGATCATGCCAATGTCAGAGCAGAGTCATGAAAACAGCAGCTATTTATACTGCATTAAAGTAAAATCTTATGTATTTTGTTATAGAACATCATTAGAATTCTCTAAATATGTGATGGGTTCTTCTGGAAGAAAAATACCTTTTAGCAATGAATTACATGCAGAATGCTCAACTGTTAGAAAAGCAGGTCAGCCACCAAATCACACTTACAGCATGTAAAGAAACCTTTGCTTTATAAAGCACAGCAACATTAAGTTTCACATAACAGTGCATATTTAACCAAGATCAGTGACAAAAATCTACAAAAAGCAATGCTTGTTAATCCCAACTTGAACTTTTTATATTGCTTTACACAAGATATTCTCCCTATTCAAAAGGAAGTGTGTTGCACATGCAGAAGTCAGAAATAATAGCTTTTCTCCTCCCTTTTGTTCTTTGGTTAATAAAAAATGCAAAGCAATTAAGCATGTTTCTTACCAGTGCTCATGGAAGTCAAATGAAACATAGGTCAAATTTGCATTATTGTACAGAAGAACTTGTTTAAGGTAAGCGTCTCCAATAATCTTCTCTCTGCCTGTCTGATCCACCAGATTAATAATGACCTGTTCAGAAATGTAGATTTAACACTTGCTACCCTTTGCAATGTGACTCATATAATGCTGTAAGTAGTACAAGAGTCAAAAAAAGATTTGTGATAAGCTATTGTCTTTGATAAGTTGTACTTGAGATCAAATAAGTTCTAGACATTAGCTGAACGTTAGCACAAGAGCTATAAAATGCTAAGGACAGGTATATAAAAGTAGGCTTAAACATCTTTGCAAGTTACCACACCTGTCAGGTAACTCTAAACTGAGATAAGATTCTATTTACGTAGCATCATTCCGGTAATCACAAGAAGCATGCAAAAAACTTTTTGTGAGCTATTTCACCATGTCACACCCACCTGCTTTTTGTAATTTTTCAGCTGTTCCTCAAAATGTGCACGAAAACAGGACACTGTTTCATTTTCACCTACAAAGCAGAGCAGTCTTAGACAAAAACAGTCTGTTCAGCAGTAAGTTCTCTTTGAAGAATTAATTCATACTCAAATCAATACTCAAAGATAGCCTTGCTTAAAAACAGCACAATACATTCTACAGAATTACTTTTGCGGTCCATCATGAGTTCTATCAGCTCCAACACTGCTGTTCTACTACTACATTTTATTTGAAAAATCATTCTTCAAGTTTGCTTTCTTTTGCCTTTGAGTTAAGAGCAGGGTGGTGTGGAAGAAACTCTGATTTTGAATTATTCCACTTAAAAACTCACTCTTGTCCAGACGGGGCCGTGGGTTATATCTATATCCAACTTGGCTCCAGAAAACAGGCACAGAGCCTCTTGTTTGTACAAACGAAAGAGTATGATTATGGACATGAATCAGTTGCTCTGTCTCAACATAATTTGCCACATTTCCATTTTTATCAACACCTCTTCGCTTATACCGCATTCCTAGGAAGAACAAGAATAACAATCAGTTCACATTTTAAGTATTAAAATGGCTAAATCCTACATTACTACTTTTTTTTTTTTCCCTTCCCATCCCAACTCTAAAAATAAAAATAAAGGAACTTCAGTCAAAGCCAATGATCAATGGCAAGAGTTTGTCTTGTAGGTTTCCAATTTAAGCGCTCTTTATCAAGATAGAAATTCTTCTCAAAACTATCACTCCCAAGGATACATTTGATGCACAATAGAGACTTCCGAAGCTTAGTTTCAGTAGCTGCTCTCCTATAAGTAGAGATGGGTACATTTCTTTACCAGCTCTGTGCCGACTCCGTCGTGAAATAAGCACCACGAGGAACGTTGGATGAACATCATCTACACAAGTTGATTCCTGAGGTGGCGTTTCAGGACTGCTCTTCTCATCATCAGAAGATTCACTGTAGTTGACTACAAGTTCTTCAATCTGCACAAATCCTTGTATGATGGGCATAATCCAGAAGTCCACTTCAGTATTCTGAAGGTTACCAAAAAAAAAAAAAAAAAAATCACATTACATTCCTGTTGGTTCTACATTGTCATGTCCATTATTTCTCCCATTTCTCATTTATATACAGCTGCTTCACATCCCCTTCAAGTTTTAAAGAAGCTTTTGTCATATCTTTGTCTTATTTCTGTAAAAGGTATCAGCATTTTTCCCTGTTAGTTGGAGGACTTTTAAACTAGGAATAAGATAAAGAAAGCAACTTAAGATTTTTTTTCCTCCTGTGGAAATGAAGCAAGATAGAACAAGGCTAAGCAGAAATTTTTTAACAAATGAAGACAGATACAATACATACAGAAAGGTGTCTGCTAGCATCTTTAAAAGAACCTATTACTTGGCCTAACCTCAAATGGACGAAGTAGTTACAGTTCACTATTTTATCCAGGAGACCGTATGCTGAAGAAAAAGAAATAAAGTATAGAATCATAGAATCCTAGAATCACAAGGTTGGAAAGGACCTGCAAGATCATCCAACCACAAGTAGTTACTGTATGTCTCTCTTCAATTCTGTTCATTGGTCAGGAAACCTCATCAGCTTTATCTGCTCTGAAAAGAAGTTCAAAATAACGTGTTCCACACTACTGTTTATGCTTATCAGCTATTCTTTGCAAGGACAAAAGCAGTATTCTCCACTTCAGGAGATAAAAATCATTCCATCATTTAAATAAGAAAAGCTTTAGAATAGATCTGAAGTTTACATTCACACAACAGCACAAACTGGCATATCACAGCTTATTCTGCATTGTTTATTAAAATAAGCCACCTAAGGTGAGTTTATTTGTTAACTAGCACGGAACATGGGCTAACGAAAGTTTGTCTGGAGGAAGAAGGGAGCATCACTTGCCTGGTAGGTCAGTTGCAGAAGGCCAGCCCTGATTGTGACCAGTCTAAACATGTTTTTAAGTCAACTTCTATGTGGCCTTAAAATACACATTGTAACTGAAATTCTTTTTAGAAGTAGTACTTACAAAAAACAGCTTTTGTTAGAAATAACTTACATCAGTGACGATAAGATCTTCAATCATGTGTTTGTTCCAAAAGAATCTGTCATCAACCTGTTTAAAACAGAGGCATTTTTTGCAACAGTATTCAGAAATACTCCTAGCAAAGACACCAACATTATTGACCACAACTGCACGTACAAGTTCAGCATTCACTGCTTTTGAATATAACAGCTCAATTCAGAGCACGCTGCTAGAAACTTTTACTTCATTCTCACGCATTGAATCCAGCAATAGGGCAAAATCTTCAGTTACTGTAGACCGTGCTACCTGAGGGTGTGATGAGTCAAGTTTTGACCAGCAATTTTTCCATTATGTGTGCAGTTCATGATGTAGAACACTTACTTTTCGCCAGAGTGGCAAGTCGGTTTTCTCACACGCACTCTGTCTCTGCACAGAATTTGTTAGATCATAGGTAAGGCTGTAGTAAAAAGAATCTGAATCCATGAACATTTTGAATAATTCCTCCAACAGTCTCTTCTCCAACCTCTCTTTCTCTTTGCTTTCTTTAATCTGAAAGGAAAGTAATGGCTTTATGTCTTATCAAAAGAAGATTCTAGCCACATTTGCAAAATATCATTTCTAAACTTGTGAAACATTTTCTCATTCTCTGTTCTAATCTTAATATTCTTTAGATTTTTCAAATCCAAACAACAGTGTCAGAAGTGTTGAGTTTGTTGGGTCTTTTTTTTTCTTCAAGATGGTATGAGGTTCTCTGAGAAATGGTGTGCCAAAATTTGTCTAGCTTTATGATAGTACATATACATGCAGAGCATCTTGCAGAAGTTTAGAAACCCACTAGAAACAAGTCTGGGTAAGATGACATTTCATTAGAAAATGCTCAGCAATTATATGGTTACAAAATATAAAAATAGAAGAGCAACAGTGAAGTAATAAGAAATGAAATCAAGCTTAAGACAAGGTAGATATACATTTTAATCCTACAGAATCTCTTTGCAGGTCTTACTTCCACTTACTACTTGATTACCCATCCATCATAACATCTGAGTTACCAAATAAACATTTTGGAAGGAAAATAAAATAAAATAAAAATAATCAGTAAAAAGCCTTACCTTTTTTTTATTTGGAGCAGATACATTTGATTTAATTTGTGTAAGAGTCTTCAGCAGAAACTTTGAGTCATCTGGGGACTGCGTAATCTTCTCTGGCTTGTTTATTCCAAAATGGTGCTTTTTACAAAGCTAAGTAATAATGAGATTGAATTAAAATCAATATATACTCTGCATAAAATCCAATGAAATTTTAATTAAAGTCTACGAAGTCCACAGACTTGGGGAAGAAGCTTTGTAACACAGGAGGAATGTACAGATTTCCATCTACAGCATAATTCTCTTCCTCCTTTTTAAAAAGCTATTTTCCCCTGTGATTGTTTGTCTGCTTCCATTTTACATTAGCTGAGTATCCAGACCCACCTCAACTTATTACCAAACCTTTAAAGTGAATTAGTATTATTCAGTTGAATGCTTTTAACCATTCACTTTTTGGAGAAAAAAAAAAACCCACAAAACTTACACAATGTTTAAAGCAAGGATTTCCCTTGAAGCCAACTCATGGAATTAACATCCCATAGCAAGATGGAAACAAGAACATCCATGAAAAAGTATATGCTCTTCTGATTCAGAAAAAAACATGTTCTCCTTGCAAAAGGCAAACACATGAAGTCCTATGGATATTCAAATGATCTGAGGAGCAGCTGAGTTGAAGGCACACTGGAGATCTGAATGTTTACACAGGTTTCTACATACAGAAACATCTAGCGGATGCATACAGCCAGTGTGCATCACTGTAAAGTGATGGGCTTTACTGAAAATCCTGCCACCTTCATACTTAAGAGGTGGTCAGCAGAACGTGTTTGGTTTTTTAAAAACGAAAAAAAAGGAAAGCCAGTATATTGAAGATACTCATACCTCCAATTCCAGATCCTGAGGTTCTGTTTCAGAAAGTGGAATCACTGCAACCTTTGTTATTTTGTACACCTCGTGATCTCCTGGAAGTTTGCCAATCAATGCTTTCTGACGAATTAGAAGTAGCCACCATGGTAAATCTGGAGAAAGATTAGTAAAGCCTTACTGTAAAGTTATTTACTTCAATTAACCTGTCAAATTTTTTTCTCACAGTGTAAAATCCCCTGCCAGGAATTAATTGATGAGAAGAATCCAGTGAATGACGATTTGCTGCTGCCACGTTTTGCCTCTGCACATTACAAGAACAAATCATCTCCTGAAAAGATTACTTATTCTCACAAAGAGGAAGCGTAGTTGCCATCAGTGAAGCAGAGAGACATTTTCCACAGACATCCATCAAAGGTAAAATTACCTCTAGGATGACGGGCATCCCCAACATTCCAAGTGGCAGCACAACTTGAAATGAACGGCTGGATCTCACCAGGCAGCAAGCTATGCTTTTCCCTTCATAACTTCTCTTGCGGAGAAAAACAGAAGACAGACTACTTCTCCCACCTGAGTTTAAGTGGAGAGGTCCTATGCAAGCATTAAAAGCTTGCTGCCATAGACCGATATGCTTCCACAACTGACAGTTCACAGTATTGTGCTTTGAAAAATATCTATATTCCATATGCTTTACCTATATTCTATATGCTTTATCTAGTCTGATTGCCTTGCACAGTAAATTCTATATCCAGTTTAAGGCCCTGAGTTCCTCAGGGGAAAAAAAAAAAAGTGTTAAGTTACAGTAAATTCTCAATGTACTTTCGGCTTAGAATCAAAGCTTCCAAGTTAAAAGCATCTTTCCAATAACAGCAGTTCAATCTTTAATGTTTCTGCCCAAAGCAGATGATGTGTTTCAGCAACAGTTTGCTCATCTAAAAAACACGTGCTGTGACAACACACTGTTTCAATTGTGTATCACCATCTTTGGAATAATATCAGCCTGTAATACAAGGAGCACCATGCTTTTGTAAATTACAGTTTCCCAAAAGTACAAATGTGCTCTGACAACCAGGGAAGGAGGATATGAAGTCATGCACTGATTGTTCAGTTACACCAACTTCCAAGAGCATTTCTGCACTACTTCCTGAGCACAGAATCAAAACCATCACCTCTGGAGTCACAGAGGTGGTTCAGGTTGGCAGGGAACTCAGGATGTCATCCTGCTCTAATAGAGGAAGCTTTGAGGTTAGACCACATTTTTCCACACTGTCACATAATCACAGCCTCCTAAAAAATGAGTTAACTGCACAAATGATGGTCAATGGATAAAAAACAAGGACATGAGAATGAGAGTGGACACCAGCAAAAAGGTTATCCTTACTGACAGCAGGTGTGAAAGAGCTGTTTAGTACACATACAAGCAACATGACTGACAACCACTCTTGCCTTCAGCTTGACACCTCATAACCATAAGGTAATAAGGTGAAAGTAATAAATGTGAGTTTTTTATACTTTTATCTGTAAAGTAGCTCTAGGTTTTTTAGATTGTTTTCTACTGGGCAGAACAATCAGGTTTCTGCAAATCCAGTTCAATCCAAGCTTAACACAGGGGTAGAAAACACAGCATCCAGGCATTCTCAGTGAACACTATACTCTCATTTATTCTCCCTTACGGAGGTTTAACCACACAATTCAAATCTATGAAGAGATCAGCATGTCAACAAATAAAACAGATTTGTAAAGAAAGGATACCATCTAAATCTCAAGCAAAATAATCAGAATGACACCATTACAAAAAATTAAAAAAAAGGTATCTCATATTGCCTTAATAGCAGTAAACAAGAACTCAACACAGCCAAGTGAGTTCTGTTACCTTTGAGTGCATTTTTTTAATGAAGACATGGTTATCTTGGCATTTGTTTCAAAACTCCATTTATATTACAGCCACAGCTGGAACGTTAAAAAATAAAAAAAAGTAACAACAGGAGTTTCCTGGCAGGCCAAAAGAAAACAGGCAAGAATCAAGGTATGCAGATAAAAAATGCCCCCAATTAAAAACTACAGCAACAACCACAGAAACTCAGTGTAATTGCCAGGAATGTCCAGATAAGAGTAGTGCTTCTACAGTTTGAAAAGATAGTTATGTAAAACTTTTTCATTAAGAACAGAAGGCTAAAGCTACATGTCCTTCCATAAGCTGCATGTGTTAGGTCATCCACCAAGATCCCAAGGTTTGTTTTTGTTGCTTTTCTTTTTAAAACCGTATTATGAACTATGGCAGAGCAGCAACAATTGATGTAAAGCACTGTATCTAAAGTAAGCCATCACCTCTCATTCCTCACTGAAAGAGGAATTTAGCTCTGCTTTTGCTTTACTGCCAGCACACCACTGCTGTGTAATTTATTTTCTAACGTTTCTCAAAGCATTTCATTTCCCCAAGTGCCTTTTAGCAATGATTAGTCTTAAACTGTGCGTAAGTTTAATACAAGTGACACTTCTTGCAAGTATTTTGATCCTAACAAAAAAATACTATGGTATCATTTTCTATTTGCTAATTTAAGAAGATGAGATGAAAGCCAAGAAAATGTTTTAAAATTGTTGACTGGATTAAGTTAGAGGCAGTAGCAGTTGCACTTCAGTGATGGTATTTCAGATGCTGAACCACAGGTCTCAGTGGCATGGCAACAAAAGAGCTTTCCCTTCCTGGAGACAGGGAGGGAAGTATTTCACTTCCTTTTTGCTTACAGAGTCTAAGGAAACTTGACAGTAACGTTTTATTCAGGTCTTAATCAACCCACATAAGAAAACCAAACTGATAAGGGTGCATACATTAAACTGCATTTTAATTACAAGATAAAGAAATGTTTGATTGCAGTGTGGAGTTATGAGGAATTCTGGCACTAAGAAGTCCAGCACTGGTTATAGTTTGATATATGCCATTAACTCTGAGCATATTCTAATAAATGTTTGATTAACTAATCTCTAATCAAAACTGATTAGAACTTTTACATGGGATCTTCCACCACTGAAAAAAAAAAAACAAAAAACACGTGGACTAGCAAACAACAGCACTAGTAGTAACTTCAGTGGTCAGAAGCCAAAGTCATACTAACAAAGTGAAGGAAATCAAAATTGCTAAAGCAGATCAGCGAATCTCAACTAAGAATTTGATTCCAGGCTACCATTACCACTTCAGTGGTAAAAGTAGCTACTTTCACTACTAACAAGAAATATGCTCTAGTCATGTATTGGAATTTCTGCTAAAGGAATTTGAATGGTTATATTTTGTACATACATAAATAAACTGGACAACAAAACATTATTAATATTCTGTAATTGATAGCATGTCTATGCAATAAATGTTCTTCCTAAATAGAGGCAAGCACATGCACATACTATTCTAATGATGCATACCAAGAAAATGTGCAATGTTACACTTCACACATTATCTTCATAATATATCCTGAATCCCCTCCCATTTGTATTCTTATTTTCAACCCATATTTTCTCATAAGTCATCCTGGGATAGGCCAACAGAGGGTAAGAGACCACATCCCAGTATTCAAGGTGTTTTTTCCTTCCTTAAAAACCATCTTATTGTTTAAGGAACTTCAGTACTAGGGAAGAAGCAAACTATAACTTAAGTAGATTTTATCTTAATTGAGCGCACAATTATGTCCAGACGTACAATTGATTCTCTCAAGCAAAAAAAATGTTTCAAAGAATTAAAAAGGACAACCACGCAATATTGGCTGGTTTCTCACCAGACTGCTTCCCTGCCAAGAAACCTTTCCTACACATTCTTCTGTGCTAGGCCAGCAATAAAGGCAGAAGATTTAAAGTAAATTAAATCTCATCCCTAGTTACAGCAATTTGGCAGATTCCAATGCTAAATTAAGAACATCCCTGTAGTCAGTTTTAGGTTATTTCAAGGTCACTTCAGCATTACTCCAGCATTCTTGCATTAAGTGGATCTTTTGAGAACATGTAAGGATCTGTGTCTTGGATAGGGAATATGGGCTTTGGGCTTACTGACAGCTTAATAGCATACTGGCAGCAACTTTCATTCTTAAGAAAGTATTTAAAGTTTACAGTATTAGTCAATAATCACAGAATCACAGAATTGTAGGGGTTGGAAGGGACCTCCAGAGATCATCGAGTCCAACCCCCTGCCAAAGCAGGTTCCCTACAGCAGGTCACACAGGTAGGCATCCAGGCAGGTCTTGAACATCTCCAGAGAAGGAGACTCCACAACCTCCCTGGGCAGCCTGTTCCACCTAAGATGCTCAGCAGGACAATCCCATAAAGGAACCTAATTATCCAAGAGTTCAAAATAAGTTTTCTGATCTTTCTTGTCCAGGTGAAGGAGATAGGGAAAGAAAAAGGGAAGAAATCAGAGCAACAGGTCCTCCTGATCCTGCTGACACAAGTGAGGTTTGGAAGAAAAGTATTTCATCCAGCTTGCACTGCCCAGGACTCTTACCAAGTATGGAAATAACGGTCCAGCACTTAAATATTTATACAATTCTTACTGATAAAGTTTCCAGGTGACAAAGATTGATACACAAATAAGTAATGAAGACAGTTACTGTTACAGTGTTAGATGACTCAGCTGGAGGACTACATAGAACTATACCTGAACATAATCAAGTGACAGTTCATTGACAATAACTGGTTTAAAAAGACCTACTTAGGCCGTTTCAGTCAGTTCTCCTATTTTGACTACAGTGCAATGAGGATTCTCTCTTAGTGGCTGCCCACTAGACAGCTACATCATTAAAGGTCTCAACATGCACGAGAACAGACCATAAGCACTTTGTGTGTTATTTAAAAAAAGGCAAAGAAACAAAACGCTAGCACTTGCCTAAGCAGCAACTGGATGGAGTGCCCGGGTGGGCATAATTGACAGAGTAGCTGTAAAAAACATATGGAAAGATATCAGGCTTATTACCTGATAACCTTAATTTACCTGACAACAGCAAGCTGGCACTTTAACAAATGTCACATGCTGGGGATAGTCTCATTGCAGCTTTCATAAGCAGAATTGTCTCACAGTAAGCATACATGCAAGAATATTCAGTTGCCATGATACAGGAGAACTTTCAGAAAGCATGTATCAGGGTCTCTCCCTTGAAAGGCTTTGATGTGAGAGTCCCTAAAGAGAAGGGGGAGGCCTTTGTGTATGAGAATAGTTTATTAACAAACACAAACATGTCAAAAGCAAGCATGAAGCATTTTCCCACAGCAGGAAAAAAAGGTCATTACTGGAGTTCAGCAATCGTTCATCTGTTTATTATGGACAGCACACACTGAACAGCACAAGCTGCCTGGATGAGAAGAGAGTGTCAGAGAAAGGCAGAGTCTGAACCACCTCGTATCATCAGATCAGAAAGAACTGCTGAACAGATCTGCAGAAGGAGGACAGAAAAATATCAGGTGGAAGTCAAAGAAGATGAAGCGATGCAACTGGAAAGAGGAAATGGCCAAAAGCTTTATGAAAAAAGAAAGGCTCTGAACTGTTCTCTCAGAAGTGAGACCTAGTGGTTACGGTAACTATGGAGCCAGCCACTTCCCAGAACTAAATCCATCATACCCTCACAGCCTGTTTTCTTTCTTCCTCTACTGTTAGAGTGCCTCTGCTATCTTGACTCAGCTGTTCCTGTGTGACAAACATCTGATGCATTTCAGCACTCAATCCATCCTGGCATCTTGGAACACACTTGAAACTTTACCTGCATTTACCTGCATCTATTCAAGAATGACATGAAATACATGGTTTACTAAAAGGACAGCACATAGAAAATGAATTAGAGTTTATGGCTAGCTTTTCTATCTGACAGTAAGTAGACATTCAGAGCTCTAAAAGATCCTTTCTAGTTAACACTGGTTTATTCAATCATAAACAAGTTTCCAAATGTTTCTTTTACGTTTAAATATGTTTCAGTAGTAACCACCCTCAATGCACTTAATTGACAAAAAATCATATTTTCAGATATTGAAAAAAAACTTCCGTTCAGTATTACTAATGCTGCAAAGCACTTTTTTAAAATTGTGCAAAAATTAAATGAGTATCTCACATGGAGCCTCAGGTGGAACTTCAGGTACTGACTTTTATTCTTTGTGGATGCAGTCCTCTACTTTTACAAGACAATTTAAAAAAAAAAAAAAAAAAAAAACTATGCACCAGAAAGAGGAATTTGCATGCCACAACTAAAATATAAATGCTTTGATGAGTTCACATAGTTGGGAAGTTCTACACCATTGCAGAGAACACTACATAATCCACTTGAGTTACGCAGTTCTATTTACAGTATCAGTGCCTTTAAAACAAATTGAGCAGTATAAATAAAGCAATATAAAATAAAATGCCACATACCCGTATGAAGCTGGACTTTACCAATGACTCCTTCTACCAGGCCCAGGCAAATAGGATTCCATGCCAAAAGAAGATCAGTAGCTGAAAAAAAATAACAATAATAATAATGCATATTTTGTAGTAAACTTAGCTGGACAGTCAAGCCAGCACATCATTCTTTCTGCTTTCCCCACTCAGATGATAGAAAATATACTATGACTCCCATAACAAGAGTAAGATACATAAGCTGTTCAATTTTTGCTTGCTAATAAGTAGCTATTTTAATTAATTGACCAAATGATTCCTTCTGTTTATAGTTCTACTCCTTATCCTTCCTGGTTATTTCAGAAAAAAACTATAAGAGTGTTTTCAGCTACCTAATTCAGTTTAATGGATGTTTAGTTCTCCTAATATCCACTGGAATTCACAACTTAACTGAAACTTTACATGGTCGTAGTGAAATTAAATACAGGTCATTAAGCTGCTAACGTAGCCCCAAGAAGACCAAGCAGATGTTAACACTCAGCTTCAGCTCTGTCGTATCTGCCCAGCTACTATTCATTCCACAACATTTTTCTATTTACATATAGATGCACATTTTCTTTTGGAATAATACTGAAGTATATAGGCTTCATGGTTTCTAAGAAACCATATTAAGAAGTGCCAACGAACCACAGAGGAAGTATAAAAGCAAACAGGAAGGCAACGCTACCACCTTCATCATTTGCAAAAGGTATTCATCTCAGCATGCATTCAAACTACTGTTAGATGGAAGTCAGTAAGACAGTATCAGTGTGAAAAGCATTTGATGGTAACAAGATGCTAATATTCACTTAGAGTTTCTAACAGCAGTGTAATACCTGTAAAGTTCAATAATGTGGCAAAAGAAATTTCAGAATTTTAGCTTAAGTCATTAAAAACAATATCCGTGTGGGAAAGCTGAGGTTTTCTATTCCAATAGTTTGATATTAGCTCAAGGGAGGAAGTTTCTCCAGTTTACATGTAGGAAAGTTACGTATCTTAGATCCCATATGTAAATATTTTCAAGAGCAGACTGACATAACATCCCAAGATAAAGAGACCAATCATCCACCCACACCTTACTCACAAGAACTGAGCTCCTCCTTTAAATCTGCAGATAACAACCAATGGTATTTTATTATTTTTAAACACAGTTATTTTTAAATGCTGTATTCTCCTTGAAACTTATTCACAACTGAGACTGCTGTTCCAAGAATGCAGATTTATTCTGAGCTTTCAGTTTAACACATTTCATAGTAAACCAGACCACATTAGTTTAATCACAGAATGCAAGTATTTATATGAGACAGAGAAGTCAGCATAGATCTGAACTTATTTAAAAGGAGTTTTCTGCACCATGCTTTCACAAAAAAAAGCAGGAACTAAGTGCATAGGCTATCAAGATTTCAAGATGTTTGCAGGAGGCAGTACAAAGTTGTGGTTAATATATGCAACTAGGCTGTGCCATGTAATGGTAGATACGTGCAGAAAAACACCTGATTGTTCCTGTTTTACTGTGAGAGCACTAGAGACAGTGACTTGGTACTGGAGCCAGTATAAGAGAAGTGAATCATGCCATAACTTAAGTTCCTAAGGAGACTAAAATAGATGAGCACAAGAAACCGTGCAGAACCGTGCATCCCTGTGAACAGGGATTTATGCTCAAGCCTCTCTGAAGTGATTCAAACTCATTATGTTTCTATACACTGAATATCTTTTCCTTATATAAAACACATTCAAGTATCACCTGAGCTCTTCATCTCAGAGTTTCAGTTCAAATAATGCACAGGAGCATCTTTGTGCTGAGTAGATATGAGCTTACAGGTAAGAGGCACAAGGAGTCATCCCTGCTCCCAAGTTTTTCACCACCTTCCCCAGCTCAGCAACACATCCTGAGTTTCACCTTCACCTCAAGAATCTTGTAGAGCTATATTTCAAATTTAATCTATTTTTGCAATCTTGGACACTTGCAATTTACTTCATCCGTGTGCCAATGAGAGATAAAAAAAACAGACACAAGCAGATAAAAAAACTAATAAGCCAGGCACATACAGCAGTACTGGTAGCAATTTAAAGGATTCAAATCACTTCATATTTACCATAGCTACTACAGAAATAAAAATCTGAATACTATCCAGGTCTCTTTAAGCCATTTGTTTCCTGCTATGACAAGATATATTAAGAACAAAATCATTAAGGTTGGAAAAGACCATTATAATCATCTGGTCCATCAACCTGACCTGGCCATGTCCACTGACCACATTCCTCAGTGCCATATATTTATGTTGCTTGTAAACTCCCAGGAACAGTGACTCCATCACTTCCCTGGGCAGCCTGTTCCAATACCTCATTACTCTTCTTGAGCCAAATTTTTTCCTAATAGTCAAACTGTTAGTAGGAAAGCTGTCAATGGTGAGTTTGTTCCAATAATGCACAAAAATGGGAAAAAATGTTTAAAAAGATTTACTTGTAATTACAGGTATAAGGAAATGACAGTTTACACTTGCCCACCAACAGAAAGATGTAAAGAAACTGATACTGGGGACTGTAAAACAAAAAGGTTTTTAAAGGAGCCTTCATTTTCATGCCTGAAACTTCAGCAGGAACGTTTCTCCCATGTAGGGCAGAGAATGAGAACTGACCAAACTTTAACTCCTGTGTTCACTTACAGCATAGCCAAGCTTTGGAAAAATAGGAGCTATTGGGAGTCAAATATACATCACACTGAGACCTCAAAAGGTAGCAAATACAGATCCACAAGCTGGGAAGCAATGACTTGAAATAAACCTGACTATCAAACTACATCAGTGAAGGCATGAAAGCCAACTGTTCCCAGGGAGTTGTGACATGGTGGGAGGAAAAGCCACATATTTAGCAACGTTTGAGGAGAATGACGTGTTTCCTGCAGCATCCAGCAAAGTTTAGCTATAAAGAACTCTTACAGAAGAAATGCATGTAGGCTATGGAAAAAAAAACAATTGTGGAATCACACTGTTTGATGACAGTATCACAAGATTTTTTTTATTTTTTTATTTTTTTTTAATAAAAAGAATCTTCTAAAAGAATGTATGTGTGACAGCACAGAAGCAGGCAGCTCAACATTGTTCTAACCAATAAAACACATCTGTTTTGACATTCTGACTAGAATGTATTTACTAGTTAGAGCTCCAGTTCCCAAATGATGGTGTCCTCTGGACTCAGAGCCAACAGCCAGCCATGTTGAATAAATATAACTAAAATAAGCACTGATACGAGCTTGCTGCTCTAGAGAAGTACACTCTGATGTACCTACATAAGGTAGATGAACCAAATTATTCAGCAGTTCCCCCTACCTCATCCTCCAATAAAAGAGTACAGGCCTTCATGTTGAGTGCAGTCGTGCTTATTCAGCTTCAGACAAAGCAGCTCTCAAGCTTATGAATAGTACTGCAAGATTGTCCAAGACTGTTTGCTGTAATTTAACTTGCTGCCCAGCAGTTCTGGCAGCAGCTATTCCTTTAGCCACCATCATGGGTTCTTAAAATTAAAGCAAAAGTTACATGGTTATGAAAGAATTTTAAATATACCCAAAAAAGTTAAATGCAAGCCTGTAAGATTAGTTTAATTATGACATGCAGTAAAATTTAAGAGGCAACAGAAGTTGGTAGATAGCAATACATGTTACAGAAGATGTTCAAGTCTTTCTACAGCCAAGAAAGAAGCAGTCATACCAAAAATAAGCAAATGCTCAGATAAAGTTTCCTCTTAGCATACACAAAAAAACATCTGAAAATATTTGAATACTGAATACCGAAGCCATACAACAGCAAGCATGAATTTATTTTCTTTTTTATTTTCCAAAAGTCTCTATCAGTAAGCATTACCTACCACGGTGCTCAATCGAGCAAAGCACTGGAATACTGTCTGTACCCAAACACAATCAAAGTAGCCATTGTCCACCAAACTAAAAAGTTAACTGTACAGAAAAGTCCACAGCAGCAGTGAGCTAAGCCAGGTGGAACATCTTCCCCTGCTCAGGGAGTTTGTGGTGCTCTCGGTCAGCTTCAATTTAAAGCCCTGCCAGGTTTGATAAGCCTTAGCACATGCACTTAATACTTTGGGACAGAAACCTGGTACACAAATACATACCTTTAAGTATAGGATTTCCCATTCTTTCCCTTACCCCAAATAAATTCAAGTTATTGGAAAAAAAATTGGCTCTTTTTGCTGATTGCTGTCTGAGATTAGTGATAACAAAGCATACATTTACTCTCCACAGTGACTGCATCAGCATTGTAATCACAGCACAATAGGACTTCCACCACAAACACAGAACAAAACCAGCTCTGATGTGATTATTTCCACATCAGCTCTCTGAACTTACCAGCAGCGATGCAAAGGCAAAAACATCAGATAAAGCTTCTTGAACTGTTTGTGTTTATACAAGCATAACCCTGGGAAAGGCGATATAAAAGCAACTTGGAAGACTGTCAAAAGCCAAAACTGCTTTCCAGCTCTCTCCCCATTCTATGCCCAGCAGATTCTATCCAAGGTCAGGCACGAGCTCTGACAAGGAAACAAACCACTGCTTTGGGACAAGACACTGCTCAGCAGCAAATGGCTACTGCCCAGTCTGATGGGCTTGGGGAGGCAATCAGCCTCCCTCAGGCAGGAGGCAGGAAATTAAGAAAAAGATTTCATTTAGAATCCCTTGGATCCAGCCCTTACCACTGAGCTGCTGTCAGGTTCAATCCATCAGATAACTACAGCCATTTATCTTCCAATTTCGCTGGAAATCAGGCAGATACTTCACAAACACTGGGGAATTTCAAGGAATGGACCTCAGCTAGGATGTGTTCTGCCAGTGTACTCAGTATGAAAACCAAGTGCCACTGAACTTTAAGCTCAATTTATGCATGCTTATAGGAGCTCCATGTTTATATAAATAAGCATGAACTGTATCAAGACAAATATACAAACATATTCAAAAATTCTTCCCATGGCCTGGCAGGGTAGCAATTCTCACAGCCACTTTCAGCATTCAATAAAAGCAGCAGATACTTATATATGAAAAGAAAGAGCTCAGAAGCAACCTATTGAAAATATTCAAAGTAAGTTTTCCAGCCCTGCTAATACAGCACCAGACACCTGAGGAGTTAATTTTATTAAAATTGCTTCAGTTTCTTCCTCCAGTTTTGGTTGCTTCAGATCAAAGGCAACAAGCACCACCCGACCCTCAGGGCTTTTCAAAAGAAACTATTTTCAAGTTCCAGTCAACTTCGAGCAGTGTTCTGAAATACTAGCCAGGATTAAAAGATTACAAGTTAACTGGGAAGACTTAAGAGTATAAAGCATTTCTTAGAAAAGAAGGGCCTCGAGTACTACTTCAGCAAGCAAACTTCAGCTAAGTTCTTACTGGCAGATTCCTAACTTCATGTTTAATTTACTCTAATTGCAGAAAGATGGAGGAGCATTAAGACATTTATTCTTGCAAGTACCAACAACTAATGGTCACAAGGCATTAGCTATATTGACTTGCTTATTTCCCATTTCAAACTTGAAACAAACTATCTCTTCAGCTAATAACTCATTTAAATCATCTTTAATTTGCCATTTAGACTGCTTGCTCAGCCCGTTGTAGACTTGAGCCCCCAGCCACTTAGAATTGAAATGTTCCTCTTTAGCAGAGGAACCAAAGCATCATCATTCATCACCCACTGTAAAAAAAAATCCACAGCTATAGTCTCTTCTAGGAGGATAGTTTTTTTTTCTTTTTTAAATCCCAGCAAGTCTTCCCACTGCTACTCCACCTTACAGCTTTCTTTACACCAGTTCATTCCCCAGTCCCTAACCATGAGAAATATACCATCCCAGCAAGTATTCAATGCATGGCTCAACCATAAGAGCAGAGACACTGCAGAGCACGCATCCATCCCGCTCGTTTTAAAGAAAATGAAGCAGTTCAGTATCCTTGAACATATTCTTTATGCATTTCAAAACTGGACCAGATGAACAGGAACAAATTCACATACCATTCAGGTTGGATAGTGACAGATTTAAAATGAGGGATGTAACAACACAATCTTTATCTTACTGCTGCAAAACATTTTTTTTTAAAAGAGTAAGCAGGATATTAAGCCCAGGAGAAAGGGTGTCATGAAAATGAATCCTTACTACTTGTAAGGATAACGAACACTTCTTTGTACTCTGCTGCAGCTACAAAATTCTGAGTCACCAAACACTGCTTGGGAAACCATAAAAACATAAGGAAAAAAACATTCATTTGCCTAGAAAGCACACATTCAGCACACACACAATCCCTATGCCACCTCATTAAACGTAAACTGAACTTTACATTCACTGAATTCAACCAGTAGCGTCCTTCCACCTTGGAAGGATTTGTTTTGTTCCTCCTTAAGTTGTTCATGAACACCAAATGTGAGGAGCACGTAACCATCCCCATCCAATCCCAGAAAAGGTTTTGTCATTTGAGAATGCAGGCTCCCCTCCCAACCATAAAGAAAGCATCACTTCAATTCATTCCTCACCTGTAAAGTCTCTTGACCCCTCAAAAAGCCCGAGGAGGAAGCAGCTTAGAATAACATAGCAGACTATGCTTCAGTGGCTAAGAACCCTTGACTCTTAAAGTTACTTCTAGCCAAAGGCTAGAAGTTAGAATTAACTGTTCAATCCTCTTTCTTTGATTTTCTCAGCCAGAATGTTTTGCTCAGAAAGCACATTTCTGCATCAGACCATAAGCATTTCAGATAATCATACAGCTGCTAGAAAAGCTTGAATTCCTGCAAAGCAGAGTGTTTCAGGAAGTAACTCTAGCAGTATACATACTTCATAACAACTACTCAAACATCTCTTATGTTGTAGCATACAGACTTTGGAAGTGATTTTCAACTTTATCTTCATCCCTTCATTTAACAAGTCTTCAGGATTGCAAGATGCTCAAGCATTAAAAATAATACCTAAAACACTGAAAGAATACAGTTGGAAAAGCACCAAAATAGAAAAGCATAACCCAAATGCATAGAGCTGGCTGTGAGTGAGCTGAAGCCTTGAGAGAGCATAATGTTGGGACTGCTTCAAGTCATGAATGACCACAACCTCCGTGGAACAGCACTCCATTCAAATGTATTCGGTCCTGCCCGAGAACAATTATGAGATTTTAGAATTACAAACGACAACTGCAAGGGATACTGCAGAAAAAGCTACATTCCCATATTCTGCAGTCCTTAATTCATGTATTTGAATAGGAAGTAAAGAATTTGATGCCATACCAGATAGGCCTTGTTATTGTTTAACAGTAGGGACAAAGTGCTATGCTTTGCTAGGAACAGAGTGACTGTTTAGTCACATGACAACAAGCAGTACATCCCTTAAACATTCCTAGAACACATTTCAGCACAAGGAAATGCCTACAACAGATGAATAGACACGGCAAAAAACCAACAACAAAAAAAAACCCAACAACAGAAGTTATAAATTAAATGATAGCTGCAAAACGTAAATGGCCAGCAGGGACTCCCTCCTAGGCCATGCCACTTCTAAATCTGATTTGAATGCTGATTCTTCTTTAAATCACTGCTGTCACGTTTTATGCCATCTTCTTCAGAATGTTCATAAGATCTTCCTGAGTGCCCCAGCATATTATCAGCAACTAAGGCTTACTGCACTACCCAACAAGAGAACCTGAAAGTACTTTGCTTGAAACTTAATGCTGCTTGTTTCCAGTTTCACAGACACAATGAACATTGTTTCAGGGCTTCCACTGATGTCAGATTTCTTTCTTAAAAAGAAGAGGAAAGTTTTTCAAGTGGAATTTTATTAATTTCAGTTCAACTTTTCAGAAAATAATTCCTGGTTTTATTTTTCAGGGAGTTGAAGTGATTGGAACAAGAATATGCAACTCATTGAGTATTAATACGCATTTATTAAAACAGAGCTTTCGTGAAAGAAGTTAATGCATGATTTCCAAATTGCTCCTTTAGATACACATATATATCCAATTGTTTCTCACCTCTTCTTGATACATGTTCCTATTATTGACTGCCCATGAAGACTCAAGTGCAGCAATTCTGACAACTGAAAGATAAGGATACAGTTAAAATATGACCAGCTGATGGAGATGAAGACCACCAGCTGGAAGCATGAATCCCACTGACAGGAATTAATGCACTGCACAGAAGATTTACAGAGCAGTAAAAAAAACCTGCATGCATCCATCCACATTCCCACCCCTCCCCCCATGTGGGCTCTTTGTTTCCATGTTCTCACAGTAGCAGTTTCTTGGTTAAGATTTTTTTTCCAACTGATATTTATAACAGTAACCAATATTGCTAAATTGTCACTGAAAATAAACTGGTAAAAGCTTTATCTAAAATGGTGGAAAAGTCACTTAATAATCTGTGATCAAATTAGATCACTGCATCAAGATGCTGGGTTTTCAAGGAATACAGGCTGCTAGTTGCAAGTGGGGATTTCTCAGTCAGCATTTCCACATGCATTTTTAGAACAAAATACAGAACGTTCAATGAAGACAGGAGTTTATAGCAAATTTAACACTTATGAATTGAGCTACCAAATTTGTATCTTGTTCTCCAAAACCACTATATTAAGAAACCATGTTTTTGATAATATTAAACATTAATCATGAAACCTCCAGACACTGACAGAAGTGTTTATCTGCAGCTTCAAATTTTTGACATATCTGAGGGAAAAATTACAGCCTGGCAAACTCTGGTTCTGAAGTCTCAATATATAGCTTTAAAAATGAGTTTCTGCAACACACTCAATATTTCATTCAGCTACACTTGAGAGCTGTTCGATAAGACACTGTAGAATTTGCCTCTAAAAGGAAACTTTACACCACTATCCAAGAAGTCCCACAGGTCAAGGGAACTGTTCAGTGGAAGTGCCTCGACACTGCAGGACTCCAGCTGTTGTTGGCATGCAATACAATTTGGAGCAGATGCAAAAGAATGTTTTCGTGCTGTTGGTCCCACTCACATTACAAGGAAATGCCCAAGTGTCCACCAAATCATTTCCTCGTGGCACCCAAGGCCTTCAGAGAGGCATCTTAAGTCTCTCAGTTTAAGATGATAGAGCTTCAACCATTTATTCATAACGATAATTCCATCGTAAAACACCTTATTTTTCAACAGAAAAAAAGCCAAGTGTTTTCATCCTGCCCACTGACACCTGCGCCAGCAACAGCTCCACATCTCAGTCAAGGACAGGGAAGATAGTGCATGAGTCAAAGCAAAGATTTACCCCTAAACACACGTGCAGTGTTGTAATAATGTAAATCCGGCAGCCTGATGTCTCTCCTGTACACTTAACAGTATCAAATGTAATACTGATAATAATAATAATAAAAAAGAATTGCTTTGAAGGAGCACAAGTAGCATATCGTAACCTCAGTACTCAGACCAAAAAGCTTGTTTTATGGATGCAGACCCCTCTTAAATGAAGGGATGCTTCAGTTTGAAATATTTTCATCACAATTAATTCTGCATCTTCACCATTATTTAGTAATTCTAACCTGTAAAGATCAAAGATATCTGATTTCTGCTATCAAATACAAGCCTAAAATACATCTGAATTACAGATCCATTTTAAATGTGGAAAAAAAAAAAAAGCTTTACTCCCCTGTGTAAGCTAACAATTGTCAGCTCACAAGAAACAGCATATGAAGCTTAACAGCTTTTCATTTATTTAAAACCAAAGTCATTCCAGGGAGGGCAGGAACTCCAGCATACCTCTGCATTTGGTCTGGGACAGATTTGACAATTCCAGACGTCCACACGTAAGAAGAAGAGAGGAGAAGACAGGAACAGCCCTGTTACATTCAGCTTCTCCTCTGCCACTAAGATTCAGAAGGAAGCAAAACACGCAACTTGGCACCTCGAGATGTATTTGTTTGCCACCAGGTCAACACGTAGCAGGCATCTTTCAGTCACAGATATAGGTTGACTACATTCTATTAAAGAAAGTGGATAAAACTAAAGGAGATCTTATCTAAACAAAGTAGAAAAATACTCCCATATTGAAGGTTTCACCTCACAGTCAGAAGGTACAAAATTGATGTTTCATACATAAAATAATCAGAGCAGATGAAGACTATGCAGCAGCTTACCCCAGCCCTCATCCTGTTTCCCTTTGTTAGAAGAAGCAAGCAGCAGCAGCAAATTAACTGCTCAGTATTCAAGCCCTATTTCTGGTGGGTTGCATTTAATATATATCAGTTTGACATCTGGTTTGTCACATATGCCACAAGGTATGTTGTGCTGTCAGCTACGAGCACTGAAAGGAAGGAACAGAAGGGGCAGGCGTAAGGGAGAAACAGCCCAGTAACCACTGCAGCTAAAACAAAGTATCAAGAAAACAGCTGGAGGTCCCTAAGGAAATAACCTGTAATAAAGAACTTTCCCAAAGCTGCAACTCTCTTGTGGAATATATTCCATAACACACATTTCTAAGACGTACCACCTTGGGAAGCCTATTTTGCATCAAGAATCTAATTCAGTAGCACTAGCCAGCACACACATCATCCCTCTACTGTGCTCAGAAGGGCTCTGCAGCCTTGAAGCAACTGAAGCATCAACCAGCATCGCAACATCACTCCCTGCATGAAGTCAAGCATGGCCTCCTGCTTCACTAAGGCCTCTGAGCATTTATAGGCACTGGACTTCATATAAAGGAATTTTTCCTCACAGCATTTGACTAGAAGAGAAGAATACCAGAAATTCTAACTAGTAATTTTCCCCATGAGCTCAGTAATGGCTTTGAGGTGTAAGGTAAGTACACACAGCTACGGTGTTAGATGGCATTATGATTTGTGAGTCACTTCAGATTTCATGCTTTCAGAGACACTTAACCTGAAATCTCTTCCCTGATACTCAGAAAAAACACTGTTTGGTAACAAGCTTATCATTAGAAAAGAAATATATTTAAAGAGGTATTGCTTCAGTTGATGATTCACAACCATTTTCAACACACGAAAAACAATACTGTAGCACTAATTTCCTGAATCACTTAATAATACATGAATGCTCATTTGCCTCTAGTTAAGCTCCAGAGGTGAGGCGCATCTTATCACCACCTTACACTTACAAGCAGGTCATGGAATCTGAGCATGCAGTGCCCAGAAGCTGGCTCTGAATAACACCACTTGAATGTCACTCCCACTTCTGGTAGTTGATTCTCTCGCAGGGTGGAGAGGACAGCATCACCGCCCCAGTTTAAGCAGCAATTACTTCGGGCCGTGTTCAGTCTGGCACCACTGCCCAAAGCATCATCAAAGCCAGCACTGCAAGAATTAGAAGTTTTCACCCACTGAGATACTCTCATTCCCTTTTCTACTGATAGCAAGGAATTCAGCATCTTTAAGCATCTTACATAATTCATCTCCACGACAGCAATAAAACCATGCTGTAAAATACACGCTATACTGTGCTGCCAGGAGTAGCCAAGCAAAGCATAAACAGGGTAAGTTGGAAGTAAACAGCAGATCAAAATCTGAGTGCAAGGCATTTAAAGCAGGGCTGAACAACATATTTTGTCACCACGCTGAAAAATAGTAACTGAGGACAGCAAGACACCTAACATAGACTGCAATGCCAAATGATTCAGCTTTCCTGCAAGTGACTCAATTACTGCTTTCACTTCACACAAACACCACCACGAGATATCTTGTAAACGTATGAAGACATCTTTTAACCTTGGGCCAGCCTCAGACTTTGCTTATAGCAAACATTTATCAGTTTACAGGTGTTTCGTCTGGTTGTGCTTTCTCATTTTGGGTTTTTGTTGTTTGGTTGATTTTTGTTTTAATTCAAGTTCTGTCCATGATTTGAAGAGGTCAGAAATAGAGCTTTCAAGACCAGCAAGTTTTTGAACATGCCTTTATGCTTGGGGGATGAGAGCACTACAAAGCTCAGCTTCAGCCCTTTAGACTTCAACTCATCCTATAAAACAATACTTTGCAGGGTTTGCCAGCATTACCTGTTTCAATCCATAGGTGTGCAATGATTAATTTGAACAGCCTTCTGGGGACAGAGTAAAGCCAGTTTCCAAAAACTAGCAGAGACACATACTTAGGTGATAGCCTTTTCCTGGACTATTCAACATGCCAACAAACACAAGTTACAGCTTGTTTTTTTTTAATATGGCACTGACTCATTACACACTAATCTATTTACTCATTGCCACTCAGTGGCCTTGATTATAACCGGTCAAATGGCCTGCTCCAAGGGTCCCCAGCTTTGTCTTAATGCAATCAAGTTACTGATCCAAGAAATTCTTCTGTTACAGAACTATTTCCTTCACATGTTTACTTTCAACATAGCAAGTACAGCACTTAATTCACAGCACTAGAACATACTGAGATCAACCAGAGCCACAGCATTGGAAAAACAAAACTGAAAATCCAGCCAAATAGGAAAGCATGACTAACAAGTGTCAAGCAGACTAGGAGACTTAACTATCACATTACTCTTCGTTAATTGGTGGATCACACACAATAGGGATCACATTCATAGTGACTGAAAATTTAAAGTCACACTGCAGACAGAACCCTGGTGAGCTACACACAGACTGCAGAGCACTGGCAGAGCCCCCATGAAGCTGACGGGCTCCAGGAAATCACAGCAACAGCTGCGTGACAACAAGTCTGAAAGCTTGGGTTTACATCAATCACAACAGCATCCAGAATTACAGTTTTACACATTTATGTTTTTGTTACTTTTACATAAAAGCAAGAGCTTTTATGACAATACACAAGATGATAATTATAGCTATCTGAGCTTCTGTGAAAACATCCATTCATCGACTAGCAGTTTGCTAGCTCAACATCACCAAGTATTTTGTAAACGTGATTTATAAATTTAAGTTCTGCCAGACCTTCCCCCTGAGCAGAAAAGCAGTCAGCCACGTTACACCGAGACAGACCTCAATATTATCTGAGAGATGTG
Organism: Centrocercus urophasianus; assembly: GCF_019232065.1. NCBI lineage: Eukaryota > Metazoa > Chordata > Aves > Galliformes > Phasianidae > Centrocercus > Centrocercus urophasianus. The sequence continues at coordinate 5,055,721 of NW_024884722.1, forward strand.
AATGAACAGCGCTGACCAGATAAAAGCACCACAAAGCTGGAGCATGAAGACATAACACAAGACAGACCGGTACAAAAAAGCAGCACTGTTGATAAAACACATAGAGACATCCAATCCTACCATTAATCTAAGTCAATTCCAGCCTTGTGAAAGCTCATTAAGCACACCATACTGAGCCAGCTGCGGCCATATACGTGCCTATGTGGCTTTTTCAGCCTAGTCGCAGAGAGCTGTGAGTAATGCCATACGTTTGGTGGAATACGCGGTGACCAGGGCTATTTCCAGACTTTAAGCAGGAGATGTAGGGAACCGCGGGTCACATCAGCTTCGCACGTTCCCCAAACCAAACGCGCTCCTCGCTTCACACCCTGTCGGTGAGCACGAGGTACCGCTGCCCAGCACCGCTGCAGCGCCTCAGCTGACATAACTCTGTGCCCACAACTTCTGCTCAGCGCAGCCCGAGCCCAACCGAGGCTGGGTTACGCAGTCCCTAGAAACGTTCGCGAGCCATTTACTGCAGCGGCTGTACTCGTCCAGTTTCTCCTAGAAGAGAAAAGTGCAGAACACCCCTGCGAGCACCATCAGGCACCGCTTACATAAGGCTGACGCCAACGCAAGATAGATGGTCACTGGATCGAGTGATGCTCCGGGGGTGACCAGAGGTACCTCGGCACCGGGTTAAGCGCGCGAAGGAGATCGGCTCATCGGCTCCCCTCGGCTCACCGCACTGCCACCAGCCCGGCCCCCGCCGCCATTCCCAGCGCTCCCCTCAGCGACCGGCCCCCCCCCCCCCCCCCGGCCCTCTTCCCTCACCGCCCCCGAACAGCCGGCACGCAGCCAGCCAGCCAGCCAGCCGCCCTCTCCTCTCCTGCCCTCTCCTGCTCTCTCCTCTCCTCGCGCGCTGCCCTGCGCCGCACCCACCGGCTCTCAGCTGCAGGCTGCCGTCCCTCCGGCTGCACCACAGCGCCCGCTCCCCGCTCTGCAGGATGTAGTGGTCCTTGGCTTGGAACAGCTCCATCTTCGCGCCGCCGCCGTCCTCCTTCACCTTCCCCGCGGATGGGGAGCAGAGGGAGAAGCGCGCTCCCGAGCCGGGCACGCGCGCCGCCCCTCACAGAGCCCGGCGGGTCGCGACGGCTCCGCTCCGGCTCGGGGCGCTTCCTCAGACGGCCGAGAGCGCGGGTTCCGGCCCCAGCGCCGCACGTGACCGTGCCCAGCAGCGCCGCCCCGCGCTCTTAAAGCTGCAGCGCGACTCCCGCCCGCGGTGGGCTTTCGGGCCGTCCGCTGCTGGCGACGTGAGGGGCTTCTGGGACGGGAGGGCTGCCTTCAGCGGAGCGGTCTTTTCGACGCCAAGTCGAAGTAGTCTGTGGAGCTGAGGGAACCCGGCCCCGATGCGAGCCCTGAGTGAGGGGGCGCTGAGCGGAGAGCCCGGTACGATCCCGGAGGGGCGAGGTGTCCGTCTGCGCTCGGTGACGGCGCCTGAGGGCAGGGACGCCAAGCCCCAGACCTGTCAGCCTTCCCTGAACGGGTCGTTAGTTGGAGGTGGGCAGGGGTTGGTGGGGCTCTCAGTGCCACAGCAAGGCTTCCTTGTGATGCCGAGTGCTTTAGATGGGCGTGCACCTCCTGACGCGAAGGGTAACCGTGCGTCTTTCTCCCTCCAGGCAGCACCGATTGCTGTGTGCTGGTGCCTGAAGCCCTCAGCAGAACCCCGCAGAGGTGGGCTGGAGCCCTGCTCCCCATAACGCCACTGCCAAGAGCATCCCACCATGCGTGCAGCCTTTAGGAGCATCTGGGCGTGTTGAAAGACCATCTTCAAGGTGTCTTGAAAACTAATGTAAGTAGCTTCACACTGTGCTAGAAAGCCGATTTTCTCGTGATTTATCTCTGTGTACCCTTCTTTCTTAAGAGAATGATATCTTCTAAGTTCCTAGAAAGAGTTCCTCTCCAATGTTGTATTTGGTCTAAGATTTTTCTTATAAACACGATGTCAGGCCTCTGATTTGTTTTGTGCTTTTTAAGCACGCATAACTAATAGGGGAGTGGTATGAAGGAGCCAAACTCCATTTGATTTGGTAATGGATGCCCCTATCTGTCAATGTTCTCCCTAGGGCGGGGATGCAGAACACACTCTCCTTTCTTGACTACAGATCCTGGTGTTGGAAATGCTGTACGAATGCCCTGCAGCTCCCAGTGTGTCCTGTCACATTCCTGCATGTAGCAGTCAATGTCACTGGCGGAGTTATGCCAGTAATTCAGGTCACTCCTGCAGGTGCTACGCAGGAGAAGAGCTTAAATGGCTTCTCAGCATTTTAATGCATCTCTTTTGAATTGTTTTATTCTCAGTGTTCCCATAAGCACAATGTCGTGTACTTGCAAAGGCATCTCAAACATACACAGAAAGGCAGTGAAGAGATGAATTACCCTATAGATCTAATACTGAAAGATTTCCTTTGAGGAATTATGTTTAAAACTGTGCATTTAAGTAAGCACAGGCAATCAGAGCTTCCTCTTAGCATTGCCATACACGTATGTATCCATAGGGACTGATTATTCAGCTTTCAAATGCAGATTGCTGCACTACTTTCCTCTTATTTCATTAAATTCTAACAGTACAGTGGAAAAGCAGCTACTTTGTGCAGAAAGTAATATATTTTACTTGCACTAGTGTAATTTTTACATGGGATTACTGTTCAGATTAATTGTTCCATGAGGAGGTGAAGCTTTCTGAAATAACTTTTAGATGCAGACTCACATTCCAACAGACATATAAAAATTAGATCTATGTTTTATGTCCTACAAGGAAGGCAAATGGGAGTAGTCAAGCTTATTAGCTTGTTTCATCATTGTAGGCAATAGAAAGTTTCTGGGAGGAAAAGATGGCCTTCTAAGCTCCAGAAAAAAAATAATAGCTGATGTCATGTTTAGAATTACTTCATCTTTTGCATATTCATTTATAAATAAGCCAGCATTGGAAAAAGCCCTATCAAGAAGGATCACAGAATTGTAGGGGTTGGAAGGAAACTGTGGAGTCCAACTCTCTGCTAAAGCAGGTTCCCTTCAGCAGGTTACATAGGATACTCAAGTAATTTTAAAAGTACTATAAAAATTAATTTATAGAAAGCTAGAGAGTATTCCTTTAAGCACAGAATGTATAGTGAGAAAAAAAAAAGTGTAGTATTTCTGCGAAGAAAAATTATTTTTCCATTTAAATATGAATATTTTTTCCTGTAGTTCACATTGGTATTCTTACAACTGTTGGTGTTTTTTTCCTGCAAAACATCCTCAGCAGTAGCAATCCAACCTCATTATTGCTCTGTGAGAGCAGCTTGAGAGTTGCAAATGATTTCAACAGTACTGGTCAAATTGACTTCTGTTTTACACAGTATCTACAGATCATGTTTCTACTCATGTTTCACTGTCTTCTAGAGAATGAAGCCACAATGTAGAAATAGCGGTATAACATGTGGGAAGCAGATAATTTGGGCAGTGGACAGCACTGGCAACCTAGAACTGTGGACAGTTTTGACCTGTTCACAATACATTATAGCTAATAAAGCCTACTGTGCAAGTAAAAATAGACAAAGCAGAGTTTACAAACGGCATCAGGCTCATAGATTTAAAGTGTCTCTGTATAAAGTGGGAAAGATCCTCTTTAAACCTCTTCTTAGGGTCAAGAGAAATGATATATATTCAAAAAAGTTTAAGGCTTAATGTTACGCTGGGATTCCTCCTCCAGCCCACTACCATTTCCTCTATTCTTTCTTATGCATTTCTCTTTCTTTCCTGTGCTCACCTTATTTAATAAGCACTCTAATTTCTTAACATTACACACAGTACTGAAGTGTTCTATGCAAACACTGTAAACGGTTACAGTTTTCTGTCCTACTTTAATTCTTTTCATTTTTTCCTGACTTCATCCTTCTCCTCTCCTTTTTCCCCTCATTCTTTTCTCTCATTCGCCTGAAGAATCTGCACTAATGGAGTAACTCCTATCTTAGTTTCTTTCCATTCTTTCTTTTCTTGCTAAATAGAAGTACACTCGGAGCAGATTTGGGAGAGCAGAAAAAGCATTTCTGATGCTGGAACACTATTAGCAGCATAGAATCATAAAATCATAGAATCACCAAGGTTGGAAAAGACCTAAAAGATCACCCAGTCCAACCGTTCACCTATTCCCAATAGCTCCTACTAAACCATGTCCCTCAACACAACATCCAGTCTTTCCTTGAACACCCCCAGGGTCGGTGACTCCACCACCTCCCTGGGCAGTCCGTTCCATTCAGTGCCTGACCACCCTTTCTGAAAAGTAATACTTCCTCACGTCCAGCCTGAATCTCCCCTGCCGTAGCTTGAAGCCATTCCCCCTGGTCCTATCACTAATGACACGAGAGAAGAGGCCGACCCCCAGCTCACTACAACCTCCCTTCAGGAAGTTATAGAGAGCAATGAGGTCTCCCCAAGCAGGAGGTGTTTATGTTGTTACCAAATCTTCTTCTGTAGTAACTATCAAGCAAGTTGGAGTTTCAAAAGTGAAGTTACACCTCATTTTCTGTACCTATTCTGATATAAGCCTTTACACAGTGGATGCTGAAACTTGCATCTGCAGGCCATCATATTATGAACATGGGCTTCAAGTACAGTCTTTTCAGCCTGTTGTGCATCTCTATTGTGAAACACTTGTTAAAGTCATGGGAGAAGGCAACAGCTGATTAAAAAAAGCAAGCTCTTCTGATTTTCTGCAGGCAGTCTTTAATCTGACCAGTGATTCCCAAGGTCTGCTTGAATGATGCAAGTGGGCAGAGTTTGGGAAACAATAGTGGTTTTGTACAACATTACTTTAAAAATAAATACTTCCTTCAGACAGAAAAAACTGGGATAACACTTGGAAAAAAAGAATGGCTAAGTGTAGCAAAATCTGCACTGAATCAGAGTGCAGAAAGAAAAGAGGTTGTAAGCATCAGCATGCCTTTTTATTTGTTGATTAGAATTGAAATTACAGGGATGTAAATAGGAAAATTATTAGGAAGTGGAGGAAGGCAAGCAGACAAAAAGGTTGTTAGAAATAGAGGATGCAGACAGTTTTCCTAGCAGAACACCACAGTGCTGCTTTTGTTTTTGTTTTTTGTTTGTTTGTTTGTTTTTAATTGCAAGTGATATACTTCGTATTGCAGTAGAACAAAGCCTCACACAAGAAAAGAAGGTATTGTAAAACTTCAAGCTGAATGAATAAATTGAGGAGCTAACTTGCTTGGAGACAATGTATGTCCAAATACAAAGTTCCTGGTCTGCCAAGAAAGCTGCTTCTTTCAGCTTTTGCTACATAAAGAGGAAAAGGTGAGGAGCTGCATTGCCCCCTGGTTTTCCAAATGCTCTGCTCAGTAAAATCATTTTTGCAGCTTCTCCTACAGAGAAGTCACCCTGTGACCCTGCAAAGAGGGACAGCACTTCAGTTACACAGTGAGTCACAGGCAGCAGGCATTTTAGTGGCAATAGCTGCAGCGTTCCCAGCATTCTGTTTCACTGAGAAATGTGTGATGAAGAAAAGAAAGATTTGAGAGCGATTTGGAGCTGAGATTCACTCAGATGAATGATGAGGCAGATATGTTAGAATTTAACTCTCAGTAGGTAGAAGGCTCTCTTCAAGCTGTCAGCTGCACACAGCTGCCTACCTGAAATATTTTGTTGTTCTTTTCTACGCAGTGCAATTAGATTTCATATTGAATTTTACCCTTCCTTCCTTTCACTGTGTAAATATAAACATTTCAGTTTTACATATACTTTGAATTAATTTTCTGGTAAACCTATGAGGACTTTCAGCTAAGGTGATTACTATTGCTCTGTGAGAACAACTGACAATCAGTTTTAAAGTGACAGAAATATGACCCTGCTGTGGACTTCACTCCATCGGTTAAGGAGCGGCTCCCTGAGCAGTTGTTTTGCTGTTTGTCACATCAGAGGAGAGTGGGACTCCCCATGTGGGTCATGGGACCAGCAGCTGAGGGCAGAGCTTTCCAGAATGAGTCTGTTCTGTCAGTGGCAGATCCATTTCAGGAGTTTCCCTCCCCTGCTAGAGATTTCTGCTTGCCCTTTGTCGTGCCAAATCAAGCATTCAGTCTGGACATGCTCTAGCTTGGAGGAAAGAAGCCTCTGCTGACAGTGGGGGTGGACCACTGGGGAGGTAAGCCTCTTCAGCTCAGAAATAAAAAGATATACCAATTATTATTAAGCTACCAAGCATTAAACAGCATTATTTTAAAACCATGCTTTAAAATGATTGCTTTCTCTATGACACAACATTTCTCCATTAGTATTTTAATCGTGAATGTCAATTAGTTATTCTAACGTGATGTTCAGAAATGAGAAATCTCCTTATTAAATATCAACATTCAAGACCCAGGCAAGTGCTTGATTTTGAGGGGCACTAAACACCAGATCTAGAAAAGCATTTAGTTTATGCTTGACTTTGTATATATAAATGAAACATTTTTCATGAGACAGAAGCAGCTTTTGAGGTGAGCACTGTCTTCAGAACTTCTGTGGTTTAAAACTAGGAACTAAATACCTTGAAGGGTCAAAAGATAACCTTTTACTTCAATTGCCCTCTCTTCCTGAACAGTCTGCACCTTCATTTCATATACATTTATCATTGCCATTTACAACAGCATCTCCATTCTGCATGCATTTGCTGAGTAATTTGGTGTTGTAGTGCAATGCATAGGGCTGTGCTGTTAAAATAATTCAGAGCTCCTTGCAGAAACTCAAGGACAGACTTTGCTTTGCCTTTGTCCACCATTTGGTTAGGGCATTTTTTTCCCCTTGGGGAGTTTTCTTTTTACATTCAGCATGTTTTCCTGAGAAGGGCAATGTTTCCATAAGCCTCAGCAAGAATAAAAAAAAAGAAAAAGGAACTTTGCATTTGCATTTTTACAGTTCATTGACAATAGCTAATGGGAAGGAAACGTGTGGGCTGGCTATTAGTTATGCACTCTCACTCTCAATATTACCCCATTGCCCGCAGTTTGGTTTCAAGTTTAAACGCTGATTAATGGGAGGTGATCTGATTTGGCAACAGTCCACACTTGAAAGTACAGCTAACTGAATAGCTTATATAAATGCACGACTCCTGCTGAGACGAATGGCATCAGTCCTGGAAACAACACAATGGAGTGTAACGTGAGGATTTTTATTTATAAATCCCCATGATTTCCGTGTGTTAGGAGCTACATGCTCCTGGTGGCTTCCAGGTGAGCAGAGAAGTCACCTCCAACAGGCACCATGCCAATAATAGTATTTGAAGCAATCCTATTTACCTGTGTTAGCAAAAAAGCATGAGCTGAATATGACATCAGAGACCAGTTCATAGGTGAAGTTGGTGGAAGTTATATAGTAAGCACATTTAGTGCATTGCTTTAGAATGACAAGTTGAGCTGTCACTTATTTAACTACCTGACAATACAGGGAAGTAATTTTTGCTGCTCTATTATTTAAGATATATCCCATCTAGTTATTTACAGAACTGTCAAGTGCTGTGGTAAGTTCACTACTAGACCGTAAGCATGGAAGGCTTTTAAAGCAGATCCTCAGAAAAGGCCTCAGCCTTTTCTGTGTCATCATAGAGTTGCAAGTCTCTTAGCAGTGGGTTCACTTTTTGCTCCAGTCATCTTTTTGATGCCAAAATAGTTAAAGAAGCCTTTCTTATTTCACTTTATACTCTTTGCCACTTTTTAAATCTAATGTCATTTTGTTCTTCCTACTTCCACCCTTCTGTGCCCAGGGAATGCATCTGTAGTCCATTTGCATGTTCTCCATTGTTCTCCATTCAGTCCAGCTGACCTCCTGTTACACCTGCTGGTTTTCTGGCAAGACAGTTATTTGCAGACAAGACAAACTTGTTTGCCAGTTTCTTTGACACATTCCTTTCAGTAGAGGAGTATGATTAATAAATTCATGCTGCTGTGCTCTTACTATCTTCAATCACATCCATGGATAGGGATGCCTGCAATATTGCAATCGTATTCTGTAATTTGCCTAATTCTTCATCACACGTTGACTAACTTGACATGGCAGCTCCCAGCTATGTGAGATGGTTAAGGGACTGTGATGGAAGAAGGTGACTTCCTGATTCAGAAATATATTTGAAATGGCTTTTCTGTACTTTTTGGATAGGTTTACTCTGCTTTGAGATGGAACAGCCTTAGAATAACAGTAACACAGCAGGCACTTCTGATTGGCAACTTACAGCAGATAAAAAGAGGTTTGTGACAGCCAACAATTGGCACCAGAACACTTCAGAAGTACCTATAGACATCTTAGTACTAAATACTCTGGGGGGGAAAAAAAAAAAAAAAAAAACTTTATGACAGAAATTTACAAAACCACTGTTCTAACATTAATTTTTGCAACAAAATGAAAATCCCTCCAAACCAGGGAAAGAAGTTCAGCATAAGAATTTTTGTTTGCATTTATTTTTAACTTTTCACTGGAATAGCTTTTCCATATGGCAGTTGTAGTTATCTCTACAGGGAGAAGGATTCTGGCATTTCCTCCTTCCCCATGGAAGTGACTTATTTACCAGTGGGAATATTTCCACTGAGCCTCACTCAGCACACAGGAAAACAATAAAATCCTCCTTTCAAAACTATGTGTGTATATGTGATTAACATCTGCAATGTATTACATGGCTCATAGATAATATATTGATTTCCCTCTTGCAATTACTGCTAAGATCAAATCAGTGAGATTGTGTGCAAAAAATGAAGGGGATTTTTTTTTGTGCCTATGATTACTTTCTTTTATTTCATTCTGTAATTGCAAATTCTACCTGTGGTCTACCAAGCAAGCGTAATCATCCATGACAGGATTCCTTATATTGTTGTTGGTCCACCTCAGTAAGTTATTTTTTATAATATATATATTATATCAAGACCATATTTAATTCATTACTTTTTTGAAGTTAAATGACAGGTCACTCCTTGCCACCACCATAACAAAATCCAGTTTGACTACAGCCAATTCTGCTTGTTTTTCCTAGTCTGATAGCATAGATGTACTACTTTGCTGCTAGTTTTGCAAGTGCACTGAGTAGGCTATTTCAGATACAAGAAGTGCTTCACTAAATAGATTCTATGTTCTACTGGACAGCTCTGTGATAATCTTTCCATTTATTAAGGGCTGACTGAGCATTAATCCCATCATCCAGATGCACCAAGGAGGTCTGCACAACACCCTGTCCAGACCTACATTTACCAATCCTTTAGCAAATGGAGCTTTCAGCATAGACGCTTCTGAAACATGCTTCCTCACAACCATAGGGGTTTTTATTAAGGTGCTGTGGGATCAGAATGAAGCAGAATTTCTGCAGAAGGGTTTCAAAGACAGTACTGTCCTGCTCACGCTTCTATTTGTGAAACAGCGTTCAACTCAGTGTCTTGGGAGAAGGGTAAAATGAATTTAATGGAAGATAGGATGGAAGTCTACTGGCACTTTGTTAAGAGACACTCAATAAATGAAATTTTAAAATACTCTGAAAGCAAATTAGAAGTTTTACTCCTTTTGGAAGAGCTTACCTTCATTTTTACTTTTGAATTTGGGTTGCTTTTTTAAAGGCAAAAATAGTTCATGTTTTTAAAGAAGTAGATCAGATTTTGCTCCTAGTGAGGACAAAAGCTAAGTTATAGGACCAACAGAACTTATGTCTTTTAATAAGAAAACAAAACAAAAGAAAAGGAAAAATCCAGAGGAACTTCTCAAAGTTTTGACACATTTGTGACATTCCCAAACAATAGTGCTAAAGCCAACTTAAATAATCATTTCCTCCTTCCCAGCTGTTTCTATTCCTGTACATGCCTGCACTGTATAGCCACAAGCATTTGTGCAGCATACTGTAAACTGAATTCAGGGAACTAACGCAGCTGCTGAATAGCCTACTAAAGTGTCGTTCATGAAACCAGGCTCCAAATGATCCTAACTAGAGTAACAGTGAACTTACAAGGCTGAAGGGAAGTAGATTTAGTGTCACTAATTTACTTACGAATTGTCGAGAAACAATTCATAAGTAAAAAAATCAGATCATGTCTATAATACAGATACACTGGTGCCAAACTCACCTACTTCAGCAAGCAGTATAGTCAAATAGGAGAGAATCTGGAGAACAAAACAGCTGGTGCTGGGAAACCAGCTTCTGCACTGTGCACATTCCAGAAGCTTTATTTGAGGCCAACCTGGCTTTGCCCTACAGACCTGTAATGCTATGATGTGGTGGAAAGCACAGCAACAATAGCAGGGTATCAAAGCCCTAGGCTGCAGCAAGCAAGGAGTAGCCCAAACACAGCAGCTGGGGATACAGAAACAAAGGAAAGAAACTGCTTACCTTTTAGAAGGCCTCAGGTACACAGGGATCTCCAGCAAGATCCCCTCAGCTCCACTGCCCTTAAATGAGGGCTGGGAAGGAGTGGATCCTGGCTCCAGCCCTTCCAGTCACTCAGCAGCATTGCATGCACCTGAGCTCCCCTGGGTTGGCCCTGCCTTCCACCAGGTGCTCAATCACTGCTTTAAGCTGTGACTTAATGTTTCTGCTACAAGATTCCTTAGAAACCAGAACACATTAGAGGCAGTCCTGAAGTGCAACTCCTGGTTTTATTTCAACTTTAAGCAATACAGTTCACGTGCTCTTCCATGTTAAAAGCAGTAGAGCCCTGTGTTGAGACATGCGGGATGCCATCCTAAGGAGCTTTTCCACTGGCATAATTACATCACCTTTCTAAATGACATGAGCTGGAAAAGTAAAAGGGGTCTTCTGTAAGTCTTCCTATTATCTAAACCAGATTTCTAGCACAGCTATGCTGCAGCAGAGGTGCTTATTTCTAACACTGCTAATATAATTACTCTAGCAGACATGTAAAAACACAATAAATCTCTCAACTTGCCTCATCACACAAACCCAGTGTTCTCCATTAGAACCCTTGTTTACAGAACCTTGACCTCTACGTAGAGCTGCATTTATATTGCAGAGAAGCCCATCTGTATGTAAGAAAGGAATAGGGATATGTGAAGTTCTAAGAATGATGCTGAATGCTTTTTCTGTGAGAGCAGAATCTCTTGCTGCTGGGTGGTAATTTAGGTCAAAAATGCTATCAACTTTTCCTTCATCTGTGGCTTGTGGATATAAAAAGGCATGTATGGAATTTGCAGGGCTCAAGCACTCGCTGCACAGTAAAGTACCATACTGGTAATTACAATTCTTACGACTATCTGAGGGCTAAACCAGAAGATTAAAAGAACTTTATTTTCCTGAGAGATTAAATGTTCTATACTTAAATAACTGGGATAGTTGATCATTGCTATAAAGAGGCTGATAGTGTTTATTGCTGGCTTTGCACTTCCTGTGCAATGATATGTAGGTCATTGTAAAACCTAGGGAAGATAGACATGAGACTGAAAAAGAGGGCTGAAAATCAGAAAGTCTGAATCCTTGCTGAGCCTTGGATAAAAAACTTCTCTTTGTGTTTTGCACACATAACTAAAGATAATACTTCTATAATGCACAGTGGTGCTATATATGGCTATTCTGATACGTGTAAAATATTTTAATGTGTTGGTGTGGAAGAGATTACAGTCACACTAATATGCATATAAATGAAAGCTCTGTGTTTTATGGGAATAATAAGAGGGGGGAAAAAAGATGTAAGACTGTATGTTAGAGAAACGTGGGAAGTTGTGTATTGCCATTGCATCAGCTGAGTTTTGCATTTTTGAAGGGAAATGGCAACGAGAAGCCAAGGTGAAATCAGAGCCTCATGTAACATCTGGCAATTACTAATATATTTTTCACTTTCACATTTTAGTTATGTTTCAATGTACGTGTTTGTGCAATATATATATACATATATATAGTGTGCATCCATGATAGCTTTACACTCTAATTCTGTGACTACATGTGATAAATCAGAGAGCTGTGATTGATACGTAGCTACACAGATGACTCAGCTTTATCAGAAGATATTTCTGAGAAAAGTCAAAGCCATTCCTAAAACTATTCTATGTCCTAGAGGCTACTTATAAATAATGAATTATGTCTTTGGGGGGGGGGGAAAGAGATGCAAATAATTGCAAGGCATTCTTTCATTTACAAAGGCACCATAGGCCTGCCATACTCACTGTAGGAAGAAATAGCACTGTCTCTGAGCAATTATTGAAGGGAAGAATTACAAGTGTGTGTTGTAATTGCAGGAGTCTACATTATGTCATCAGTCTGGTAGGATTGGGTGGAGACATGACAGCCTTGGAATGGTAAGTACTGACCTCTGAACACCGACAGAGGATGAGCAAGGATCCATAAAGCAGGGAATGTATTTGGCCTCCTAAATTACCATGATTTGCCACTATTTCAGAGATCAATGGAAAGTTATAACTTTATGTATAATGCTGAATCTGTACCTCCTTAAGACTTCAAAAAAAAAAGGCAAAGACGACTTTGAGAATTTTAGATCAAATTGCCTCATTCCTTAAATGAAAAAAAAATAGAAGAAAAACAATCAAAATATCTACTCTCAGATACTTGCAAGATAATAAAGTGTTATGAAACAGTTAACATAATAATGTTGAATCAATCCCCTTCTGACAGTCCAGCAGTCCTGGGCAGATAGCGTAAATCTCAACTTAGTATGACCTGTGATCTTGCCTCTTGTGCTTTTCCCACAATTACCCAAGGAAATGCAGTCCAGTGAGGACACCTCCACAGCCCCAAATAGTTGGGAAGTTTCTCCTGTAGATTGGTTCCTAATGGCTGACTGTCACCCGATACTGTGGAGGACAGGCATCCTTGGCGGAATGAGAACTGGCCACAGGGTTGTGGTTATAATTAGACACTTGTTATTATAAATTTAGGTATCAACATAGCTTATAATCTATAATTTCTAGGGCCTAACATAGCTTACAGTTGCACAGAATTTCTAGAATTCTCAGTTAGGCACACTTTCCAGTTACCCACGCCCTCTGTAGATCCAATGAAATTCTTAACAACCAGCGTATTGCTAACACCTGGATTCAGGCTTTCAGTAGAAGATCACGAGTCCAAGGCTCAATCGGTCCTCACAGGAATACCACAGAGGTGCTCCTGGCCTCTGAAGGATCCCAGGTTTTGCTGTCCAGATGTGGCACCATTCAAAGTCCCACTCAGGGTTTGCTGCTGATTCATTTTATAGAGAGTGCTCTCTGTACTTTCCTGTTCCATGATGGGTGTCACCACATTCTGGCAGCTCAGCAGCTGGGGCTTGATAATGCTTGTGGCCTTCTCATCCTATTTGAGGGTGTCCCTCCATGCTGGTGCCGGAGAGGAGGAGAAAGAAAGGTGAAAGGTAATACATGACCAGCCTCCTTATGGATGTTTCCCTTATTGTTCTTCATGCTGGCTGTTATCAAGGAGCACTAGTGCTAAACTCACAAGTTTGGTACTATTCTGTATCTTTACAGAATCATGAAATGGCCAATATGTTTAGTAAATTATCAGACTAGGAGGGCATGAAAGCCCATAGGTATCAGGATTTGGCTATGATGTTCTTGTGGCAAGCCGAAGAAATGATCTCAAAAGCATGAAATGGCAGGCAAGAGAAAATGCCTCTGGCTATAAATACAAGCTAAGAACAGCTGGTTAATCAGGAGTTTTGGGGTAATCCTAGATCACAAACTGATGAACCAACCAGTAGGAAAAAGGAAAAAACATCCAGTTATGCTAAGATGAATACACAGGAGCATTACACATAAGATCTATGCAGTAATCCTTTTGCTCCACTGCTAGTAAGTGAGAATACTATGTTGTTTCATGCTATTGTTTCACTAATTACATGAATTCACTGAAAATAGGCCAAAGTATTATCCAAACTTTAAAAGATGTGATTTATGATTTGAAGAATTGCTGTTCTTTGGAGTTGTATGGGAAAGAGGAAAACTGTTTTGAAATAAAAAGATAATGCTGGAAAGATAACAAGAATAGCTGTTGTCTTTGTCCTCTGTCACTGAATCATACAATGTCTGAGGCTGAAAGGCCCTGGTGGTCCAACCCTCTGCTCAGAGCAGGGTCAGCTACAGCAGGCTGCCCAGGAGCGTGTCCATGGAGCTCTGAGTATCTCCAGAATTGGAACTCCACAACCTGCCTTGACAAGCTGGGTCAGTCTTTGTCCACTCTCACAACAAAAACGTTTTTTCTTATCTTTATGTGGAATTTCTTGTATTTCAGTTTATGCCCTCTTGTCCTGTCACTGGGTAGCACTGAGAAGAGCGGCTCAGCCTTCTTTCCTCCCTCCCATCAGTCACATAAACACATTGATAAGGTCATCCTTGAGCCATTTTTTTGTTTTTGTTTCTGTGGGTTTTCTTTTGTTTGAGGTTAAACAATCCCATCTTTTATCCCAGATAAGAAATAACGAGCAGAATTGCAGGAAAAATGAGTTAGATTAGACAGAAAGTCAGAGTCCAGATAAATAAGTATGGGAATAGACTGCTCACTGAAATGAGCTGTGCTTGCACACACCACCACTGGTTTTTAAGAACCAAATGGTTCTTAAACTGGTTTTTAAGAGCCAAAGTAGGTTGAAATATGAGATTTCTGGGCTGCGTTATGCATGCAGCTGTTCTGCAGGCTGATTTGATTTGCCTCGAGCCTCTATGTTAATTATAATGACAAAGACAAAATTTGCCAGCAATCTTAAAAATAGATGCTACTAGCCTACCTTTAATCAAGCATCCACAGACAAATGCCGTTTAACAGCACCAACTGTGGTCACAGCTTCGATTCTTAATCGAAGCAGCCATTTATCCTTTGGTTTTGTTCTGTTTGGATTCGGCTTAGGGAAGATAGAATGGAAAGCAGTCATTCTTGCTGTAAAAAGCTTCCGAAAGGACCTGGCTGAAAATGTTTGCATGCCGTAAGAAGGCACGCAAGGCTTTCAAGCAAACCGGATTCCGTTCGGCTCCGTTCCGTTCCGCGCTCTCCCGCGGCTCACAGTCGCCCCCTGCCGGCCGCCGCCGGCCGCTCCCTTCCCGGAGCGGCGTCACGCTGCTGGTGGCGTCACGCATAGAGCTACGGCTGGAACGAGTGAAGTCCGTGTTTTCCAAGTGCAGCAATGCAGCTGGTTCAGCTGGCCTGAGGAAGATAATTCTGCGTTTAGTAATAGTGCCGCAATAGCGTGTTTTCTTGATGTAACTCTTGGCTGCACGGTGAGTGTTAAATTCTCATTCCTTCACATCGTGAGTTTCTTCCACTGACTGCGTTTTGCTGGGATTAAGGTTGGTGGGAAGCTTATTTCCTGACTCAAGCCCAAGTAACTTCAGCTTTCAAATTTGGAAGTTTCTTAGAGCCTGGATTTGCCAAGAGTGCCTGCTGCACATAGCCCACCCCTATCGTGTGCTGAAGTGACCAGATGAACTAACACAGAAGTTGGGCCTTTCTTCCTCTATCATTTACACAGCACACTCACTTTAGTTCCAACTACTCTCAACTTTGGCTATGCAATCCTTGAGACAGAAAGTACAACAAGGAAGTTCCTAAGCACGAAAAGCTCCTTGATTTTCCTGCCTCGGAGGGAGAGCAACATTACAAGAAAGAATACATCAGGAGTGGACGACTAGTGAATGAGGCTCCACTTGGATCCCATCTGGAAACGGCTATCAGCATTATATGGAGCTTGAAACGTGTTGTGTGCAAGTAGGATTCTAAAAGCCTCACTTGGAACCCAAATCTGAAAGCATCCTGTTTTGTTGTGTTTTGGGTTTTTTGGTTTTTTTTTTTGTTTTGTTTTTATGCTAAATGTTTCTAAGTTGTTGGTTTTAACTGGAACTGCAGGAACCCAAGGCTTTCAATTGCATGCAAACCTGCCCTAACCTGACACCTTTTACAAGCTTAAAAAAAAATATTAGAGGAATGTAGGCTTCTACCAGAGCCTGCCACCAAAGCGTGGAAACATCCTGCCAACATGTTTACTCACTGCTGTAATGAACACATGCAAGATTAGAAAGTTTGTTTAGGTATTATTGGAAACCTTTTTCCATCACAATCCTTTCAGCTGTTTCACAAGGACTGAGCAGGAAATTTGGCCTTTGGGCTCACACGTAAGGTACGTGTAGTGGTGAGGGAAGACTTAGCAGTGCCAGCTGTAACCAGGGAGCTGCCTAGTGAGTGCACTGTGGGTCACTACCAGACTAAGGTACAGGAACTTGCAATGACATGAACAACAGAGGGAATTAAGAGTCACAGCCTAAATTGGCTCTTTTGTCAGTGTCATGTAATGTGCTTGGGATAGTTTGCCTGCGTATGGCACAACTGCAATATAATTGCAAACATCAAGAAATGAGTATGTAGACTTATGTGGGTTGGGATGGCTGTAACATAAATCTGAGGCAGGGGAGGAGCTGCAGCCCAGTGATGCAAAGAGTTGATTTCTCTGCTCTATAAAACACATCCTGTGATTTCCTACTCGTGTACTGCTTCTTAGTTTGGTCAAGCACAAACTATTTAAGGCAGGGATTCACTGTGCGTGCAATTGTGTGTTATGTAATAATAATGATGTGTCTAATTGCTATTGAAAAAAAAAGTAATAATAATAATAATGGCTGTGATTTCTGCCTCC
Source organism: Centrocercus urophasianus (assembly GCF_019232065.1). Lineage (NCBI taxonomy): Eukaryota > Metazoa > Chordata > Aves > Galliformes > Phasianidae > Centrocercus > Centrocercus urophasianus. Next base: position 5,072,340 of record NW_024884722.1, read on the forward strand.
CAAAGTAGTGCGTGTTTTCTTTGAAGTAATCAGGGACTTGTTGCTAGGCAGTTAATATTTAAGGTACCTTAAATATTTTAATGCGTCTATGCCTGCTGTTTCTAGGCACCAATATTTGTTTATGTTATCATTATACAACCCTTTCTACCTTATATCCTTTGTTCAGTCTAATCTAATGGATCCATACAGTGAAATTTCAGTCACACTTTTTTCTCACAGATAGCAGATTTACTTTACTGCAGTTGAGAATGATAAAATCCCTGACGCAGATTTCTTCTTTGTCAGGATGTTTTGCACTAATGTTTTGCACTAATACCATTTATTCTTTCTTTGCACAGTCCTTCTCCCAAGTGTGTTCTGTCTTTGTGATGGCTTGGTGTGTAGGCATGTAGTGATTTTAATAAAGGTTTGAATTTAATGATTGAGAACCAAGATTCAAGATCACCTTTGATTGTGGATGTAAACTAGGAATTGAAATACTGACTTTTTTTGACCAAGCTCTAAATTTTTAAGAAAAGTCTTCACACGTGATCTCTGGTAAGACAGTGGGCCAAGAGAAACAGAGATTTCATGGTAGCTGGAAGGCAATCAAAGAGGATGGGGGGGAGGTATAAGATCTCATCAGAAATTACAACTTTGAGAGAAGATCCTGGGAGCAAGTAAGCATTAACAACTACTGAAATACATAACTAGGGGAATGTGCTGCCTCTACTTCAATCCTTTGGAAGAATCATAGAATCACAGAATCACAAGGTTGGAAAGGACCTACAGGATCATCTAGTCTAACCGTCCTTCCATTACCATTGCTACCACAAGCTACTAAACCATATCTCGTAGCTCCTCATCCAGACAGAAGTAAAAATATCAAATCCTTCTGGCAGCTCTGCAACACTGCTTTAGATTTTCCTTGATTTCATCTCAATTTTATTCAAATAAAATAGAAAAATTCCTGCTGGGTAAAGTGTTCTTACATACAAAGCGTAAGCTGCAAGCTGTGTGCTTGGAGAGCCGTGAGACACTGTTGTCTCTTTGTGTTCTTTGCCTCAGATCTATATGGGCTGCAGAAAATATCCATTATCTGCTTGCCAGCCCTATGGGAAATACACCAAAAGAATTATTCCAAACCTTGCTCATTTCTGCAGAGGAGCTGAGCTTTCCTGATAGAAATGGATGAGAACTCAAAGTCCACCAGATGATGAAAGGCAATAAATCAGAGCCTAAAGTAATTCATGTGATGATTTTGCAGACCCAGTCTGTTCATTGCCAGGTATCACAGAAAGTTCCATACCGCTTTGTTGCTAAATTCAGCATCTTTCTTCCATTGTTTTAAAACTGAGATACCCCCCCACACACAATCCTTATTTGTAATGGATTTAAAATTTGTGAATGCTGCTGAACAGCGCTGCAGACAAATCCTCTATGCATTGAATGTGCGTAATTAAAGTAATAGCATGTCAAAGTTCATCACATTTTCTTGTCAGCTTACCTCATCTCCTAAAAAGAAGTACCATTTCTCCTTGGGAGAAACTACTTATTTTCGTGTCTCTTCAATCTGAAGGTTTTTGGTTTTTTTTACTGAGACTTTTAATTATGTCATCGATTAGTGCAAATTCTAACAGTGATTTCTGAGCTTGCTGTGGGACACACATTGCAGATACTGTACAGTCCTTGTACAGATGTCTGATGTAAAGGACTGCTGGTAAAGACCTCCATATTCCATGTTTAATTCTGAGAAGTGAAGGCTGTTTTTGCAGACCTTTGGCATTCTGTTCAATGAAATGCATGGCAAAGGCACTTTTTTAAAAAAAAATTTTTGGTAAACTGATGTATAATGTGAAATTTTCTACTTCTGTTTGGCTGCTGCAGGGATGCTGAAGGCTGAACCTCTTCCTCCTTTTGAGCAGACTCTCAACTTCCAGAGAAGCGGTGGAGATTCTAGTGGGCAATAACTGAAATACCCTCTAATTTCTACCCTTTTTTAAAAAGTTGCCTGTTTATAAATTCTGGAAGCATATTTGACAGAGAGTTGGTACATGTTCCTCTACTTTGTAACCAGGTTCCTGCCCATCTTAAAATAACTCCTGCTTTGGAATCCGCTGGCTGGCGTGCATTTGTATCTAGTGTTACAAAGGGCAGACAGACCATTGCACAGTGCTGCACGGAACTGCAGCCTGATGCCACCCACAATACTGTGAATGTGGGTTTTGTACAGAGCTGGGAAATCCAGATCATCCAGTATGCAAGGGTCACTTTGTGCAGCAAGGCTAATGTGTCTTAGTGCCACCCAGTTATCTTTAAGCAAATTATTTGTTTTCAGTGAAATAAACGGGCAAGTTCATTTGGATCTCCTACACCATTGTGAGATGCTTCTCATAAAAGGTGGAAGTGCCAATAAAATCATTCTATTGATGCTAAAGTTATTATATTCAAACTTCATTAATGACAGTATTATGTGTCTGAAGAAACATTTGGATTTTAAATTTAATGTTTATGTTAAATAAAGGAAATCATACCTTTAAGAATGAGCACAGTGCTTCTATATGTATTCTACAGCCTGCATGACTGAGCTCAGGTTAGCTTTTTCTGAAAGTCTTTTCACTCAAGTGGCCCAAACTGCTATTTAGCAAAACTAGCTTTTGTAACAGACCCAAATATTGATCCAATATTCAATATTTACAGCCAATAACTTGAAATTTAGTTTCATTAGATAGCTGCATTTTGTTACTTGGAAAAAGACAAACAAACAGAAAAACAGTACCAAAAAGCACAGAAGCTACATCTTAGACTGACCTTTTCCTATTCAGTAGATACATTCCAGCTACCAGAAGCTTTTTATTATTTCAACTATAATTTTTAAAAGAACATCCTGACCCCAACACGATATCCTCGCTAAGGATACTGAGCCAGCCTTTCCAGGCTGGTTTACATTGCTGCTAGAGCACAGGGGAATGACCTGCCTCTATAAGCTGTGCTGTGTTGCTTCCCCACCACGTGGGTTAGTGTTTTGCTTGTACTCTTTTCCTTCCTCAACTCGTCTGCAAACAGAGCTGACCTAACCTGCAGTTGGAAGTAAAACACATCCCAGATAAGGGACTTGCACCTCCCGCCAAAGGAAAGGAATCTGACACCAAAGAGTGCCACTCTTCTGCTCTTGAGGGCTTCTTCCTCAGGGTATGCTATGATTTGGCCAGGTGTAAATAGTCAAAATGCTATTTTTATAGGAAACACAATGCCTTCTGCTGTGACAGTTTAAATATAGAGAACAGACCACTACTGGCATTTGAAATATCACTGGATAAGATAATGCAATCAGAAAATAGCCTAAGCTTTTACTGTGATTCTGAGTACAGGTTTCTCATACTCTTCTCGCTACTTTTAAATGATCTGAAGCAGTGTCTTTTACTGGCTACTGGATTATTTGCATACTGAATAAATTAGATGATTGACATTGACTCAAAATGAGTAATAGGCAGCTTCATTTTTTTGTATTAAAAATCTTTGGGTTATTTTCATTTCTGAAATGGCTATCACAAATGCAGTATGTGCATTTGAAAACCATGTTTCACAGCACACTTTTTTGCCACACTTGTAATGCAGTGTCATGCAGTGTAATTCAGTCATTAGCATTAAAACCTTAATTGCTCTCTGCCTACGTTTCGAAGCCAAATTTCCACACCTAGTCACTCAGGGCAACCCATAAACCAGGCAGTACCCCAGTGCAGAAATGCAAATTTACAAAGGATTCTTTTCCTCTCTGCTAGCTAACCACATCATCGGCACCAATGCAAGGATGCAAGCAAGCTCTGCAAAGACAAAGAGCAGGTCAGAAACTTACAGGGACCAGGTGGGAGTCTTCACTTTACCCATTTCCTCTCTATTCCCTCATCTCAGCCCGTATGCAAAATGTGCACACTGATGTGTCAAGTCAGACATGCTGGACTGCCTGTAGTTTACTCTTGAGCAACAGAGGAAACAAAGAAAGGCTATGACTCAGAGCAACAGTCTTCCAACTAGGCGGCTCCAGGGCAGCCAGATGTACTTTCCCTTATTAGGACAGATCATGAAACCTTTCTTCATTTTGAATGGTACCTAATTCTGCAGTAGTATTGTTGACTTTAGGAATTGTCTTTTATAAAGAACTGCCAGCAGAAAGTAGCTGTAGCTCTAGCTTTGCTTCTTAAAAAAAGCTTTAATTTAATTTGACTCCACCTACTCTGACCAACATGAATAGTATAACATGAATCAGGCTCCATTAGCAGCAGATAATGTGTTTCAAAAGGACAGCACCTGTTCAACTTCCTGTAAATAGCATGTTTTTATGACTGCAATCTAAATTTCCACATTCCCACCTCATCTAAGGAGGTGGTTTTGGTCTAAATTACTTTATTGAGCTAAGGAAAGCCAGACTTTTGCCTCTCACAGACTTTGCTTGTATCTTGAGTGTAAGAACCATAGCTGATTTTCTTCGATTTAGGTATTTTTGTTGTATGATGTCAGAGACATGTGTCCTCAGCTGAAATGTAATCCTGCAGGAGGAATGTGTCACTGAAGTGAGTTCATACAAGAATTATGCAGGCGGATGAACTTTCACACCTCTTCTGCTGGAATGCCTGCAACACTGCTCCAAAAGTTAGAGCAGCCAAATGGTTACAAGACATTGTGTATTTTTACATGGTGTTGACTATCAAAATGAAACTAAAAGAAGCATCAGTGCTCTACCTACAATTAAGCAGGCATCTCATAGTCCATTTGTTATTCAAGAACACTTATTGTTCTGTTAAAACAAAAAGCAGCAATTTTAGATGAGCTGTCCCAACCTATCCCTTAAAGCCAGGTGTTCAGATGGGTTCAATACTGATTTCCAATTGAACTCCATGATTCAGTCTATCATTGCTTTAAGCATCTATATAAAAGTTTTCTTCATATGCTGTTAACATAAGCTATCATGTAAAAAGGGATTTATTCATTTTACAAATGAAAGCCAAAGATAACTTCTGGAGTTTGGTTCAGGCTCCTCCCTCACTTGCAATCATTCTGCTTCCATTTTTCATGCATGAAACCTGAAGTACGTTTTATGTTCCTTGATTAACTGCTGCTAATCAGTTAAACCAACCACCAAGTACTGCTTCAACTCTTACGAAGTGAGAGGACTGCCTCTCAATCATGCTATGAATACGAAATGTCTTTATCTGGAAATGAATACCACGTGTTCCACTAAACAAAGTGTGTTTGGCTGGAAATCTAGTAGTGCTAGAAAAAGGCTAACAGCTTTACAGAACAAGTTAAAATACTCTGAAGTAAGTTACTGTAAGTCACCAGCAAATTACTTTTGACTTTTAACTCCCAGGAAAGAGGGAGAACAGGAGATTTTCAAAAAGTCAAATTCTTTACTCAATCCACATAGCCAGTAGAACAGAGAAATTTTAAAGGAAGCAATTGAATGGAGAAAGGCACATTTCATGAGAAAGCAGCTCTCAGACTTCAGCTATAATGGTGTACATACAGAAATCTGTCTGCTTAGAAGAGTGCATTTGAAACCGATTGCAGCTCTTACATTTCCAGCTCATAAAATCACAAGACTAAATTAGGCTTCTATATTATTTTATTTCCCTCTTAAAATATAGCATTGAAGTCCTGCACACATATAAATATCCCTACAGTTTCTTACACACTTTCTATCCACCATTGCTTAAAGTGCCCAACTGTGAACATTAAAAATAAAACATTGCTGTTACATGAGTGGCTACACTTAAAGACCAGTATTCCAACAATGCAGGCCTTTGATTGTACAAAAATCACCTGCAGAAGAATACATCCTAAACAACACACATCAACATTAACCCAAAAGTTGCTCCTTTTCTTTTTATTTTTTTTTCCTCCACTCAGCAGATCTAAAAGAGATTAATGTACAGAGTTTGTTTTTGAGAACATGTTTTTACATAGTGTAAGAATAAAGGATAAATGCATTACTTTCTTTCTAACTCCCTCCTTCCCCACAAGTGTTTACTGCGTCCCAAGCTGCTATGTTGATTAAAAACCAGTTGAAAAGAGCTCTGGAAATGCATGCAACTTAAAATTCACTTAAACACACTTTAAGTTACGAAGTCTGAGAGATTTTAATTTCAGCACATAGTTATGGCTCGGTTGGATTGTTAGATGTGTTTGTTGTGGTGGTCAGATTGGTAAACACTTCCTCCTTAGTTTCAGGCTGATGTCTTTCCATTTTGGTTTCCTCTTTAGCATCTTTATTACTGGTATCTCCCTTGCTCTTGACTACCACAGGTTCAATCTCCATGATTTCCTGTGGCGACTTAGGCTCTGCCAAGGTTGGCTGAAGTCCATCAACTTGAACTGGTTCTGGGACATCTTCTGCTTTCTGTTCAAGTCTTTCCAAAATGTTCTGGACCTTCCTTACACCATCTCTCCTGGCCTGACGCACATCCGCACGACCCTCGGGGTCCACCGAGTCTAGGGCTAGCAATTCTTTGGTCAAATACTCTTCAATCATCAAGTACTTTTTGTCAGTTTTCTTGCCTTCAAAGGAGTCGACTGCCTGCTCAAGCATTTGTACGTTCTCCAGAATTGCCTCCACTTTCAAAACACCTGGATGCTTCTGAGGTTCTGCTGTTTCCATCGTCTTCGATGTCACAGTTTCTTCAGGAGCAGGCCTTTCCTGTGGAGGAACAGCCTTAGCTGAACAGGGAACCTTTTTATCAGCTTTCTCTGCCATGGCTGGAGGCTTCTGAGGTGGTAGTTTAGAATCTGGTTCTCGGTAGGTGACCGAAATTGGAATATATGTCGCAGGCACCTCAGTTTCAGGTGGTGGTGGGATTGTCTTGGTTTCAGTTTTGATTTCAGGTGGTGGAGATGGTCTTGGTGGCTCTGGAGGCGGGACTTGTTGCTGAGAAACCTGGTGAAGAAGACAAGTTTGTGTTGAAACACAGTCAACAATGCTCCTTATTTCTTTTTAAAAACAGGTAATAACAATCACAGAAATCAAAAGCTTAGTTCCAACATTTTTTAGGAAAGGTTCCGAACTGCAGGTACTTAAATTGAAATCTAGAAAACACCCCAATTTTCAGGAGGTGTCAGTTTCTTTTCTTCTGAAATCTAGGCCATTCAAGCTATCTCAAATTGAAGTACCCATAAAAGCCACTGGATGCTCTTGAAAATCAAGGACTTAATGCTTAAAATATAGGAAGTACATTAGAAGCTGTTGCCAGGCATTTGGCAAGAGTACTTCCAAGCTCTTTTTCCCCATTGCCTTATGTCTTAGAGTGGTCCAGTAAGAGCAAGACGAGCAAGAGAGCTAAAAACAGGAATGAGAGCACTTGGAACAGAGATTGAATAGTTTCCCCATTTTCCTTTTACTGTTACCTTCTCCAGTTTCGCCCATCCAACTTTCAGCTGTGGCAGATGTAAGCAAGCTGTGAGCCTCCCCTTTTGCTCCCTAAAGCACCATCCACATCACGAGGACTTAAGCAGAGCTACACAGCCTTCAAACCCAACAGGGGACTTGTTTCACACTGCTCTTGTTATCTTCAATTAGCTATGAATTTTTGTTACATACTCTTTCCTGTGTTGAACTTGAGGTTTCCAAATCACAAAAAGCTCTGTGCTCAAGAGACCATAGGTACTGCTTTTGAACTATTGCAGCGAGTACCAACACCAATCAATTCTCAGATACCAAACTACAACCCACTAAACTCTGCTCATGCCTACTAAAATCAGCCCTACAAGCAGTTTTATAAGATAGGACCTTACAGCAAAGCTCCAGCCTGACTGAAATAAGATTTCAGCAGCTGTCTTTAGTATTTTCAACACTTCATTCTTAGTGTGTCAGTATTTCTTGAAAAGCTAGCAGTACTTTGGTGGGTTTTAAGCTCATCTGGGGCTATTCTCCTTTCATTTCCCTACTTTAAAGATATTAATTTTGTTAGTGCTTATTTTTAGTGATTCCATCTTCTCAGTTTTATATGCAAAGGTTACTGTGTCAATCTTATTATGCCATAGTTACTGGAGACAACCAGTATGATTGCTACAGATATAACAGGCATCAAGTCAGAAACTTCTTAAAACTGATAGAAGTGTTGAAATCTTATTCCACAAATGGAATTCGTGAGATCTGTGCTTTCTTTGTTTTGCCACCTCCTTGACTTACCCACTGTGGTTGTACATGATTTTTTGAAAGGTGGTAGACTCAGCTCTCATGGATTTAGATAAAGTAACATACCCGTATTTATATTCAAGCTATATATATTGGCCTGCACTGACACTGTTTTACCCATTAAATATTAGATTTGTTTAGGGAGCTCAAATTCTCACCCTTTAAAGATAAGCTAACATTATAAGCTATACGTAATTAATGATGCAATCTTTATTGTTTTATCCCAACACCTGGTTTTCAAGAATACTCATCTAATTCTGCTCCTGTCATTCTCAGTGTGGAATCCCTGAACAGAAGGAATCCAGGGTCGTTTTTATGTCACCCCTTCCCCTTGCATACTAGGAAAGACAACCTGAATAATGCTGTTAATTCTTAACTCAAAGGACTTCTAAATGTAGTTTAAGAATTTTTTTGTTTAACATGAAAAAAATACATGCTAGAAAGGGCAGCAATCAGCATCAAGTATTATTCCCAAAGAGGTAGATTCACAACTTACGTTTCTCAAAAGTTTATTCACAATTTGAATCAAGATTGAGTCCTCCCTGTGGCTATGGGGTCTATTTACTAATAGCATATTGCTGGAAGACAAAGGGTGTAGTTTCAGTCTTTTTTCCTGATTTTTTTTTCCCCCCCTCAGATTTTCAGTTGACGAGCCTGCAGGAACCTTATAGGATCAGTTTCAACAAAGCAATTGGCATTTTAAAAATCTAAACGAGCTTTTAAATCTCTGAACTGGGAACACCAAGTATTATTACCTGCAATATGGAATGCTAGAAATTGGCACTTAGTGGTAGAAGTAGGGAAGAGGAAGCAGGAGTCATACTTACTGTGAAAAGCATTAGTTCATTATACATATGGATGAAGAGTTATTTGAAATGCCAGTATAACATACACACGTCAGTCAAGTATAAGTCTAGTCCTCAATTACTTGGAAAATCATTAAGCAGGTAGAACTTTCCTATTCTGAAGTTAGAAAATTGTTCCAGAATACTCAGCTATGAACATGTAGAAGGAATAAGAAGCTAGGATTAAACTTGCTGACTCTTTCTCCATAGCTAAAATTACTCTGTGTATTTGATGCTCTCCTGAGTGGTTCTGAGACTTCAATAGGGTATATTTACAGATGCCACAAATCCCATGGACTTGATTGGCTTCTCAGTACCATATAATGCAATATCACTGACCTCAGAGTAATTACACAAAACTGTACTCTGAGGAGAAGAAAATCAAATCATGTACAGAAGTGATTTGCTTAATGTATTTCAGCAATTCAAAGACTTCAGAATCCTGATAGGTGGAAAGATGGCTTGATGCAAGCTTATTTCAGGATCTCAGCAAGTTTAAGAAATGCTTTATGTGCTTTCATGTTCCTGTGGGTATGAGCCACTGTTTCAGCTCTAGCCCAGCATGGCTAGCAGAGATAAGTGGAAGGTAATAACCCTCCCCACTGTACATACCTGAGGTCTGTCTACCACTGTCTGCACTGTGATGGGAGTTGAGGGCTGTACCTGCTGGGTGATAACTCTGGCAGGTGAACTTTCACGGCTTGATGCACCTCTCTGAGAGGCTCTGAATGGAGACTGTGCTCGTGTTGTCTTAGGCTCCCTGTCATCTGGTTGAATTCTGGGAAATACTGGTTGGTGGGCTTGGTATTCACTCTGCTGGGCAGGGTAGTGTGTCTTCTGGGCCTGATGGTAGCCTTGTGGTGGTTGCCTTTGGATATTTTCATGGATCACAGGAATTGAAATATAGCCACGAGGAAGCTGGTGGCTTCCTGAATTGGATCTGCCAGACGACTGAGGGGAAACCGTTGGAGAATCAGAAGCTCCAGGAGATTGAGGCTGCCATGAAAACAAAATCCATTATTAAATTAATCCGTTTCAGCTCATAGCACTTTTCATTTTCAAAGAGAAATGGAAACTGAACTTGTGTTCCCACGTGCAAAAGATCTACTTCCTTGGTTTGGGTTTGTGTTGAGGTTTTTTGTTTTGTGGTTGTTTTTTTTTTGCCTCACTAGACAGACCACAGAAGTTGTTATGATGATGCTCTCTCACAAGTAGTAACCTGAGCTACAGCATTCCCAGCCCTCAAGTAAGCAGGGAGTGGATGCTCAGTCAGAACGTTTGCTGTTTCTACATGGCTACTCCTGTCTAAACCTGTTAAATGTGAGGCAAACTAAAGTTAAGCAAACAAATTATGTACTGCAGGCAAAAAACAAACCACTCAGAGGCACACAAAGCTCAGACTTCTGATCTCTCTCACGCTAACAAATTTACTTTTTTAAGCATGTAATTTAGTGCACTGCCAAAGCCTGCTACATGTGGCTAATGGCCCTTCACCCCTCACTCCCCCATGAGGCTTTCCAGCACATCAGCCTTGTTGGCACCAGGAGTGATAGCTGCACTAGCGTAGATTTGCTGTTAGCAGAAGCAAGCGTTGGGGAAGCTGCATGATCCAGCTCCTGGTATTTCATGTTATGGTTCTGCAGCATCTGGGGAGAGGCATTTTATTTGCTCACAGCTCACTCCCTCCTCCTGCTGTGCTAGTCCATCAGCTCACTTACTCTGCACCAACTCCAGAAGCTGATGGACTATTCTCTATTCTTGAACTCATGAAGGAGAGAAAAAAAATTATTTCCTGACAGGTTTATTCCATAGCTCAGTGAAAAGCCAGGTAAGACTGGAGTTAGTACAGATGGGAGAGCAGGACAGTGGAGCTGGAAGCAGTAAGTAGGCAGGCAAGGTGGGAGAGGATAGGGAACAAGATGTCTTTTGTGCTAGTGAACTGCTCACCTCTGCTGCCCATAAAGCTATAAATAAATGCTTTTTCTTATTGTACATATTACCAGCACTACTGTGTCAGTGCCCTGGTCAGTTAGTGCCCATGCCACCTAAGTTTGTGACAGCAACTTCTCCAGCCCTCAGTAGTTATCTCAGAGCACATGAGATGTAGAAGACTCTTCTGAAGCAATTCTGCATGTAATACAAAGGTATATTCCCAACTGTATTAAGATGAGAGAAGGAAGAACTAAGCCTCCCATCCTTGTACTGCACGGATAAAGCAGCAACAGCTGAGACCACCAGGAAAACTGCAAACAGAATTTTAATTGTGTTCTTCAGGCACAGAAACAGGGTTTAGAGAAATACCTGCCACTGCTGACATGAAAACTTCGTGATGTATTTTCAGACTGATAGAGGCTCAATTTCCTGCTTATTTTACTTTGAATAGAAATGAGATTAGTGCTTTGGTGTATTACGAGATACCACTCCTGCTAATTCTGAAGAGATAACAGACAATCCAAAATCCTGTCTTTTGAAAAGCAAAGCGAGGAGGGTGACTCTTTTTAAAGCAGTTGATTTTAACATACAACTGAAAGACAAAAATATTTCACAATTCACTTTTAGAGCTGTATATGCAAGTCTATACACTTAACAAAACCAGAGTATTAAACTGGAAAGCAGCATAGCCCCACTTCTGAAGCAGCTCAAGCTGTCAGCTAATTGGCCACTTGTATTTTTGTGTTTCTCCCCTTGCTCACCTTTGTTTCCCACAGTACAGAATCCAGAAGACTTGCCTGCGTTCCCAGCTTGCAGGGTAACCACTCTAAGCCCTACAACAACCCTCACCTGATGCAGGAGCACCTGCACCACTCACAGGCTCATTTACAGAGAATGTTTTCACACGTTTGTTTCTGCAGAAATCGCTTGATAACAAAAGCGGGCAACGCCAGAAAAACGTCAAATATTTCTGCTGAAGTAACTGAGCACTTTTGTATTTCAACACTCTAGAAGTATTGGGAAAATGTAATCCTGTGGCAGGTTTGGCTTTCCAAAGGATAAAGTACTCGTGTGACATTCAGGTCATACATGGCCGCAAAGACCAAGGCAAACACACCCCAGCAGTACTGACGAGTTACCTCAGGTCCGTGTGTCGCTGGAGCCGGTGCTGCTGCAGCTGCTGTTGTCTGTCCACATTGTTTATCTGCCTGGGAAGCCTCAGTTGGTCCCCTATGAGGGGACTCAGGGCTGGCATAGGCCCCCCTCAGAGGCGGCTGTGCCTGTGCTGCGGTGGGCACGGCTTCTGCTTTGTATCGCTGTACGCCGGGCTGCGCAGCGGCAAAGTATGGGTGCTGCCTGCTGTCGATGCCCTCGTGGATGACTGGGATAGGGATGTAGCCGGCCCGGAGCTTGGGGTACACCACGTTTCCTTCCCGTGCCGGCAGCTGCCTGGGACTATCTTGAGATGGGCCATTTGCTGATGACTGGGCATCCTAGAAATTAAAAACATCACATAGCATTTGCTGGTAGCTCAGCTCAACATACCACATAAGAAAGCTGCCATAAAGGTCTGTCTAAAAGCAGCATCAGCCAGGCATGAAAAGCTCAGCTCCTCAGGTCTGTGCCAGGTTAGCAGGCAGGAGAAAGGAAGCTGAACACCAATTAGCTATGAGCCTTTCATCCCCAGTGCTGATGAATACTAGCCGAGGCACTAAAACACCACATTACAACAGGGTTTTTCTGTAGCACTCACTATTTGCAGACAGCCAAGAGTTCAGCTGCCTCAGGTGGTACCACGCTAATTAAATGAGAGCTTGAGGGACCACAGATGTTTCCTTAGCTCCCCTTCAAATCCACCTAGTGTTATGGATAACAGCAGAAAAGAAACTTACAGGATTTATCTCATCAGAAGAGCGGTATTTGTTGGTATTGTGCTTCCTACTGCCTATCTAGAGTTACTGCTGCTTCATTCTGAAGACACTCACAGCCAAGAGAGGATCCACTTCAGTAGATACCAACAGGATAGCATAATGAAGAGGAAAATGCTGGAAGGTTAGATAATACTAATTCCTGTGCTGCCCAAGTGCACTCACTGGACAATGTCAAAGCTCTGGCAAGGGGGATAGTGCTTTGTACCAAGATCCCTCACAAGTCCTCTATTAAGTTCTTCCTGCATCGGTCATTCTATTTTGAGGCCCAGCTAGGGCCAAGTTCCAGATGTATCTCTAAGTCGGATCATGTAACAAGCACCTCTGTCATTCAGAGGGTAATGTCATTATTCAGTAAGAGGAGAATTTAATAAGGGGACATATGGTACAAGCGCTAGAAACCCTATTTTTAGGTTTTTTAAACTAACTATTTTTAAAGGGGTGTTTTAGCAGCAAAAATATTTAGTTTATGTAGCTTCTGCATATTTAATGAATCTGTATAGTAACAATTAACTATTTTACCACTATATATTCCCCCCCTCTTTTCAGTATCTCTTTAGAACCAGTTTCTGAGAAAACTGTAGAGAATGAATGCTATTATTCAGGTACATTTATAAAATAAAGATAAGTACAGAAAGGAATAAATTTAAAGTCAGAAGCTCTTGCTTTTGCCGATTAGAAATCCCCTACAAGCAAAAAAAAGAATTCTGAAGGAGGTATGAAGGAGAGGCCTAGAAAGTTCGCAGCGCAGGAACGTGGCTGGCTTTTCCAGTTACAGCACAAGGATGATCTCATGCCCAGCTCTGCACCAGGAGCCACCATGGCCAGATGAGTCATTTTCAATTCACTCCCCCAGGAAGCTGCTCACGACTGCTGAACGCAGACTGCTCTGGTGCCTCAGGACACCAAGGACTGACAATTATCTGCCAGTTCTACCTCATCAGTGATGCCCCCAACACAGCCCTGAACACGCTGTGCTGCCAGCATGCTCTCTGCGTCTGCAGGGACACGTGGCTATGCCAGAAAGTAAGTTTGAGAGACACTCAGCGAGTAACAACACAGGGCCATGTCAGGGCTACATGTCCACCAAGCGCAGAGCCACGCAAGCTGCCTTGCAGTGAGGAAAACTGATGATTCCACAGGCGGAAGAAGCACCTTGCTGCCTGCTGCTGACTCAATGCATTCTGCACACGCTCCCACCAGCTGCTCAGCACAGGCTCTGTAGTGGTGGGAGCGGGCTGGGGTGTAACCAGAGAGCTGCAGCCCACCTTTAGGCACAGCTCCCACGGCTATAAAAAGAAGTTGCACTCGCAGTGTGCATTGTCAGGCGCCCTGCAGAAGGGTCAGTTCTGGGAGAAGAGGTAGAGGGGGTGGGTGGGCCAGCAACATGTACCCTGCCCTAGCAAGAGAAGGGTATGGAGGAGCTGCTGCACCTGGGGACAGTCCCTTCAGTCTCTTGAAGTCATGCTAAGTCACAAATAATCACAATATTCAGTGTCCCACTCCCCCTGCTGTCACAAAGCCCTTCCTAGGAGCCTGGCTCCCTCCCCTTTATCTGCATTTTCAGCCCTTTTACACTGACCTCACTCTGAGCTATCTCAGCACTCTGACAGATCTGCTTCTGTAAGTTCAGCACTGATAAAGAAAGAAAAGCAAGCGGCTCAAAACCAAAGAAAAAAAAAAAAAAAAAATCAAGTTGAACTATTTTTAAACATTTCAGTTTAAGTCCAAAGTGAACTTTTTGCAAGTTTAGCACTTTTTTTTTTTTCCAAGTGGAAGCACAGGCTCCTCTTTAAGAACCACAGCATAAGCTATGCTTTTGTAATTCATCATTCATTCTTACAGCTTCAGAAAGCCTATGCTTCTTCCTGTGGAAAGTCAGCTTTTAGAGCTGGTTCTTTGTTCCAGGCTTTTTTCCCCTGTAGTCAGGAGGCTTGGGGTTTTTCTGTTGTTGCTGCTGAACAGCAGTCAGGAGTAGTCTTCAGCTAAGGAAGAAATGCCATTTTTCCCCTTCTCCCACCACCAGTAGCTCTGAGGCAGACAGATCACAGTTTTGGGAGAGGTGTTTTCATCACAATTGCTCTTCCAGCCCCACAGTTCCCCTCAACACATAATTAAGATTTAACTCCATCAACAGCTGGTGACATTGGCCAGTTTGTACCACCGCATTCTCAGCATTCCTCCTTTTCTGTTCCCTCTCTCCCCACAGTTTCACAGGTCAATGAACGTGCAAAATTAGTGTTTTGAAATACCTCATGCTGAGGAATGCCACTGTAACACAGTGTCTGAAGACTAAAAAGCTCTTGGTTTAGTCAGATGCAAGAGGTTCAGGCTCATTTTTAAACCAGGATCCAGTACAACACCTCATGCACAGATATCCCCCAAAGCGAGGCTCTCAGCAAAAGAAAAAGGTTCTATTTGGTGCAGGGGAGATGAGCCTTTCTAGCCCTGACAAACTGGTTCTGGAAGATCGAAGGAGAAACTGGGGTGTGTCTGGGGATAGTGTGACAAAGGGGAGTGGAGCCAAGCTCTGGAAATCTCTCCAGGTAACACCAAGAGAAGGGACATGCAAGTTCCCTGAATGCTTTAATTCTTAAGTTTCATAGCACAGCCACGTCAGGGAGCTAAAATGTCCATTTCTAGTCTCTACCTGCCCTCTAATAAATATGGCTTTTGCTTAAGAGGTTAACAAGTGTTATCTATACAAGTCAAGAGTTCACACAGAATTTATTGGTTGCATTTTTATTTGCATTAAAAACCTTAGTTGTAGGTTAAATAAAAAAAATACATACAGGAATATACTCCTATTACTGCATGAAAGCTGAAATAATTCCCCTTCCCCTCATTCAAGGAAATGAGAAGCATTTTTATGCTGAACTTGAGAATAATTCTAAGCACCAGAATTATGAAGTTCCCCTGAACTGGCAGTCAGCCTTACAGGAGTGCAGGCTGTGGTCATACACCATATCTAAGGGACAGAATCCCCCAAAAGAAGGAAGTACAAAAATACCAGAACTCTCCCCAGGAAGTCTAGAGATGCGAACAGCCCTGGTCTGCACTGCAGGTAGGTTGCAACAACCCCACGAACTCAGATGCAATCTGCTGTTTCAAGCACTGATGCCAAAACCAACAGGGAGTCAGTGCTCTTGGCCACTCAGGGCAGAGCAGGAGCACGCACTGCTCTGTGCACACAAAGCGTGGGGCTGCTGGAAGACCGCAGCGATCACACCTCCTGGGAAGGGGACATGTGCTTCTGCTGTGAGGTCATCGACACGATAAATAAAGGTGCAGCCAGCACGAGCTGTGCAACTGGAAAAAACACTTCATAGCCCACATCCTACACTTGGCTTCCCGTAGGAAGGGCACAGCCAGGAGCAACAATGAAATCCTCAAACTTGGGCACAGACTGCATGCCATTGGGAAAAAACGCAAAGAGATTGAGACAACTTGCAACGAAGTTCCCTGAACAGCTGCACCATCTGCAGGAGTGGACAATGACCTGAAGTGCCCCAATGACTGTTCAAGTGCTGTTCCTGAAACACAAAAACCTGCAAGTTCATTCACTGCTTAAACTAGCAAGTGCCATTGAAGGCATCTAGATGGCTGTACCAGTGTAACAAAACTGGTTACAATATCCTACACACAAATGAGATTGCTAGAAAACTTGGAACACGTGTGGAATCTTCCTTTTGAAGCTGCCTGTTAAATATGTTTTTCATTCCTCAAACACTACAGTGTGCTACAGAAAAGGTTCAAAAACAAGTTCCCATCACACACTAGCACTTCTTAAACCGTACAGACATTATTCATAACACAGTAAATCCAGTTCTCTGAAACATTATACACAAAGCACCTTTCACAGCTGTTGCAGAGTAACAGTACAAATATTTAAGTTTTTTACTTGTTTTCTAAATATCATCTAGCAAAGGAACAAAGTGCTGCAAACACTACCAAGACAATAAATGTGTGTCTTTCTGTATGCAAGCAGAAAGTCTGCCAGCTTCAGTATGGTTCTGAGCTTTGAAGTTGCTGCCTTGAAGAGTATCATGCACATAAGAGAATCCTGATTGCTCCAGTGACTGAGGAAGTGCCAGAACCTGACAAAACCTGATATGACAGCAAAAGTCCTGTGATGTCATGCCCAGATTTCAGGAAGCAGGGAGTGATACAATTTTGCTCTTTCTGAATATAACTCAACAATATAATGAAAGTAAGTGACTGAAACATGACAAGCTCCCATTCCAATCTAAGAATGGCTTACCAGTTTTATTTACAATTAAAAGAAGTTTCATGGAAAGGCAAATCATTCACTATTACAAATAGATTCCCTATCTACTCGTATTTCACTTTTAGCCACACTATTTCCCTTCCTCCTCTGTTGTATTAAGAAGGTAAACCAAAATTACAACTAGCCTTGCTGCTGATGGAGAAGTCAGCAAATCCATATATTTGTTGTAACCTGGTCTAAGTACTGAAGAGTGCTTTATACTTACGCAACGTTATTCAGGAAGAGCTTTTCATTAATACTTCTTGGGGAATTAGACACACGGCGTGGGAGAGTGTCATTTGCTCCCAGCACTGACCTGTAGCTTCCCACCGCCATTTCAGGCACTGAAGGTTTTTACATTTGTATTCTGCTGAGCAAAAATTGTGCTCAAATCATAGAATCACTGAGGTTGGAAAAGATCCCTAAGATCACCTAGTCCAACTGTCAGCCTATCACCAATATTGCCCACTAAGCCATGCTTCTAAGCACATCTACACATTTCCCAAACACCTCCAGAGGTGATGACTTAGCCAGCTCCCTGGGCAGCCCATTCCAGTGCCTGACCACTCTTTCAGAAAAGAAGTTTCACCTAATATCCAGCCTGAATATAGATACACTGAGCACATAGGTATTTGAGCAAGATATCATTAGCTGATGACTGAAGGAAACCATGAATAAGCTGAGGCTCATGAGCTGTCTCCGTAGACCTTCGTGTCAGTCACAACATGTAACCTATTTATACAACAAGCTGCTTTTGATGTTGTATTTGCTGAATGCTGCCTTTTATTTCGTAACATCCACATGCGTAGGCAAATAGGTCTTTTGTTCTCTCTTGTATAAAACAAGATGATTGTATGATAATTACAGGTATTACATTAATGTATGCTTTGACTGATGGAGCACAATGATGTCATTAGAAACAAATAATCACTATTAAAAATTGAAGAGGACTTCTAAACCTAAGCTCTTCAGAACTGAGAGCCTTACTGGAGCAAACATCTTGGCCATCCTGAAGACCATCTACCTTGTTTCTGGAATTAAAACTGTTCTCTGATCACTAAAGCCGATTCTTTCTTGGGCTAAGATGTCATTTTGGCATGACATGATGACACTTGCCCTCTCTGCCCAATGAGTACAAACTGCCCACTAACAGGAAGCCTTGGGTGGGCCAAACTGAACACACCCCAAGAAAGCAAGGAGCAAAGAGTTCTGAGAAGGGGAGTTGCTGTCACCCATCCTGTTGGATGAAACACATGAAGAAAGCCCATTAAGGCACTAGAAAGTTCCTCATCAAGAATCATGAGCCTCATTTACCTATTTGATTGCTGCCTGCTTACCTAGGAAAAAGGCAGCCAACTTATTGGTTTCCCAATTAGCTGGAAGCCAGAAACTTGAAACACAGAAGGGAGTACAAGCCAAACAGTGTCACAAAAAAAATAAATAGCTAACAACTGAAGAGTCAGTTTTGAATTCTGTAGGTTATACAAAAGGTCTACATTTTCATCTAGAATTCATTTGACAGACAAGTTTTGAGACCTCACTTCTCTAAGCAACAACTTCCCAGCACTATAAAAGCACTTGCTACCCTGCACCTATCTATCAATTATAAGACTGCCATCAGCCATGAAAACATGCTTTCATGCTACCTGACCTAGTGGGTGATGTCACACAAGTTGCTTCACCATCTTATGGTTCATTTTCCTGCCTATAAAAACAAAAAACAAACAAAAACAAAACAAAAAAAAAACCCAAACAAATATTAAAAACAGTTTCTGCAAGGTTATTTGAAGATACCTGGAGAAACAGAATGTTTCATATCTGTAATTAAATACAGTAATATAAAATATTTAGCTTGGCATAATTGAGAGGGCACAGCTGCCAGAGGAAAAAGATGAAGCTTACCTAGAGAGGGATACTGTCTGTGTACCACAGAGCGTACCAGATTGTTATCTGCTTTATCATGGTTCATGGTGAACAATTCTATTTTTGGTACAGAAAAGCCATGCCTGTGTACAGGTGAAGTGTTAAAAATATGATTCCTAGCTACGAATGCTGGAACAAGTATTCGTTCTCTTTAGATGAAAGGTATGATGTACTTGAACTTGAGCAGAACCAGGAAATCAATATCTTCCTTACTTCTCCTGGTGTATGACTTCCCAGGCACATTACTTGTAGCTAAATCTTTGATCCATCCCTCACTTTCAAATTAATTGGTGTCTCTGTATATTATTTCCCTGTTTACCATGTTCTACTGAGTGGGGCTTTAAATAACTACACAAAGCAGCTTCATGGAACTTGGAAGGGTGCGTACTGGCTTTGTCCAAAAATCCCCTACTGACTACCTTACAGCTTCTACATATACAGCAGATAGAAAGTATAATAGCTCAAATCCAATGACTGATTTATTATGAAATGGACAAACCACAAGCCTGACTGTGACAGAATACTTATCAGCATAAGTAATGTAGAAAGCAGTGCAGGTAGAAGATCCAAGTGTAACATCTTGCCATATCCTTCCACTGCTGTGCATCACTGTGACACAGAAGTTCATAGAGGCCACACTGAGATTTCAGAGCAATTTCTAATTTGGTCTACCAAGCCTTTCAGTCAATTTGAATGTGAGAAGTCAGCACTCAAAAATAAGTTCACTCCTAAAGAGATGGGAACTGAGTGACCTATGTCTTATTTGGGGAAACAGACAGAAGAGTCATAACTTACCCGCAAGGGTGAGGATAGATACAGTTAGCTGTTCCTCAAATAACACAGAACCCATCAGTAATAGATTCAGATAGCTTTCCCTCCCCTTAGGTTTAGGCCTCTGCATTGTTGCAACCAATAAATGCACCACTTTTATAACTGCTCTCAGACTTGAAAGCTGTGCTGGCCACGGTCTCAGACCTGAGGCATTAGTGAGCTATCGATCTCCACAGTGTGAGCTCAGTGAAGCTCAGCACAGTCAATTCCTTTGGTCTATTTTTAGTGGCAGCATTTCCCATTGGGTTTTCTGCACGTAGAAACAACATATGGAAGGGGCATCAGTAAACGCTAACACAAGCTTTGCTACTTTTGTTTGTTTGTTTTCTTTAAACATCATCTATTTTTATCAACACTTTGGGGAATACCAAGTAAACAATTTATCATATGACAACCTTGCAGAAAGCATGCTGAACTACAGCAGCTCAAGTTAACACAGGAAAACAGATAAGCATACGAATAAATAAATAAATAAATCAACAATCCCAGCAAAGAAATAGGAAGAACAGTGACACTGCTAGTAAATACTCTCTTGGTAAGTTATGCATATGTATGCTTCATGATATTGATTGAATTTTTATTTTATTTTATTTTTTTTTTAAGTGACTTGCTATTAACTAAACAGACACTTAAAAAAAAAAAAAAAAATCATTAGTTTACCAGTAGGCTTTGATGTTTCTGTTAGTAAATATTTGTCAGCCATCTGCAGAGTCGTGGCTTGTTTCTCACTGGATATAATGAGAGGTTTTCTGTTCCTCCTCAGTAAGGTCCCCCTAGCCCAGTGGCTCCATACAAATAACTGGGAACAGTTAATAAATGTGCAAAGGAAAGACGTGTTATTCTGTGAAGACTAGAACAGGCTAAATTGAATAAGAAAAAAAAAAAAAAGAAAAAGCAACTTGAATCAGTGAATAAACTGAGCTAGTCATTCAATGCAAAAAATCAAGGTGTGGTTCCATTCATTTTAAACAACTCTGTCATAGATTCACACTTGACAAGAGCCATTTCTCTTTCTGCCTGATGATACAGGTACAGTTACTGCAGTCAGCACAGTTACACTGACAGCAAATCTAGAGTAGGAGGACCAAGATCAGCTGTTGGGAGAACGCAGCACCTTACGGCCACAGCCTGCTTGCTCAGCTAAAAGGAGTCAGTTAGCTTTGGACCTGTGCTCCACTCACTGCCCAGTGCAGGCAACAGCTCACTTTTTGCCTATATCTCTGTAAAGACGGAATATTTGGAGAGGGAATAAGGATTGATAAAGACTATCATAAAAGGAATCAATAAAAGTCACTGGTTTCGCTGGGTAACATCAATATTTAATCCAGAAAGCAGCGTATCAGTAGAGTCAGTACAAGTTTTGTCTGTGTTACCACCCTTGACGAGACATGGTCTGACACGAAGTCAGCTTCAGCAGTTCCCTGATCACTCCTGAAACCCCTCTCACTGAAGAGAGACTAAGAATAATGCAACTGAGAAGCTGTCAATGCCTGGCTTTTCTGCCTGTATTTGAAAGCAAAAAGACTTCAGAAACCATCCATTAATTCAACCATGTACTCTTAATTCCGGGCTCCAACAAATGGCCTTGCAGCATCACTGCAAGCTTTTGGCTTCTCTTAACGCAACAGTATGTCAAAAGACCCAGAAATCCACCTTCCAATACTACCTCTGGAAGTATTTCTCTCTGTGACCAGTCCCAAAGCATACATGTGTCTGTTTATAGTGAGCAGTGACAGATGTTGCTGTGTGGAAAAAAGTGAATTCCACACACACACACACACACACACACACACACACACACACACACACACAAAAAAAAGAGTTGAAAAGCAGGCGCAACTTTTTCTCTCTGTAGTAATACTCACAAGTTGGCAGCAGAGGTGGCACTTTATGTTACCACAGATTTAACATCAGATAGGGATGAAAATTTGTTTTGTTTCACTCACCCACTCAAAACCAGCACTGATCCATTAGAGCACTTCAAATCCTGTTTTTATACAATTATCAAATGCAGCTTAAATGTGATTTCTCTCTTAAATGGGTTACTTTCAAGTGCTATTTCCATAACAAAAGCCTTGAATAAATAGAATGCTAGGACTTTCTATACTTTATGGTTCTAAAAAGCATATTTTTATTGCTGTAATAGCCAATGTTAGCAGGTGCCTCATTACCACTCGGAAGACAGCATCCAGAAATGAGTTAAAGCTCTTTTCCCTATTTCACTCTCAATATTCACATCGCCAAATTAGATTAAACAAGATCTTTTTCTACCAGAATTATACGCTCAATAACGGAGTTGAAAATGGGGGTGAAAGGCTACACTGCAGCAATTACAACGCATTTCCTCAATTCCAAACAGCACTTTGTATCTGCGAGTGTAACTGCACAGCATTACGTGGCTGGAGCTGTGGGAGAACAGAAAAGCACAGCCCCTTCACTTCTGTATGATCCTCATCTGCTTTCACACTGAGCTTCCTCTTACGGTCTGCACTCATAAAATGGGCAATTAAATGTAAGAACTTCATGTTTCCTCAAAACACTCTTTCATGTTTTATTCCTCATTTTTTAGGAGAGACTCTTGAGGCGGGGGAGAGGGAGAAGTTGTACCAGTTACATTGAAGACACATTTTGGAGTTACCAAGTATCTTCCAATGGTTCTATGTAACACAGAGCATGCCACACAAGGGGCTTTTTTCCCCCCACAGAAGCAGTTCTGCCTAAGATGGCAGCCCAGGCAGCACTGATCTCTCCCCACACTAAGCAGGCTGACAGCTTTCCCCGACAGGGCAGCAAAGCAATGGCCACAGCCAGCGCTCACTTGGCCGCGTCACCGCGATCAAAGCACTTGGCTGCTGTGCAGCAGGCTGCCAGCTCCACGCGCGCCACGTCCAGGGAGCAGCTGGGCTCTTCCAGCTGACTTCCAGCAGGCCGGAGCCGGCCCTGGCAGCTGAGAGCCGGCGCTGGGCTCGGGGCCAGCCGTGGCTCCGCGCAGTCCGAGGCAATCTCTTCCAGCACCGCTCCAAGCAGCACCGGCCGGGGTCCAGCGCGGAGCGATCCTGAGCCTCGTCCTGACAGCAGCGATGGGCGACATTTTAGGTCGTGAGGACGGACAGAGATCCTCCACCGGCGCTGCGATATTACGCTTCATCATTGCCCATTTTATGGGGTTGCAGAAGTAAAGGCGAGGCCGCGCGGTCGGCCGTACCCGGGATGAAAGCAGCGTTGCTCGCTCAGAAATGCAAGAAAACCCCACAGGATCTGTTTTTCCACCACTCTGGCAACTTGCAATGCAGCTCAAGTTTCTAGCACTTTCTGTTCAGTCACCGCTTTAATACTAAGGCGGGTCACACGGCCGCAACTTCTGAAGGCTCAGAGTCTGGCTCCGAAAAGCCACTTTGCGGGTCCCGCTGCCCGCAGCCATGGACATATTAGGACTGAGATGGAGCTTTTCCCTGAGCGCGCTTACACACAGAAGACAGCGAATGACAGACTTTGTAACCAGACCAAAAACAAAACAAAACATCCGAAAACTCCTGAAAAGTCTGAGTCGCGTCGCTTTGAAGCGCTGTACGTCGACTCGGCTCATTCGCAGCCGAAAAAAAAAAAAATAAAAAATAAAAAAACCCAAAAAAACACCCAGCCGAGACTTCCCAGGGCAGGCCGGGTGCACTTCACCAACTTTAAATAAACACCCCGGAGCCGAGGTATCGGATGATTTAATGCACAAAAAAGGGACTGCAGTGCGTCAGAGACAAAAGGCAGCTCCTGGCCTCACTGCATTGCCACGCGCTGAGCCGCAGCCCGGCCCCGGCAGCCCCCGGCAGCCCCCCGCCCAGCGCCCGGCGCCGGGCTCCCACCTCCCCCCTTCCCCCCCCCCCCCCCCCCATAGCGCAGCCCCCCAACCCGCCGTACTTTGGCCGCGTCGCCCCGCAGGCGCGGGTCGCTCCAGGTGGTGGTTCGGCTGTTGTGGTCCACGAAGAAAGGCCAGCCCGTCTGCGGGTCCACCTTGATCTCCCAGCCGGGCGGCAGCGGCTCGGAGCCGCTCTCCGTTTGGAGCAGCGGGGAGTGCGTGGCAGCGCTCATGCCGGAGCCGGGCCATGCGCCGAGTGCGGGGCGGGGAGGCCGGACCCGGCCGCTTTATCCGCCGCCGGGAGCGGGGGGGCGGAGGCGCGGGGCTGGAAGTGTCTGGAAATCGGCGCCGGCCGGCGGAGGAGGGGAAAGGGGAGGGACGGGGAGGAGGGAGGCGGCCCAGCCCGGCTCGGCTGGAAACTTCTGGTGGCCTCCAGTACGGCGCGGGGCTGCGGGTGGGGAGCCCCGGCGGGGAGAGACGTGCTGGGTGCGGGCTGGGGAGCAGCGCTGCGGTCCTGAATGTTACCGCTCTGACAGGTGCTGCTGCGAGCCTGTGATTCTGTGATTCTGGTGCAATGGAACAAGAAGCCACGAGCGTCATCCTTGCTGATGCCTGACTGGTTAAGGTTATGTGTGTCCAACCCTGGCAAGTAGCCCAAATAATGCTTGTTTCAAAGTTGCAGTGTAGACAGGCATTGTACTTCAGAATCGACTCTTTGATCGTTCTCGGTGCATCTCAGTCTTAGGATTCAATGACACTGAGCAACATCCGAAGGCAGTGTGTGTGTCTGCTCCCAGACCCATCTGTCAGCCAGCTCCGTGTGCTGGCTGTGGGTTACAGCACTTCACAGCGACTACCTGCAGCCATCTGAGGGGCACGCGTGGCCGCAGATGCCTACTGACAATTAGTTACTCTGCTCAGTGAATGCCGAGCCCCTGAAGTGCAGACATTCTCTGCTGCAAAGCTGCTCCGAGGAGGTAGAGGTGTGCATTCCTCCAAGCAGATGTTCATTACCCACGTGCATCACTTCAGAGGAGCTGCCTGTGCACACCCGGGGACAGTCAGGGCCTTGTCAGCTCAGGGCAGGGTCACAGATTGGCGTGACGCTGATTGACACTGACACTCATCCATCCTCTGACAGTGAGGTCTGTTTATCACACTGCTGTCCATGATAATTGCTCAGCCTTGTTCCTTCCTTAGAATCATAGAATATCTCAAATCGGAAGGAATCCAAGTGAAGAGCCGTGGGCTGTCATGAGTGCTGCCCTCAGCCTGCTCTGTTCCAGGCCCAACAGACCATGGAGCTCAGCGTTCCTCACACACCTCTTGCCCTCCAGACACTTCATCTTTGCAACCCTTTGGACGCTCTCGAGTAGCTTTATGTCGTGTTTGTACTGTGGCACCCAAACTGCACAGAGTACTGAGATGAGGCCACAGCAGTGCAGAGCAGAGCAGGACAACCACCTCCCTCGACCAGCCAGCAGTGCTGGCCCTGATGAACCCCTTCCCACAGCTCTCCATCTTTGCCTTCACAATATTTGTGTCAAGAATCTCAATATCAGAGACCTGTTCTGCTTCTTATCTGTAAATTCTGCGGAGGAATTTCACTCCTTGTCTCAGAGCAGAAAGAGGCACACTTAGATCATATGTTCTTGGTAGCTTATGGCAGAGTCCTTCCCAAGTCAACAAAAGCAGCTGATTCAGATGTGAGGGACACAGATGTTAAAAGGGAAATTACTTGTGTATGCTGAGAAAGTAGTACAGATGGGTACTGTATCTGATGGAGTGTATACAGAGAAGTGAATGGGTTGCTTTGTTGCTGATAGTTAGCCACATACTTAACAGAGCTAATAAAAAAAGGTCAGCCACTAGGTGGAAATAAAAGGAAAATTCAGGGGAGCAGCTAAGAGTCATAGGCTAAATGTAGCTGTGAGTCTGTGCCTTGCTAAGAAACAGGTCAGAACATTTCACCCAAATTGTAATGGGCTGATAGGTTAGAATCTGCCTGAGCTTCTTCTGCAGGAGCAAAACCCATGGTTGCAGCATCTGGTTGCAGAGATGAGCATGGACTGAGAAGGGAAAACATCTGAGTGATTGATTTGACTTGGCTGAATATTGTGCTTTTCCTCTTAATTAAATTATTGTCCATGCTAGGTAGATTTTAGCCTCTCATAGCTGTAAGGATTGCTGGGTAGGTGGGTTATTAGGCACAGCAGTCCTGGGATTCAGGTTTTGTTGCTGTGCCATGGCTGCTACCCTGAGGTGATACAGCTCATAACTTACATGGTTCTTAGCCATGCTTCAGACCAGAGCGGTTTGTGGAAATGTTCATATAAGGAATTATTGCTCAGCAAAAATCTTAATCAGCTCTACAGGGTCTTTGCTCACTTCTTTGTCTTCAAAATTGGCTGATTCAAGACCAAACAAAAGATTATTAGGTGGATCAGCAAATGTTGGTGGGGGTGGTCTGCTCTTCACATGAGGATGCTGGTAACAGCTTTGTCCAAGATTACAGAATCATAGAATATCCTGAGTTGGAAGGGAGCCATCAGGACCATTGAGTCCAACACATGATGGAGCAGAATGCTCGTGTGGGCTGTCCCCAGGCTGCAGAGCTGCCTCCTCACCATGCTGCAGGGCTAGTTGGGGTTATTTGAAGCAGCACTGCTGTAGGGATGTCATTGTTACTCACTGTATAAACAAGTAGATACCTCTGGTATATCAGGAAATAACACGTCTTGTGGTAAGCTTTAAATTGGCTTTTCAATTTATTTTCTGAGCAACCCTCACAATTTAGCAGATCATTTGAACAGAAAAGATTTATGAGCTGAAACGTTTCTGGATGAGGTATTCCAGAAGGCTGTTTCTGATGAACCTGTGGATAGCAATCTGTATGGCACGTGTCTAGAGCTGTATTTCTAATCAGGAGTCAGTCCGTGTTCTCTGCTGGAGTCATTTCAGATTGAGTCATAAGAAATCTCTGTCAGTAAGTGCAGCAGGCACATGGAGTCCCTCAGTATTCCAATTTGAGATAGATTATGAATTAATCCACCCCCATGACTTCCATAGTTTGATGTCTCACCCCAAAGCAGAGTGCTGGGACTGATCCAGCTCCCTGCCTGAATGTCCTGTTCCAGGTGCACAAAACACTTCAGATAAAAGCAAAAAGGTCTCAGGTGAGGATTCTCAAGTAAGGACTCTCTGCAAATTACAGCCACAGGCATGGATGGATGTTTGGTTTTACGGTTTGCTCAGAAAGGTGGATTTTGTTTAATTGACAGCACGCACACACACACAAAAAGAGCTGCTGATACAATTGGGTGCCACATTTCAGAAAACTGAAAATGCAGTGCCTTTAAGAAAGCATCACAAATCAATGCACAAACAGTCTGATCTCATATTGACTGCTATATTGGTGCAGGAAGTGTACAGTGCGTGTAGCTCACCACATCATCTGTTCACTGGAGATACAAGAGTAACATGGGAATTATTTGACATACAAATATAGATCTTATGAACTTTAATAGAAAGTACAAAGCATTAATAAGAAAGCAGATGGCTCAGTTTGCATGCTAAATGGAGAAAAGCTTTTTAAACCTGCATGTTGAAATCACAGAGCAGTCACAAAGCACACACTCAGACTTCCAAATTTCAGATTTTTTGAATTTGAAGGAGGCCCCACAAGCTGATTTCAGCGCAGTTTTGCTTTTCCTTTATTTTTCCATATGGGATGCAACCCTGCCTTAAGTCAGGGAGTGACTTTGGCTGTGTTCAAAACCACTTTAATATCTGTGATCTATATGCAGAGAAAAGAAAATTGCAATACGGAACAAAGGCGACAGAAGAGATCCGGGATTTTTAGAACTAAATACTTGCTTAGTATATTTTGAATGTGTCAACCTAAATGCCCATGTACAAAGTAGGCTTTTTTGGTTGAACATCCCCTGTTCCTGAGCCAGTTAAGCAGAGCTCTAAGTGACAGCTCTCTGATGGAAGGTCCAGCTCGGTCTGTCCACTGAGCAACATACCCTTGCCGTACTTCATTGCAAATCAGGAGAATGAAATACAGTCTATCACAGCATTTATTTTTCTTTTTTAATCGCTGCAGTGGTCATCACTCATTAGTATCTACAGGCCTCCACCTAGTGGATGAACTGCTGCTCTGTACTCGAGGCCGCAGTGCCCTGAATGCCTAGAAATCTGGTTTACTCTGCAAGGTTTGCTGGCAAATCTCAGTCAAGAAGTAAAAAAAAAGAAAGAAGAAAAGCAGTGCCAGAATGCAGTGCTGGAGCAGCATCTGCTGGGAGTGTGAGGCGGCTCCAACAGGGAGAGCAAGGGCAGCGTTAGAAGTGCTAGCATTTTTTAGCCATACAAAGAGCTCCCTGGGACTGTGCCAGGAATGCATTCCCCCCACTTCAAGAGTTTAGCTGGCTGCTCAAGGCCAGCTTGCTGATAAGAGCAGTTGCAAAGAGAGAACTGGAAGAAGTGAATCCGTCATTCAGGGTTTCAGTTGCAAGGCTGTAGGTTGCACTGGCAGGACGGGAGATGTGGGATGGAGAGTTTTGGACAGTGTTAATAATTTCATTTGCTATCTGATCAATGTTGGCATGCACATATTTGCACAATGCTTCAGGGAAATATCCCGTCTGTAGCAGCAGCTCTGACTCACGTTCACATGTGAATTTGGATAGGACAGCTGAAGGATTGTTGCTCATACCTCCCAGCTTTGCCTCCCCGCTCCAGAGATACAGAGTAAAACATCTCCGCTACACTGCAGACCTCAGCCTGCAGGCTGATGAACTAATTTCCTTCTAAAATCAGAACAGTGGACTGCAATCTGTAACTTGATTTGATATTATCTTCTTTAGCCATCCTGCTGTAGGATCAATAATGCCTGACAAGGCAGAGAGGAAACCTGGGACTTCTGCTCAAGGCTCTGAGTCAGAGCTGCATCCCCAATGTGTCTGAAGAAGACTGAACTCTGGATAATGCATAAATCTGCTGTTCACTGTGGCACCAGGGCAATAATTCATTCCCAAAGTAATCAGTTTTCTGAAACAGGAGATTACGCTTCTCTGAGCTCACAGAACTGCTGTTACTCTAACTGGTGGTAGCAGTCTAATTTCCCCCTAAATCCTGGACTCCAATAGCTAAAAAGATCCTTTCAAATCTTTAACTTACTTTAACCACAAGACTGTTTACTTTTCCCCCTGTTTATGTTTAAGTAGATTTTTGTCACTAAGTGCGTATTACACATTTTCTCATCTCCTGCTGTATTCTCATATTTGATTTTATTTTAGGTTGATCATCCGTTCTCTATACGTTAGCAGTTTAAATGTCACATCTACTAAACAAATTACAGACAGTGCAAAGCAGAAATCCAATGGATCTGATTTCTGGAGGGCTATACTGGCATGGAAAGATCCTCGCTAAGCATTCAGACAGCAAAGCCCCCCCTTCTGTTCCCCAGTGCTAGAACAGATCACTGCCAGCCTTTAGCAGCTCGTGAGCTGCCAAGAGTCTGCTGTGGCGAGGGGAGCGTGCTGGAGGCACAGCACAGCTAGGACCTCTTCCTGCTCCTTCCATCCCACAAAGCCTTTTGAAAATTCTTATCTGTTGGTGATCTTCACCGAGAAGGAATTTTTTACTATTTCTGTGTAAAATTGAGTATTGTCCTGGAATAATCCCATGCTTAGGGCAGGCATTGGGAATGTGCTTCATGTCTCTTAGCTGTTACACAGATTAGAGACAACCTTTATCTCTAGCAGAGCAGCTGAGCTCCATACCATGAGATCACTGCATGTGCATTTTCTATGTCTTCTCTCTTGGCTGAAAATTTTCCCATAGAAATAGTTTCAAGAAGAGTTTGGTTTCAAGAATCCTGCAGGTTCTGCTGGGACAATATTTTCCTGCAACCTCCCTTGGCCTTTTCAATAGCTGCTTTGCAGCTTTAGCCCAGTCCCAGCGAGAAGTGCCCGTCTGCTGCCTGCCAGTCACTGCTGAGAGGCTTCGATTCTGTGGTCACTCTCACTAAAATTTGAGCAGAAGGAAATTTTCAGAAGCAATTGCACCCCTATGCACTCCTTGAAAATCAACAGCTGGGCATAAGCCTGCAGGAACATCACCCAAAGGACAAATGAGGGAGCTACAGAACAGCTGGTTGTTGGTGATCAGCATGGGCACAGCCCTGCCTTGAAATAAGGTGGTTTTGCCCAGTGAAGATGTGAACAACAGTCTGGAAGAGATTGGAAATGACCACATAATCTTCTCATGTTAAGAAGCACATGAGAAGCACAGGCATATTTGTAATGTCAGTGATGTTTATAAGGGTTAGGTTGTATAGTAAGGTAAGCGTGCTATATGTGTGTGAACCTATGACAAATTTATTTTCAGGACATCAAAACACGTTGATGAATACATGTGCAAAAGGCTTGCTCCAAATTTGCTTACTTAAGTCCCTCCTGAATTAGATACAAATTTTTGCTTTTGAAAATTATGTATTAGGCCTTTGCCCTCCAGTGCTTCAATCAGTGGGAGCAGAAAGTTCTGCGACTGAAGCTCTACATATTTGACCACGCTTTCTAGCTCCACGTCTTCACTGGGAGTGATGCCAACTCCAAACATCCACAAAGAACTTACAAGAGAGGGAACTGATTACACAGGGTTGGCAGTTATACCCAGCCGGCAGTGAGACCTGATACTGCATGGCACTGGGCAGTTCAGATCCCAGCAGAGCAGCAGACAGCTCAAAAATCTGTTTTTGCATGACTGAGCCTTGCTGGGCCCAGGTTCCCTTGTGCTGAGCACATGATGTGGGATGCTGTAAGCTAGTGGTGAATAGCCAAGTGTATGTTGTATAATTTTCTTTCTTCTCTGACATGAAAGCAGATAGATTTCCCAAGAGAAAGTACATTTGGAGAATTTCAGATGGCAGGATTCCATACACCTGCTCCTTTAAAGACTATCCAGGTGAATTTTAAACAGAATCCCTCTTATGCTTTGATAACACACAATTGCCTATGCGTGCAATTCCTCCTTTTGCCTGTTCCAGGACTGAAGTCTCAGAAATAAAACCTGTTTAAGAGCTCTTGATGCAAAGTTGCTGAGAGCACAGCCCCCCGTTGTACCTTCAGTTTTGTTTTAACTGCATGACCAGTGGGAGCAGAGAGCAAACACAGGAACCTAATTCAGTATCTTGTTCATCATCATTTGCGATGATTAACCAAAATGTTGAATGGATCTGAAATATGCATAGTGGAAAAATGCACTTTAAAAATGAATCAAGTCTTATGTCTGCAGTTTGAAGTAGCTCATCTTTTGGTTCTGAATGGGCAAATAAAGGCCTATCTTATACAGCTTTGAACTGTGAAAATAACTTGTCTTTTGGTTCTGAACAGGCAGGGGAAAAAAGGCCTCTCTTATAGCTCTGCACTGTGTGATTGGTACAATACTGTCTCGAATTGCAAGAAAAGCTTAGTGTGATTTTGCTAACCAGATTCAAGAAAATCATTATGTAGCCCAGGTGGTGGGGAATCTTCAGCAGACTGAAGTTGCAGCAGCTGTGTGTTTTATGGTTTGTTTCACAAACATAATGTAACAGTTGTAAGTGTGTCTACAAGAATCTGTTGGAATCTGAGTCCTGTGACCTCACATTCAGAGTCATCCAGAGCTAAAACGTGCATTGGAACTGACTCATCTGGTTAAGATTCCTATGGCTGCACAGGAGTGAAAGGGATGTTGGGATCTTGTCCGTCTTTCATTCATGCACATCAGGCAGATGACTCCTGGGGAGATGGCCCAGCAATTGTTCTGCTATCTCAGATAGTTTTTGCTCAGTGTAACATCTGTGAACACGGGGATTTGAAGCAACTCCAGCTAAGACAAAGCTACAGTCTTCAAAGTTCCTTTTTGTTAGCTTCAGGAAAGCAGAACTGCATCAGTCTATTTATGCATTTAGCTGGCTGATTTTGTCAGATCACATTTTGCTCCTGTTAGCCCTGTGGGATCACATCCAATGTTTTTTTGGGGGTTTAGACTATGATCAAACAGGAACACTGTGGCATGACAGAAGGTTTTATTTTATTTTAGGATATGTGTGTGTTTTCTTATTGCAAACTAAGAGTTGACAAATAGATGACAAATTCTGGTTGGCAATTGAACTAAACTTCCATTTAAGCTGGCAGCATCTTTATGTTTATTTTTGGTGGAATGACCTTTAGATGTGTAAAGGTTCTCGATGCTTCCTGATTAAGTTATATGTACACATAAGAAACACTTTCAGCTCTGAGGAATGACGTGGGAATGTCTGATTAAGGTATCTTCTGCCTTCTCACAGCCTCCTCCTCAGTCCAGAGATCAGTGGGGATAGAGGGCAGCATTTATACAAAACATAAGGCTGAAATGCAGTTGGCTTTCTCTTACTAGCTGCTCCTAGTCCTGGCTGTCATTGCAACCAGGTGTTTTAGAGCAGCACGCTGGGCCAATGCACTACAAGAAAAGCAAAGTTGACTCTTCTGGTTTTGGCCTGTAGATAAGATTTGTTCCTCCAGGAGTAGCTGGTCTCAAAATAAAAGAGCATTTCAATGCAGCAAACTGAGTCTTCTTTATGTTTTGGGTTTTTTTTCTTTAATTTTAACTCATTTAACTGTTCCCTTTCCACGTATTTATGCACCACAGTTAATCAGCTTGCATTATGCAGCTCCCATCCTGACTTGGCTCTGATCTCCTGCTGTGACATGCTCCTGTGTATACTCACATGTGAGCGCCCATCAGCTGCAAAATTCACAGATCTCAAACTGTTAGCCTTGTATCCTTGTAGACACAAGCCCTCAACCTCTCAACTAAGACAGATAAAACCTAAATACATTTCATTTGCATTTCATTCATGCAGCACTGAAATTTTGGGTGAGAAAAAAAAAACAAAAAAAAGAGAGAGACCAGGAATGGAAAGCACGTTCTTAGAATGTGATCTAAGCTCCTATTTTTTCCTGGTTTTACTCCCTAACTGTGATAAGCTAGGGGGCTGCCTGAAGGCAGCAGTCAGGAGGAGACCTCGGAATTTTGTTTCTGGTGTTTCTAACACACATCTGGAGCTTCTGTATTTGTAATTGTTTTGAGTGTCACCTGCTGTTCTTTGGAAGGATAATTTGATCAGCAGAAGATGACAAAGCAAACCAACTAGATTCACAAGAGCTTGGATTCCTTCCTAAGACCAACCCTCTTGCTGTTGAAGTGAGAGAGAGAAAAGATTGAATTAAGCCTTGTTTTTTCCTTGTGATTCTCAGCAGGCTCTCAGTGGGCTGACCCATGTCTCACAGCACTGCTCCACATTGTGTCAGACATGCCAGCCCCACAAGGGGCTGCCACTGCTTGCACCAAGCCAGTTGCCCTCCCAGGGCAGCTTTTCCCACCATGCAGGTAGCAGCAATGGTCTAAGGTAATGATTAAGAGCTTGGAAACCTGCTGTGCCTTCATTTCTGCCATAAATCTGTAAAATGACGTTCTGTGGAAGTAGAAAGGAAAGGTTTTGATTTTAGAGATGAGAACAAATTAGCAAACCATCTCTGCAGGATTTCTCTGCCACCATGTAACTTCCAGACTTGCTGTATGCAGTTAAGAATAAGGTTTACAAGCTAACAAGATCTATAAAGATAAGCTGTGCTTACAAAGAGATAAATGAAGAGGCAAGTCCAAAACAAATCCTTGCTCAAGTCTTTAGTCAGTAAAAACTGTTTGCAAGGAATGTTCTTATACCATCGGGTGTCCACTGGAACTAGCAGCGATAAGAGATAATTGAGTGACCACACATTAAAAACATGGCCTTGATTTCTCATTTAGCTCTGCTGTAATTTGATAGCTTTTTCATTTCATTCCAAACAATTAATGCCTTTTTCTCAGTCATAGGTTTGCTGAAAGAGAGGAGTGCTGACTTGGAGCATCCTCGAGATATTGTGTGTTAGCAGTTTGAGGTAAGAATTGCTACATCTTGTTTGAAAATGTCATGATGGATCATATAACATTAGGTCCATCAGCCAGATATTAGCTGTAAAGAAATTAGCAAAAAGGCCAGATAGGATCCAGTGCCTGAGAAGTAGCTATATGGAAAATGAGTCAATCTCTAGTCTTTATTTCATGTTTTGGT
The DNA here is from genome assembly GCF_019232065.1 of Centrocercus urophasianus. Lineage (NCBI taxonomy): Eukaryota > Metazoa > Chordata > Aves > Galliformes > Phasianidae > Centrocercus > Centrocercus urophasianus. The sequence continues at coordinate 5,106,224 of NW_024884722.1, forward strand.
CAATGAAAATAGCTCCAGCTGTAAAAAGGGCCATTGTTTTAATTAATTATTGTCTTCACACAGCACTAAGTGATATTCTGCTTAGTAAATTAAAGGCATGTAAAGGCATCAAGGTACATATCTAACAGATTAAGATATGCTCATTAACTAAACTCGAAAAGTAGTTGTTAATGGGAAAATATAATTAAATAATGAGGTTTCCACAAAAGTGCTCTTGGGCTCGGCGCTGCCCAGTGTTTCAAATCCTGTGTCACTCTTCACACCTACTGGAAGAACTTGGTTCTCAGTATGTACTTTGAGAATACAACCAAGCCAGCTCCTAATTGCCCTATAAAGTGCTTCTGTTCTTGAATGTGGATGGAATTAAGCCCCACTTGTTGTCCACAAGTTACCAGGACCTGTCTCTGACAGTGACAGGACAATGTTACCAAAACACATGTATATAAAGTGGCCAAACACTGATGGAAAGGTAGAGTAAAAGCAAACTTTGAGAGCCATTTTTTCCAGATTAAAATGTTTGACCTGGCACAAATATATCACTGAGGCAAACTTTAAAGTCAGTTCTACAGTCTTTTTATGGGCCTCCTATAGCCTCCGAATAAATCTTACATCCCTCTCCACAGAGCAGTATTCAAATACTCCTGTTCTGATGCCTCTGCCAGCCCAGTATGAACTTGGAAGCTGAAACTCAGGAAATAATTTTTCCTAATTTAAAAAAAAAAAGAATTATTTTTATTGCTGCATTAAGCAATAATGCTTGTGCTGTCAGGGACTTGGCAGTTGTGATGGCGATGCACATTATTGATGTTGGTTAGTAATGGGCAATCCAAGGCCATTTCTGTGTCTTGCAGCAACTCATCTGTCCTGCTGCATCGTTTCATGTAGCAATAAACACTGCAAACTCTCATAACATTCAGGGAACGCCAATGATTTATGGCTTATAGCCCAAATAACCAAATGCAGAAATAAATAATTCCACTTTTCAGTCAGGATGTATTTCTATAACTCTATGTGTTGCCTGCATACCCAGACCTGTATAACTTCTGGCATGACCTTTCTCATGTTGCTTTTTAAAAAGCTTCTGTAGCTGAAAAAATGGGCAATGTTGGGAGAAACAAACAAACAAACAAACAAACAACAAAAAAACAAAAAAACAAACACAGGGGAAAAACAAGGTTTAAAAGGCAAGAAATGAGGACAGGTTGTGTAAAATTTTATTTGTGCAGGATATTTTTAAGGGGAGAGGGGAACAACATTGGTTTTGGAGATAGCTGGTCATTTTTTGCATATGGTAGAATGTCTAAATATTTTGGTAATACAATCTTTACAAAACATCATGTCTCTGAAAGGGAAGATTCCTATTTTGCTGCAAATGAAGTGGCTGTTCTCAGATAAGAGGATGAGATCACGTTTATTGATGTCTATTCCAGTTTCATTCACCTTTTAACCCACAGACTTTACTACGAGGCACTGCTGATCTGCCTACATTGTGGCAAGGTTTCAGTATATTGGGGTGTATCACGCAGATGTAGTGTCTTATCCAGAGGACGCAGAGCAGAGCAAACTCCTGCAGCATGCTTCTTCATTTGCAGCTCCCATGCAGACACAACACTGGAATTTTCCTCTGCCAGTGGCGTCCAGCAGCTCTGCCTGCAGACAGCCAGTTCTGCATATGCAGGCTCTTCACATGTGGATCTCTGGCCATGGAAAACCCACAGCAGGAGTATTCCAGCAGCTTCTTATGTATTCCTCCTTCCGTGTTTCCAATACATTGTAAAGAGCTGCTTAAAGCCCCTGTCCCACGTACTCTCCTAAGACATACACTGCCAGAGCAGCTTCCGCCAGAAAGACGTGCCTGGCAACAGCCTTGCGTGTTTAAGTTAAAGATGGGAAAACATCACAGTGCGAGCAGCAGGCATGAAGATGTACCGTCTGATAACTATAGAGGCAGTTTTCTTCACAGTGTTACTATTTTGGAAGAGGAAGAGCATTCAGTAGTACTTAAATGCTCAATGCGTACACAAACTGAATTGCTTCCAAAGTGCAATGATCATTCTGCCTGTGAGGAACCCATACTCTGCTCAAACACAGCTATTCTGATCTATTTCCTCAATAACAATTCCTAATTTAGCAAGTCTAGCTAAATTAGCTAGACTTGTTTAAAGACTTAAACTTGTTCAAAGTTTAAAGACTTAAAATAGCTAAAGAAAAACAGAAGTTACCATGAAGATTCTTTCATTAAGTTTTTTTTTTTTTTTGTGAGAACACTTCAGTAGTGTGAGCTTGGATTTTTTGTTTAATGTCGGAGACCTTTTCCACAGAAGTTTTCTGGGAATAACAGAAAAATAATGCAGTGAGCTGAAAACTGATTTCAGCATGCTAAAATATATTCCATGCATGTGACAGCAGTTTGTTAGCTGTCTGTGTGCTCACCTTGATGAGAAGTATGCATTTCAATGCACCATCGGAGAACCACGGAGCCACAGAGTCAGAGCATCACAAAACCGTGGGATCACAGAATCCTAGGCTGTTTTTGCCCAGCTTAACCTGTTTTCCCCCATCAGTATGAATTATGTGTTGGGTGACAGCACTGCAGGCTCTGGGAAGTTCTCCTGTGGCCTTCACCACAGGCCACAGCAGGGAGATTGTATCCCCAGCATCTCCCAGGAAGGAACCACTTCCACACAGCCCTCAGGGACATTGGCTTGATGCTGGGATTGCCGAAAAGCAGTGCTAATATTCAGTTATCTGCCCTGGGAGCTCAGCTGAGGCCCCTCAGCAGCCTGTGGGTGCAGCAGCCTGCTTGTGGGACCGCAGCAAGGGCGGATGGAGGGGCTGGCAGTGCTGGGTTGGCAGCAGGCCTTACAGGTCTCTCCCAACCTAAATGATTACTCTGTGATTTCTGTGATCACCAGGCCCAGCGAGCCCCCTGAGCATGACACACTCAATAGCAATTGTAATCTTTACAACGAACTGACACTGGGCTGGTGGATGTCTGACAATGTATGCTGACACGACCCAGCTATGCTTACATCTTTCCAGAAGAAATTAAACGAAGTGAAACCAACAACTTGATAAAAGTCAGAACCTGCTTTATATGACATTTTAATGGTATTTGCACTTTTATCTGTTTCCTCCCTTGGTTTTAAGCAAGTTTAAAAAGCCCCAATAGCTGTAATGCTGCTGTCCCCTCCAGTGACATAGAGTGGGCTGGGAGTCCTGCACAGCACCCAGTCTGAAGTGAAATCTCCAGCCTCCAGAAATTACTCATTTAAAGCAACAATAAAAAACAGCACTGATTATTTTGGGGTTCTGAGTGAATGAAAGAACTTAGAATATATATGTATGGGCTTGATTTTGAAGGTCTTTTTCAACCTGAGCACTTCTACGATTCCATGTTTACATCCACATGGCACACGCAGCCGCTGCGCGTTCCCGCCGCGCTGGCGGGAGCCAGGATCGCGCACGACCGCCCCTTCCCGCGCCTCTCGGCGCCAACCCGCGGAGCGGAGCGTCGCGCAGCTCCCCAACCCGCAGTGCATGCTGGGACATGTAGTTCCCTCCCTGCTCTCCGCCTTCGCTGTGGGCCGCCGAAGGACTACAACACCCAGCAAGCCTCCGCAGCTCTACCGCCGGCCCGTCGCGCTCTCTCCGTCAGCGACTACGATCCCCAGAGCGCTCCGCGGCGCGGCGGAGAGGACCGGGAAGGAGAACCCGGGCCGAGAGGGAGCGGGCCGGTGGGGTGCGGCTGCGCGGAGCGCGGCTTCCTGAGTGTCTGGTGGCGGCGGCCATTTTGTGCTGGTTCTTCGCTCTCCCGTTCGGGCTGCGGTGTCGGGACCTGGAGAGGGGGCGAGACGGAGCGGGGGCAGCCGGGGCCCTCAGCCTCACCTTCCCTTCGCCTCCCCGCGCGGCGGAGCCCCCCCCTCCGGCGCTGCCCCCGGCCGCGAGCGGAGCTCACGCACCATTATGGAAGACGACGGGCAGCCCCGGACCCTGTGAGCGGGGAGGGGGCCGGCGGGGACCGCGGGGCCGGGCAGGGCGGTGCGGGGCCGGGCCGCGGGGGCGGGGAGGTGCGGGCGGCGAGCGGCGGTGCCGGCGGGCGGCGTGTGAGGGAGGGACGGCGAGCGGGAGCCGTGCGGGGAGGGAGGGAAGGAAGCAGGGAGGGAGGGAAGGAGGGAGGGAGGCTCCGGCGGGCGGGCGGGCTCTGAGGGAGCGCGGCGGTGCTGAGGCCCCGGCCCCGCCAACTTCTTTGTTCGGCCCCGGCGGGACGAGCGGCGCTCCGTGGGCCCGGCAGGAAAAAAGACTCCACACAGCGTCTGGTAACTGCCCGCGTCCTGTCCGAAAATATAGCGCCGAGGTTTTGTTGTTGAGTTCTTTTCAACTCTGCAGGTATGGCTTTTTTTGCGTGCGTGTTGTTCTCTTAGGCTGAGGGCTGTCTGTAACGCGAGGCGATGCGGAGCAGATCGTTCTCCATCGCTCCGTTCGCTGGTAGCTGTGCGGCTGGCGGGGTGCGAGGCAGTGCGGGCTGTTCGGCACAGCACGGCTCCATGGAAGCTTTGTCTGTGCGGGCCGGGATGGCAGCGCTCCGAAAGGCTTCCAGGTGCTTTAAGAGGAACGACTGAAACAGAGCAGAATATCTCAGAGTTGCTCTGTTTTGTTTCTAGTACCAAAATGATGACTTGGCATTTAAGGCTTTTCCAGGCAATTTGCGGTGTGTTGTTTTCTTTTTTTTTTTTTTTCCTTCCACTCTTCCCGATGTCTGCCAAAGTTCTCTTAACTTGCTTGCAGTGTCATGTGATACCTGCTCAGTCCTTGGGTTAGATAGAATAAATCTATCCGCAATGCTTTCTGTGTTGAGGTCTCGAGTGGTCCGAGTGTGCTTGGCCCTGACAGTGGGAGTAGTTTCCAGAGCGCTGCTTTAGAATGAGCAGAGGGAAAAGGGCAAAGGTGCACCGTGTTTCACTCCAGGTCTGTTTCCTTTGCTGATGTGTTCCTCCTCAATTTTTTTTCTTCCTTTCTTTTTAAGTAAGTGCTATACCCAGCCGAAGTTTTAAAATCTTTTACTCCTATCTAACAGCACTTGAAGTGAGCTCTTCTCACTGCACCCAGCTGTGGCTGAAGTTGGCGCGTAGTCACTGGTGAAGGAAAAATTATTTTTGTGCTAAAGTGTCTGAAATGCCATCACTGCAGCTGCCAGAGATGTGCTATTGCATGAATGTGACTCTCTACTTAACTCGTCAATGTAATGAACAGCACGTATGTTCATTTCCTAGTAGCTTTCTAGTGATCCTAACCCTAACATAGGGTTACTTCTCTCTTATCCTTTTAGGGCACTTTTCATAAAGTATGAACATTTTTGCTTTTTTTTTTTTTCCTGAAATATCTTCAAATTTATATCTGCAAGTTCTTATTTTAAGATTGTTTTGCTGGCTGATACTTGTCATACATAGAGCAGTTGTGATCTTGCATATACGTAAAAGGCTCACTGCCTCCCAAGAACAACTAATAATGTCATTTGAGCTCTGTAGTTTGTTTTTACAGGAGGAAGTCTAATGAAGAATAAATTGTTCGTGTGGCTATTTGACCAGAAGTGCTTGGTTGATAAATTAAGGGCAGCTTAATAGATGTCTTTTGTATTTTGTTTATTCCTTCAGTAAGGAAATTCCAAAAGGGTTTGCTTTGTTGTTTTCAATCATGGTTGGTTGTGAACCTCAAAGAATTTAAGATATCTTCTGAGGCTTACAATAGAAGTTAGATGCCAGTTACATTTTCTTTGTCCTCACAGTTCTCCTCACTAGTAGCCTTTATGGAAAGTGTCTTCTGCCCAAAACTCTTCCTTACTGTTTGAAACAAGGTGAAGCTAACCTGAGAGCATAGGCTTTCTGTGGTATTTTTCACAGCAGCATCTAGATTTTGGTCAGCAATCCTCAAAGCAGATGTAGTACAGAACATTCTGTGGGTGCTGTTGGATCTCTTTCCATCATGAGCCATAGCAAAGTTCAGTTTGTACCTTAAGGTGGAAACTGTGCTATCAGACATCAACATTTGTCTGTTCTTGGTGTTTTTAGCTGCCCCTTAACAACAGGAAGAAAAAGTTGCTGATTTTCATGTTCTTATTAATGGCCGTAGAATAAAATGAAGAGCAGTCATTATATACACAGGTTGTTCCATCATTAGCCTTGCCACACTGTATGGTGAGTACTGGGGACTTCAGGTAGGATGCAGAAGTGCAGGTCTTCAGCTGTGAATACTGAGTTGGGTTTGCTTAAGTTTTGTGCCTTGTTTTGGTTCGTCCTCGTGCAGAGCAAGATTCTTTTGGTAGAGTTCTGCTGCGTAGATTTTTCATGTTATTTCCTATAGCTCACTACTGCCATTAGAGAGATGCTGCTAAGGTTTCTAGGCAGTTTTCACTCTGTCAGTTACCTTACTTCTTATCATAGTTTCTGCATTAGTATAGCACTTCTTGCATGCTGTCTGTATAAGTGTGGAAAGCATTTGTTCTGGTTTTCATTCAAACAGTGTGTAGGGGAGCTTTCCTGGACCTGAAAGTAATGGCTCTAAACATCCCTTTCTTCCTTGGCTGTCTGAAGTGAAAGAAAACCCATTTACCATTTACCCCCACAAAGAGGATCTTTTTGTTCAAGCCTAAGATTTTAATTCTGAAACTAACTGCTAATGTGTCTTTCATTCTTCATGCAACTTTGCAAGATCTCAGAATTTCAAATACAGTTTCTTGTTTGTGTTGTCAACCACTTTCAAGTATAATATATTGAAACTTGTATCAGGCTATATAATATATGGTTTGGTTTGCTATACGTGCTTATTAATTAGTATTTAAGTGGTTCAAACTTCCGGAAGAGAGCAAACATGATTGCCTGCATGCAAAAAGCCAGAACTTCGCTGCCCTGTTACATGAACCAAGCTAACAGCATATATGAGTGTAGGAAGTGCTGCTTTGTTGAGCTTTCTGATGATTTTTAAGTTTGAACGATGTATTCCATAGGATTAACAAACCAAAAAGATTGATACACTGTAGAACAGCTTTCTGAAAGTCATGTTTTCTTTGGGTGTGTTCCTGCTCATTTTGGCTTCATAAAGTAGAATAGGAAGCATTGTGTTCTATCGTGTGAGTTGAGGTGAAGAAGAGGTGCCCCAGTTGTCTGGCAGTGTGTGGTTAGCATCAGCTGAGAAGCTTTGCGTTTCCAGGAGGTAAGGTTTCTGCTCCAAGTCTGTAGAGTGTTTGTTTCCTTAGTGATACAGTATTCATAGAATTACAGTATATCCTGATCTGGAAGGGTCTGGTGAGGATGGTGGAGCCCAACAAGCATTCAGACATAGCGTGCTGAAGCTGTTTGCTGGTATGGTGCTTCTTTTTCCAAGTCATCTTTTAACTGTACTGAATGTACTAACTTACAAGTGTACAAGCAACCATCAAGCCCTCATCTTTAATGTATTGTTTCAAAAACTTGTAGTGGTTTGTATTCACTTATTTTACGTGCACTTCCAAAGATTTGGGTCTGTGTGTATGCTGTCTTTGTTCCATGAACCTCTCCTTGTGAAGCAGTTTCAGGGTGTGTGTTCAAGTTTGAGAGCGTTAGCAGCTTGTGAAATGTATTAATGGGTTCTGATTGCAGTAATGTTAGACATCAAAGCAGTATTTATCGTAAACACAGAGAATTGATGGACCATGAGGAGCTTACAGCCCTTCTGAATCTATCCATCAGGCAGTCCCAAATTACACTGCTGATTTATTATCTTTTGTGAAGAAGCAGCCCGTTTTGTAGCTGAAACTTACGATGTCACGTTCTCACAGCTGCCTGGTAGGAGATGCAGTGGTATTGAAAACCAGCTGGTAATTCTTCTGAAAGTTGTCCTGTCTTATCTTAATTGGACAGATTTTGAAGCAACAGATTTCCTGACTTTTTTGGTCAGACCAAAAAGAATTCTTCAATCTGCTGTTCAGAGTTCCTGCATTTCTGAAATAAATATTAATATTATGCAGAAGATACTGAGACTTTGGCTTCCTGTATTGACTGCACAGTAGGACTTGAAGTTAAAAGGGCTTCACTGTATTTTCTTTCATGTCAGTGCTACAGGTGCTTACTTCCGTGTGCTGTTAGCTAACACAGCTTGAGGAGATACAAGGAGAACAAGTGCTGGTAATAAGCTCATGTCAGTACAGACGTTTTATGTGGGAACTCCTACTAGGAATCATATTTTCCATTGGATTTTAGTAATGTGTGCTGTGGTTGGTATTTCCGCTTCAGACTGCAAATCACCAGCAGCTTTAACTTAGTGAATGATTAACAAATGGAGTTAAGGTTTCAAATATAAGATCTGAATGTTCAACTGCTGAATTTTTGGAATAGGGCATTGAAGAGTCAGCAAGATAGAGCCTGTTATAAGGCCAGTTGCTTCTTAAATTTGTCAAGTGTTTACTTACACAAGTACTTACACAGGATATGAATGCAGCTTCCATTAGTGATGTCTGCTAATTCCTACATATTTAGTTAGGAAGTAAAGAAATGGATGTTCCTGTGTTTGGGTGCTATCACAGGAAGTAGTCACTCTGGATCTTGTGTAGCATTTACCTGCAAGCAGAGAGCATGGAGCTCTTGGGTAGCTGTTGAAGGAGTATCAGCATAGAGGAAAACATATTCATTTATTCGTGTGGGTTTCAAATAAAAACAAGTAGTGTCAGTTTTAATCTTGCTCAATCCAAATGAAGGTCCAGCTGTCAAACACAGACATAGCTTTTGCAAATTTGACTTGAATATGAGAGAAGTGCATGCTTAAATTGCTGCTCTGACAAGAGCTTTGCTTGTGCATCAACTAAGTACGAGTTCAAGTTTCTCTCACTGAGGTGTATCGACAACTTGGACGGATTTGTTTGCTGTAGTATGAAAATCTGTAGTAGATTACAGTGTAATGACTAAAACGTGCATTTTTTTACAACAGCTAAATTGCAGATTTACATTTGTGCACCTTATATTTGGACTGAATTGTTCTTAGAAATGACGAACGCACCTCTGCCAGTGATTTTGTGATTTTGAGTAGTGTAGATATGAGGAGCCCTTCTCTTGACTGATCACTTCGATGATAAATAGAGTGTGATTCCAGTTTGGTCATGCTTTTTGTTTTTTAGCATTCGATGTGTGTTTGACTTTTTCTCAGCCACCTCTGTGACCTGGCTTTAATTTTTCAGTGTTATGCTCTCATGGGTATTTAGGAGTGGTTTCTGAGCTGCTATTGGATTTTATCTCTGTGCTTCTCTAGTGTCTCTATTTTTTCATAAAAATGGTTCCATGTTCTGAAATTTCTATGACTTCATAGGTAAAATCTGTAAGTATGGGTGATATTAAAGTAAAACTACCAAATCTGGGGGGAGCTGGTAGCTGCTGAGATAGATAATGTGTGGAGCATTCCTATGGCGTAAGCTGTGTGCCTTGCCTTTTGGTGGCTGGGCTGCTTTTCCAATTCAGGAAAACAGCAAAATGCAGCTGGTCCTTTGAAGGCAGCATAATCTACGTTCAGTAGCTACTATTGAAATAGCAGGAGTTTGGTATGAGCTTTGTACCCCAGTGGGAAGTTGGCTTTGTTCAGATGCTCAGTGGGAAGTGAAACTTCAACCTCCTGGGCAAAGATGTTTTTTCTCTCCAGCATCCCTGAGCAGTGCTGTCCAGTTTCTGACCTTTCTCTGCCAAAGGCAGCTTTGGTGCTGGCTGTCGATGGCGGTGTTAGGGCTGCTCCAGGCACTGCGTTCCCACTTGTGTTGCCAGCTTTATACTGAAAGACCATGTGAATGTTGCATTGTAGCCATAATGTGAAATCATTTGTGAATCACACCTTTCAGATGAAGATGCCCAGGATTTTAAATAGTTATTTAAGGTTTTAAAATAATTACATTTTAAAAGATGAAAATTTCTATTTTAATGTCTTTTTTTTTATTTCCTTGTGTAGCTATGTAGGAAACCTCTCCAGAGATGTGACTGAAGTCCTTATACTTCAGTTATTCAGCCAGATTGGACCATGCAAAAGCTGTAAAATGATAACAGAGGTAAGACCTTTCACTTCCAGAGGAGTAGCAAATACAATTTTATCCAAAATTGTCAAAAATAAATGGAGTTGAGGGCATCTTTTTGTGTTACTGATAATGGTAGGGTTGATTTCTTTCTGTCTGTGTTTATTGGGCAATTCTTTGCTGAAGAGACCTCCTATGTGCTCTTGCTGGTAGCCCTGCCATGTCTGTTTTATCAGCTGATGATGAGATTCCACTGTAATGTAAAGGATTGCTACCCCTCTCTCTTCAGAACCGTGTTGTTCTGACAATCAAAAACTTTGTTGTTTCCAATGTTATTCATGGCTGCTTTTTCTGCTTTAGACTTAATTTACACACGAGTCTCAGTAATTCTTTTCCCTTTTTCTTCACTATGGATATGCAGTCAAAAATCTTTCAAAATCTGTTTTGCTATTCCTGAGCCTCTTTTTTTTTTTTTTTTTTTGGTCAATCCTAGTCTGCACCTGCCTGTTCTTAGATTATTTGTTCTTGGAATAAAGCAACAGTTTCCATAGTATTCCCAATAAGGTTTTTTAGTGCTATGTGTTGGTAAGTACTAATACTATCTTCTTTCACTTGTAGATTCTCTGATCCAGTTAGTGTTGGTACCAATTCTGTAATCTTCCTGACACACCAGCAATTTCTTGCTGCCTTATGGACTTCCTTCTTTCCTCATTTATAACTGATGAGTTTCTGGCAAGCAGGGACTAATTAGAAGTGGTTTTATTTTTGGTTCTAAAACTGTGTTTTTCTTTATGCATTTATTGCTATTTCTGGTGGCTCCTACTAACTTGTTACAGATTTCCTTAGTACAGTCACCTAAGTTTTCTTGTCAGGATCATTAATGAAATATTAATTAAGCCTGATCATAAGACTCATCATTCTAGGAATGCTGCTTGTAATTCCTCTGTGATCTTCTTTTCCTTTCAAAATGACACATTGTTGTAGGTTTTTTGTATTGTTTTGGCTGCACATTAGCTACCTGATGCTTGTTTAATCCTTCTCATGTCGTGGCACTTTTGTTAGAACTTTCTAGAGAAAGTAAAAGGAGTTCTGCCATGTTCTCTGCCAGGTTATTGGGGAAAGATGAGCAGAACAAAATGGAATGTGTTACAGAGCACAGCTGTTGGTTTTTTTCTGAAGAAATAGTGGTTGTCACACTGTTCAGAATGCTGCCACTCCAACCATTGGCTGATTGAGAGGTGGCAGCGTCAGTTTGATTCCCTAAGAACCAGACAAGAAATTCCTCTGCTTATTTTATTTTAATATAACCACAGAAATAACAAGCGAGACATCTTTATGAAATAAGAATGTAAACAAAGCTACTGGCAGCTATATTCAGTCATATGGAAGTGAATGTACTCGGCTGACCTTAGCACCTGTCACCAGGCAGTCTATCAGGAGGGAAATTCTGTGATCTTCCACTGCCCATTTACTCGGTGTGCTGCCCACCTTGGCTGCCCTGAAGTCATCTGGCAGGCTTCACAAAGAAGGGGGGAAGGATCTTAATGAGAAGGGAATTAATAGTTGAAGAGGAAGGGCAGTAGCTTTCACCTTCGGTGCACTTGGGAGGGGTGTTGTTACATCCTTGCAGGTATACTTGTGCATCTGAGATCTACTGTAGATTCTGTATTAATATGGATCAATTTACTGAAGTTACTTTTCACTTCAGGGAGTTCATTTAGGGGGAAGGAAGAGAGGACAGCATCTTTTTTTTAAGTAAAGTTGCAAGCCTGCTACAGTAACAACTGTAAGCAGTGTGTACTGCAGACGTTAGCAGTGCCTTCCCTGTGTATTTTGCAGGTTTTTAACATTTTTTATATGATGTGGAAGTGGTTCAGTAATCAATAAAAAAAAAATAAAAAGAAAAAATCCTGAAAGGACATATAGAAGTAATATGCTTAAACCTTGAAGTTAAGTACCCAGTTAACTTCAAGTGGTTGGATTCTAGGCTGGAATTAGCAGCTACTGTGCTTTTAATGGCCAAAGTATTTGTGGTTATTGACCATCCTTCTGAGTGCTGTACTGTAAGCTTTTCATAGCCACTGCTGTGTGCTACGTTTTAGTTCTTATCTGCCCATTGTTGCTATCTCAGTCAGTCAAGTTTATGCCTGAATGTTTTCCATTTGCTTTTTTTTTCTTTTTTTTTTTTCTTCTAATTTTTAGCCAGTTTGTAGAAGCTGTGGCATGACCAGATTAAGAGGTTTCAGGTGTTTATTTTGGGAGCATGTCATACTGCAAGGAGTGCTGTAGCTAACGTTCACAGGTATCTTGAGCACCTAAAGAGCTGGACATCTACAAAAGAGGCTGCTCTTCCTGTTCAGACAGATTCTTAGTGCAAAAGAAGACCTCCTCACAGTATGAAAGTTACGTATCATATGCTTCAGCTGAGGTGTAAACTGCACTAAATCTGTTAAGGCCTTAAGTGGGTTTCACAGATCTTGTTTTCAGTGCAGCAGGGATGTTATGTGGAAAAAGGGCTGAGTTAAGGCTTGCTGTTTCAGTGCATCTGAGGCAACATGCTTTCAGAGCACTTCGTGGCTCTTGTGACTTAAACTCCTTGCTGTAATCTCAGATATGTCGTCTCACTGTTATTTTGCGTGGTAGGAACACCTAGTAGTACTACTCATAATACTGAAGTATTTAGGTGGAAGGTTCAGACTGCTTTATCCTTTTAGCTGTGTAAAAGCCTTGTGATCGGTTTGGCGATCAGATCTTCATGGCTTCCCTTGTTTAGATTTAGACAGAACTATGTTTGAAAATGTACAATTGAGTTCTATAGGGCAGAATTAGGATTTCTTTATTTATATATCCTTAAATGAATGTTCAGAAGTTAAGTAGTAAAACGAATAAAGGCTTATTCTTAATTTCAGTTAGTGCTGTGCTTTTCCTGGCAATGGCAAAAGTTAATGTGGCAAAGTATTGATGTCAAAGCAGTTTTTAGATCCTTCCTTGCCCATGTGAAAAATACTTTGTTTCTTTTTTTCCCCTTTGTCTTTTGGTCCATGGACGGATGGCGTAGGTAATGAAGATATTTGAGTGTGAGGCTGTAGCTTTTGTACTTCTGACATTTTTTAGGGAGATTAAAAGTATTTAAGTTAGGATTCTCATAATGACTTCTCCTTGATCAGCTTTCCTGAAGACTTTTGTATTTGTTGCACTTCCTACTCTGGTACATGTAATACCTTAGGGAGCTTTGTTTTTGAGTCAGCCTACAGAAAGAGGTGTTACCCAGGATAAAAGAGTAGAAATCAATTGATTAGTATCTTCTCCCTTGATCTTCAACTATTTTCAGACCTTTTAAGGGGCATTTCGCAGTCACTAAGTGTAACATTTTCCACTGGAGGCCAAGAGGATGCCATCTCTGGGTTGCTGTCTGTGGATGGTTTTCAGACAAATAAAACAAGAGACAAGTAGCAGGAGTGAGAAAATTGCTAAAAAAGAGTATGGGAAACAAACCTTTCAAGCTTTGAGTATCTGCTAGAGGCAGCAAATTGTCTTGGTTCCTTCTGCTCCTGTTTTTCCCTCCTCTCCATCCAGTCTTCAGATCACTTTTCTGGTAGTTGAATTATTTTTAGTTCCGTAGAAGTACTGAGGCCTCATAGAAAGTAAACTATACTTCAGAAATTGCTAGACCTTTAATGAAAAGTCCATCTTAAAAGTTTCTTACGTTTAAGTGTAATTTCAAAGGCTATTTCATAAATCTAATGAAGTAATTCTTAAAGTTTCTAGCTATAAGTAATATATTTTCCTGGATTTTCTTCTCAGCAACCCGATAGCAGAAGGGTCAACTCTTCTGTTGGATTTTCTGTTTTGCAGCATACAAGCAATGACCCTTATTGCTTTGTGGAATTTTATGAACACAGAGATGCAGCTGCTGCATTAGCTGCTATGAATGGGAGAAAAATTTTGGGAAAGGTAAGTTGTTTATGTTGTAATCTTAATCTTAAGGATACTGTCTTTGTAAAAAGTACATGTATGGATTAGTAAAACTATGGGATATTTGTTTGTTAGAAATGTTTACCAAAGTTAAATATTGTTAAAGTTCAGTAGAAAATAAAAATGGTATTTAGAAAACATTCTTTGTGATTTTTTTTTTTAAGTCCTTTATAGTGAAGGATGATTTGGTAACACTGACAATTGTGACCAGCCCTTGAATGACCTTATAACATGTAGGAATTTTATGAATTTATACTAAATCTTGTACTTATTTTCAGGAGGTCAAAGTAAACTGGGCAACAACACCAAGTAGCCAGAAAAAAGATACATCCAGTAAGTAAAGTAATGGCACAGTATTACTTCTACACCAATACTTCATAGCACGTGGTAGTAATTGCCATAAATACATTCAAATGTAACTTTTCTCCTTCCCATTTTGTGTTTAATAGAATTTTGCAGACTAATTCTTCTGTTTCTGTTTTGCAACTGGGGAAACTGGAGCGAACAGACTTAATTGCTGCTGCTCATCAAGTGGAAACCTGACTGTTCGTGGTTCCCAGTGCTGTGCACAGAGCGTCACTTTTTCAGGAGCTAGAGCTTTAGATAGCAGTTAAATATTTGATTAGCAAATTATTTATTTTCAGATCACTTCCATGTGTTCGTTGGGGATTTAAGTCCAGAAATAACAACAGAAGATATCAAGTCAGCGTTTGCTCCTTTTGGTAAAATATCGTAAGTATCATAACAAACATTGCCAGTATCGGTTAGAAAACGTGACAGAACATTTTGTGCTGATTTGAAATGTTATTTCTTATCTTTTAAATGATTTTTCTGATGTCAATTTCTTTGTTGGGTGGGCAGTGAAGAGGGATCATTATTATTTCGTGTCTGTATCTATATCTGTTATCACATGTTTGTAAATCCAGTAATGTAATTGTGCTTCAGTTTTGCTGAGAGCAGTATGCTTTTAAGTTACACCCTACTATGTTTCAACTTCTTAGTAAAATTTGATGACTGTTTCTAAGTGTGACTTTTTATTGTTCAGAATGTGTACAGAATAGTGAGTTTACAATTACAAACATGGCATTTCAGTGTATTTTGTTCATGCTGCGTTTTATAGGCAGTATAGAAAGCCACTCAATTATAATACAAATTTATGAACTAGTTGTACAGCTTATGACAATTTTCCAAAAGCTAATGTTTCTTAGAATAAATAACTTTTTTGGATAACAGCTGAGATTGTAGTGATCAGCCATTGATTTCAAAATTATATGTGCACACTTCTGTTAGTTGAGAGAGAGTTTAAACTTCTCTCAGAAAATCCAGGTGGCAACAAATGATCTTATCTTTGAATTGACCACATTTGACATTACAAGAATGCTTGTAAGTCCTAAAGTATGTGTGCAAAAGCACTGCTACAAAAAAGTCTGTTATCTGCTATTGGCTTATCTTTATGGAAATCCTTTGAAGTTGCTCGTGAACGTTGTTGTGCTGCCTCATGAGAATGTATTTCTAAGAACAGAATCCTTGGTTTTCTCTTGTTCTGTACGCATGTTTTTAATTGAACCATAAATCTTATTTCTTGCCTCTGCTGTTTTGTGTACTTTTTGTCTCTTAATGTGGTAAGTAGTGCTGTTTGAAAATCTATATAAGAGAATAATTCAGGTTTCTGTTTCTCGATCTATATTTATACCTGAGACCTGCAGTTTTTCTAAAGTCCAAGTCACAATTAAAAGTAATAGCATTCTGGTTATTTTGCAGAATTGCTCATAAGAATGGACAGGATCTTGAAGGCTAACTGCAAGGAACTGTGCACACTGGAACTCAGTTGTAGATTTTTTCTCATTTCTATTTATTCTTATTATACATTATTTATTATATACATATTTTAGTATTTACATTTTAACATTCTATATTCAGTGCAGTTCTATATTTCCAATCATTTTAACTTACTCACTAAAATTTCTGTGTAAATTTGTTGTTTTCGTACTGGTGTGCTTAGCATTGTTGTTAGTTTTATTCTCCTTTCTTAAATTTCTGAAAATGTCAATTTTTCAAAATTTACAGCTGCCCAAACTCCAAAATGATGGTAGAGAATTGACCAAGAAAAATAAAGAAATCTGTTAACAGGCCATGTATGCCTTTTAATTCCTATTTTTTCCTCTTTTTCGATTTTTTAATATTTCATATATTTTGTATCACTAGGCAGAAGACATTTAACTATTTAGAAAATGCATGGTAAATTAGATAGAATTGTTACAGTAATTTATAGAACAGTAAACTTTAGAGGACCCTAGCCAATAGAATTTTAGAAAAGGCAATTTTGTTTCTCTTATAGTTCAAATCTGACCATTCTAGTTATAGCCAGTACAGGTTATGTGGATAGGTTGCATGTCTATTACATGTTATTTTTTTTGTCCTACTGCTTTTTTCTAACAGGTAAAGAAACGATAGGGAGAGTTCAGGAATGATTAGTTTTAGGGCTAACTGAATTTATAAGAAAAATTATGCTCACAATACAGTGTGTGTGGTTCCTTTTAGTTTTTATTTTGCAAGTTATTAATTCTACCCTCATATAGCTGTGCTTCTTTCCACAGGGATGCACGGGTAGTTAAAGATATGGCAACTGGAAAATCAAAAGGCTATGGTTTTGTATCTTTTTATAACAAACTGGTAAGTAATGACAACATTGTTTTAAAGTAATTGCAGATTTTCATTTGTTGTTTTTTCTCTGTTCTGTATTCACTGCATATCAGACTTTCCCAAGTGAAGTACGTGTGAATTTAGAAGACAAAGTTAACGTTGTAAAAAATGTCTGATATGTTTAGAAAGGGTTGAAATGATGCAGACGATTGCAGTGCTGCAGGAACGTGGTGTTGTTTATCTTTGTCCATTGAGCCACTTCTGCAGTGCGTGGAGTCGGGATCAGAGCTTTGGAATGCTGTGCTTTGGGTCTGTTAGCTGAGGAGTTGCAGCAGTCTGGTGTGGGTTTCTGTGTGAAGATAGAAGATCCCACAGAATGCATCCTGGAGCCCTTCCCTAAGGAGTGGGGCTGTGGCAGTGCACAGCTGGGCTGGGTGTCAGACAGGTTTAGGTTCATGCCAAAGCTCAGCCTTGCTGAGTACCCAGCACTGCTTGCTGTGTGTATTGTATGTTAAAGTGGAGTTGATTTCATTTGTCTGCTTCTCATTAAAGGAGCTCTGGGTTGGTCCTTTGCTTTTGAGTTTTTACAGCATTTTGAAATCTCTTTGCACGGAGCAATTAATTTACAGCTAAGATTTGATTCTGTGCCTCAAGTGTTTTGCTTGGTTTTGTGCTGAGTGTTATTACAGAAAGGATAACTTTATGTATGCTTATGAAATAATGTTTCAGACAAGTGACTGGTGTCCCTTTCTGATAGGGGTATTGTAGGTGTTATCTGTAGAACTTAGTCAGTGTGTCACTGATGAACAAGTAGTGTTTTGTCCTACTGTTCATAGCAATGCATCTGCCTCAAGTAATTCTTTGTAATTTTTGAAGTTAATTTTTAAGGAAAACTGAGCTGTGTTTCGAGATGCGTTCAGGACAGCATGGGAAGTTGTGTGAAGTTTTCCTTAAGCATTTTCAGGTGTTAATGCACACTACAGTAATAAGAAAACTGAACTGTTGCATTGAACTGAAACGGTTATGGCAGCATGGGCTCAGTTCCTTTTTTGCCACAGTTAGGATCATCAAGACTAGCAGCGAGAATCACTTGAGCTAGTTTGTTTTCCTAGTCAGTTTTCAATTTATGTTAAGGAGCACAGGTGGAAGATTTGTTTTTTTTTTTTTTTTCCCTTATTGGTCCTCTCTCATAAAGTTCTCATTATGTATATGTGATGTCTTCATAATGACCAGTGTGTATAATTACATGGGATCGAGGTCCTGGGTCATTGGTGTCTGAGATGAGTTGTTCTAACTGGAAGTCTCCGATGTGCAGCAGGAGGATGCTGGTCACTCACCTTTGAGTTGTCCATGTGCTCCCTTTGTCTCTTGTGCTTTACATTTTCTTTCTTAAACTTGATTCTCCTGGAGGAACGTTTTAAACATACGTACTGTTTGCTCTGCCTCTCTTATTTCAAAAGAGCTGGCAGGGGGGACTAATTGCTTCTTGCAGAATTGGCAAACCTTTCCTTTGCTTACAGTGTGAACCTAGAGGTTGTCTTTTAGTTTATGTTCAAGATAAGATGTTAAGCCTCGTGGGCCATGGCTGTTTGGCTTTGTGTACATATGCATAATACAATGCCTTTAACATTTACAAAAGTTAAAATGCAGTCTATGCTCAGACATAAATTGCATTCCTCCAAAAGGTAGAAGAGAGGATGAGGTGGGGGTGGAGGAATGGATGGCAGGAAGCTGCATGCTCAGTGTATTGTCGTCTTGGCATTAGAGATTTTTTTATTAGCTAGCATTCAGCCCTCCAGAATTTGAAAATTTTCTACCTAAATGGGGTCTGTTATGTTGGGCACAAATAAAGATTACAGAAGGCTGCATTTGAATCTTTTAAGTAACATCTCACACATTCTGCATGGTATGAACTTGAGTTGGATTACAGCTGAGGAATTTGCCAGTCAGATTTTGATGATTAAAAGGTCTTTCCTCACCTTGCATGTGTTGCTATCAATTATGTTCTAGTATATTCTGTTTTTTATACAGTCAGCTGGCAAAATCTTTTGATTTTCTGCAATTATAATTGTTTCATTTCAATAATCACTTCTGGCATCTCTGATTTCTGTACTGTTTTGGGCAGCCATCAAATACTCTGATGCAGATACACTGCCTTGACAAAATGACTGCATATGCAGGGAGAGGGAGGGCTTTACCAGATCACTTGTGAGAACCTGTGTGACAGACTGTCTTAATGGTAATTGATTTTGACTGTTTGGCTTTGCTGAATTTCATGGGCTTTTAAAGCAGTTACCAGTTTCATCACTGGAATTACTGGACAACTAAATCTTGTAGACCTGTACGTGCTTCTTGTTCGCATGAGTTAGTGGTCTTTATTTTGATCTCTTTAGGATGCAGAAAATGCTATTGTACACATGGGAGGCCAGTGGCTAGGAGGCCGTCAGATCAGAACCAACTGGGCAACGCGGAAACCACCAGCCCCCAAAAGTACACAAGAAAGTAAGGCCCTGTGAAGCTGTTTGATCTCTTGCATGGCACTGCTAAGTGGACAAGAGTGACAGTGTTGCCAAAGTCTTGTCCTTCTCAATTGAATATCTAGCTTAACTTCTAGATCTTAAAATTTTTTTTTTTCCCCTGTTGTGTTGTGTTAACGTAGTTGTGGCACTACTGGATATTGGATGTTTTTAAATCTATAATTTCTGTATCTGTATGAGGTAAGTATCTGGGATGCTGGGATTGCTGTTAGGCTGATGCTTAAAACCAGTCTCTTCTCTTTCCAGATAATACAAAACAATTAAGATTTGAAGATGTAGTAAATCAGTCAAGTCCAAAAAATTGTACTGTGTACTGTGGAGGAATTGCTTCTGGGCTAACGGGTACGATTTGTTTTATTGATCCTTTTATTACCAAAACTTCCTGGGCATCAAGATGGCTACTAATTCCAACATGCTGTGTGTTGTAGATCAACTTATGAGACAGACTTTTTCACCATTTGGACAGATAATGGAAATAAGAGTGTTTCCAGAAAAAGGTTACTCATTTGTCAGGTATGGATGAAGAGAAAGAAAATCTGTGATTTTGTTAATATACTGATGTTTGATCTTTCGTGGATTGTGTTTGAATGAACTCCTGGTATCTTAAAATCTGTTACAGTCTGTTCTGAGAACGTGTGTTCTTAGAAATATCTGCAGCTTTTAAAAGTGGCCACCAATCTTTTTACTTGTGAAGATGGTGTATGAAAGCAGATCTCTTTCACTGGATTTTCCTGCATGTGTAGAGTTACTGTTTTTGAGCAATCAATTGAAAGTGCTATGAAGAGTAACGTTAGTTTGTTTTTACATTCTTTAGATTTTCAACTCATGAAAGTGCAGCACATGCTATTGTTTCAGTTAACGGAACCACAATTGAAGGACATGTTGTTAAATGTTATTGGGGTAAAGAATCTCCTGATATGACTAAAAACTTCCAGCAGGTAACTGCGTTTTATCCTTTTCACTGTGTGTTCTTGTATTTGTGTCACAAAAGCAACCAATTATCCACCTGCAATGCCTCCCATTATAACAGCTCAATGTGGTAGCGTTCTTATGAAATCCCATGTTCTGTCTCAGTTATGTTCCAGTTGTTCATCAAATTGGGCTAGTGATTTTGGTGGAATATCTGTCTTCTGGATATGATTCAAGATAGGGAGAAACTTGGAGGTAATTCTGATTCTTGCTAGCATTCTTACTGCAGACTAGCTGACTGTCCTTCCAAATATCCCTTGGTATTTAAAGTGGGTGTGCTCACACACTTTCAGTACAAGGATCTGATTAGGTTGCGGTGCTGTCTCACTTATTATTCTGATTTCACTATGGCTCAGTAGTTGTAGACAGTGCGACTGAACAGAGTCAAAAATTGTACCTGTAGCACTTTGGAAGGAACGTAATTCACCTCTAGACCCTGAAGTATTAAGAATTGTTCTCTCCTTAGGTGGATTACAGTCAGTGGGGTCAATGGAGCCAAGTATATGGAAATCCACAACAGTATGGGCAATATATGGCGAATGGGTGGCAAGTACCATCGTATGGAATGTATGGCCAAGCATGGAATCAACAGGGTTTTGGAGTAGAGTGAGTAATTGTACTTAATCTTAAATGTTTCAGGAATGTTGTGTCTGGGCTTCAGGCTTATTTGATTGAAGGATTGCACAAGGTTTCACGCCTTGTAATGTGCTAAAGCTTATATTTAATGATTACTGTGGACCAAATAGTGGAGTGAGTCACTCTGGCATGTTCATAAGATGTTTTGTGCATATGGGTGTCTTGAGACTCAAGGTAAACAAAGACTGCTTTTATGTTAGTTTGAGACGGTGGTTATGTCCAGTAGCTTAAAAGTCATGGTCTCTACTTGTGAATACTGGAGAAGTCTGAACCTGGGAGCTAAAGGGCTTTTTAATTGTTGGGGAAATAACCTACATAATGGCCCTTCTAAAATTTTTTGCAATTTCAGAGTTTAGTGGACTTTTAATATTTGGTATCTTCCTGAAGTGTTGGCCACATTTGTTTGTTTTAAAGCAAAAATAGCTTCTTTGCTTTCTTAATTACTCATTACCTCTTGCCAGTTAAGCATATTAAGCTCTGGTAAAAAGCTACCAGTGGTATTCATGCCAATTAAAGACTGGGGACTTTCTGTGTTTCTGCATCACTGGTGTTGAATTACAGGCACATGCCTGTAGGACAGCTGCCTCCAAAGGCTTGTATGTGTAACGAGAATCCAAGGTTTGTGGAACTGTTTTTTTTTCTCCAAAAAAAAGCTTATGGTATTTTGAGAAACCACGTTGTAACATTTAACCTGGTATAAAAAGCTTCTGAATTACTCACAGAAGAATAAGTTGTTCTATTTTGGTGTAAATGGTAGTGTAGGAAGTGTTTCATGTTCCTTTAGCCTGCTATCTTGTGAATATCTGACTAGCTTGCATGATTTTCTCTGTTTATTTTTTTTTTCCTTTCCTGTTCCTTTTTAAGCCAATCTCCATCTGCTGCCTGGATGGGTGGATTTGGTGCTCAGCCTGCCCAGGGACAAGGTGCTCCAGTAATACCTAACCAAGCTGGATATGGTATGGCAAGCTACCAAACGCAGTGAGCTGGGACTCTGTTTAAAAGTGTGTATTTCATGATAGGCTGCAGTTTCCAGTGACACTCTGAAGACTGGAATGTAGACAATGAAAAAAAAAAAAGAAAATATTTATTTTAAAAATGGAAATGTTTGGAACCTTTAGCACAGCTTTGCTTTGGTGAAGGACACAAATGTCTTCTAGTTCTGCCTTTTTAAGTTTTTGTTCATGATGGATATGAACATGTTTTTCTTTGTGTACAAAAATTAAAAATAAAGTCAATAAAGACAATTCTGACTACAAATTTTGATATAGTAGGAGAAATGGCTAATGAATTTGATCCTTAGGTTACCATTCCATGTTTTTTTTGGTTCTGTCTTCAGTGTTTTATATCACCGTGCTTTTTAAGAGAAATGACACTGAGAAACAGCAAGTTGCTTTTAGTTGAACACACATCCTGAAATAAACTGTGGACCAATCATTACAACCTGCTAGACAGTATTGAGTTTTCAAGGAACCTATGGACATCGCCCCGAAAGCATACGTAGGTCTTGGAATCATTTTTTAAGAAAATGTTTAATTTTTCTACGGGCTTAAAGAAAACAGTGTGATACAAAGAATAGTTCAGTGTGAAATGAAGAACAGTACTGTCTGAGTTACTTCACTTCTGTTGTCCACATTCAGGCACATATTATAACTTCAGAGCTGGTTTGCTTATTAAGACTGTAGGGATTTGCGTTTAGTTTTGAGAAGTAAAAATGTTTTTGCAAGTATGTTGTTTGTATTCAAATCGAACAGTCATACTTGTGCTTTTACATGAGGTTTGAAGGCTACACATTGTAAATATTTCATAATTACAGTGTTTCAAAAGCATGCTCAAACATAGAAGTAGCAATGTAATTATTCAAAGTAATACTTAATATACTCTGCTGCTTTGAATGCAGTAGATTGACAAGAATGTGCAAGACTGACATTTCCAAAGTTGGCTATTATGTAAAGTTACATAAAGAACTATAACAAAGAGCCTTAATTTTAATTTCATAAATCTTTAATGCATCACCTTTTGGTCATTAGAAATACGGATTTTTTGCTTTACGTTATTTGGTATGTAAATACCTTGGTTAACAACCTTGTAAACCTATTTCAAGGTTATTATAAGTTGTATAGTATCTTGAGTGTTTTGAAAAATCTTGATGTTTTTTAAGTCTAGAAATATTTTGCCCAAGAATTTTTTAACAAGATTGTTAAAAACATCTTATTTTAGAGAATATTCAATGTGCCATTTGGTAAATGGAGATGCAGTTGAAACAGTACACTGAGTTGTGACTTATTTTTAATTAAAGTTTTTGTCTTTATGGGTGGTTTGCATGTGATGAACCTGTACAGAGGCTGGGTTGTTTGTGTACTGAGTGTGTAAATGGATAAATCACGAAGATGTTTAAATGGTATACTTGGGTTATTTCTGAACAATTTTATGGATACATTGATATAAACTGCCTCAATAAATTTGAAGTTTAAAATGAATGTAAGGTAGATATAAGTACTGTGTCTTACCTATGACAGCTAGGGGGTGCAAATGTTTCAGCTGTGTGCAGAAATACACTGAAGCAGCACAGTTAAATGTAGGATTTGCAGTGATAATCCAGTGAAACAAGGACTTGCATTTTAAAAGAAACACGAGGATATTTTAGCTCTAAACGAGTGTGTGAGAAGCTGTGTGCTTTCTGTGTTCCTTCCTGCGCAGGCGTTGCAAGTTAGAGTAGATTTTGAAAGGGAGACTTGCAGTTTTGTTAAACCCAGCCAGGCTGTGCGATTAACGACACTTAACGCTGTAGCAAATCACAGGAGTTTTTTCTTCCTCTTCTATGTGACATACTTGGTAGTACTCTGAGTTTTAGATAAGGCTGAAAGTGAGATATTCTGGAAGAGCAATTGAGGCTCAGAGGCACTTGCAGCTCCAGGCTTCTAATGCATGCAATAATGACCGAAGTTAGCGTGGAACCGTAAGTGCTTGTGATGACAGAACTGGCTGTTTATCTCTGTTTCTCCTTTATTGTACGTGCAGTGTTCTTTTGCTCAAGTTAGGAATCTTGCCTACAGGTCTCATTTTTCTATAAATTCTGTATATATGTGTATATCTACGCGAGGATCGGCCTATATGTTGTAGTTGGGAGGAAAATCTCACAAGTAAGTCTGCATTTTTATTACACTCACGTGGTTTCAAAAGAATCGTGAGTAGGTCTCTGAATTTGCAAGTCATCCTGGGATTTCTTAGACTTCACTTGGAATCCGGGGTTTCTACGCAGCTCAAGGTGTTTGACTGACGGCTGTGTCGTGGGCTCGTGCTGGTCTGTGAGCAGTGTGTTCTTAGGCACTGACGAGGATGTAGATGTTGGAAGTACGTTGCCACATAAGCGCCCAAGGAAGTGGGTGTAACTTTTAAGGTAACGATCCGTCAGCTCTCACTGTGTAGATCACTTCAAATCCGATTAAAAAACATGCCTACTGCAGAGTGGGGCATGGCCTGACCTGTGCTTCAGAAGGAGAGATGGGATGTACTTTCTCATTTGAGCCTTTTCTCCTTGGTTTTTATGCAGCTTTTCTTTAATGGTGATGTTTCTTCACAGACTGCTCGAGATACAGGAGTCTCCAGTGTCCTTTAATGTTTCTATAGCACTGCGAGGAGGAGTTGTAATTTGGATTGCTTTCTACTCAGTAGCATTCATAAATGCATAACTGACAGTTTTTTGGCACCAAAGAGCCTCTTGCACCGTACTGCTTTTATGAATGACTGTTACACTGTTGTAATTTCTCTAACTACAGAAATCGACCACTACCTAACAGGATTTGGATTTCAACAAGTATTGATTTATCATGGCTTAACTTGATGCGTGCAATCTGGAACAAGGTTTTAAGCTGCATTTGCAGAAAATGTTCAATAAAAGTGAAACGTGATGAAGGGCTTATCCTCTGTTGTCATCTGTCAAAACATTTTCCCTCTTTGCTGTAAAACTGGCTACAGGTATACAAGGCTGAACATGTAAACTATGCACTTGAAATTGTGTAAAAGATGTTTTATGGACAGTTTTTCACACAAAGCCAATTTGTGTTTTGTGGAGCCGCAGTAGGAAGGCTGTGAATCTGAGGTGACGTGAAGGTTTCCACCAGTCCTGCCTCCTTGTGTATATTAGTTGAAGTTCTGGGTGTATTCTTCCTACATGTAAACCTCATAAGACAGCTGTTCACTGTTTCAGAATTTCTGTCCTTTTGCTCACCAAAAACTCACAGTGAATGAGGCTGAATTTTAAAGAAAATGAGTGATTTGCTTTTCTTGTGTCTGTACACAAGGAAGCGGACTTAAACTGTATGGACATGATTAGTGTCTGATATCTGACTGTTTTTGAACAAGGCACAAGTCTGTGTTTTAATCACGTGGAACTTTTTCCTGGTCAGCAATAAAAGATTTTGTTGCACTGTTCATCTATTGAAAAACGTAGGCAATCTTTTATTCAGTGTGATTTAAAAAAAAAAAAATAAAGGGGGGGGAGTTGAAAGAACTGCCTTGTTTCAACTTGAATCTTCGTATCTATGGATAGCGTGGGGTACTTGAAGTTATTCTGGATTGCTATTTTAACAGCAGGAAGGTGTTCTTTTGAAGCTGAGTGAACATCTTATTCTGATCTTATATGATGCCTGTTAAATACTGGCAGACTTAGGGGGTTCACTGTGTAATTGTATTTCTGTTCTTAAATGGCAATTGTGAGGCAGTAGCTGCTGGGAAGGTCTTTGTCATGTCTGACTGCAGGTAATCTGAGATTCCAGTTGCTTTTTTAAAGGGAAAAAGAATTAAAAATGTTTGTGTTTTTTGGTATTTGTCACATAGAAATCTTTCTTCTCCCCCACTGTACCCCTGTTTCAAGTCAGAGAAAATGCAGAAATGTTTACTGGATGTTCTTTGCAAAGTAGCACTTTGTGATGATGAGTGAATGCTGTTTGTCATCTTCTGGGGATATGTACAGATCTAGATTGTGTGTATGCTCTGCTCTCCAGTATCTAAAGAGTAATGTTTCAGGAAGTTGACGTTACTAATGATTATTTGAATGAGTTCTTGCTTAAATACACAGCCGCTCATGCTTTAATTAAACCTGATCTGAACAGTCTTGGTTATTAAAGTGTTCCTGATATGCTGTAAGAAGAAACAGTGCTCTACCTTGTTTCTTTACACACAGGCTGTCAGTAAACTGCCAAAGTTGCAGTCTGGTTTTATTGAGAGGAAAAACAATGGATTTGTGTCAAGGAATTCACTCTGCCTATTTGGTGTTGATGAGCAATAACGTTTGAATTATTGCAGCTCTTTGGAAGCAAGAGGTCAGTGGTTTTGGAGGTGCAAAGGCTCTTTATGCTCTAGTCCCTCATCTTAAAGTACCTCACCTGCATTTCCCTGTGTTTCTCCTAGAGAAACTCTGCAGGAGACATCAGGCATGCAGAAAGCTTCTGCTCAGAGTTCTTCCCTGACGTGGGGCATTGCTTCTGCTCGCAGTGCCAGTCCTTTTCCTTTGCATAAACCCAGATTCTCGCTGATCCCAGCAACTTGGCAGCCATCTTTTCCAGCTGCTGAAAGGGAACGAAGGAAAGTGGAAACTTGTCCAGGTCTTCTGGGGGGGGAGAAGTGGTGAAATGAGATGATGCACGTGCCAGATGAGCATTGCTGCTGTTGCTGCAGCATCGCGTACAAGTCCTGTTGTCAAACACACTTAAGATCATGACAGCAAATAGCACAGATAGCACAGCAGTATGGGAAGGGTGGTAAGCACTCAGACACAAATTTGCTTTATGGCCTTGCTTAAAACGACGTGCTTTAAAATTGCAGAAATAGAAAGTAAGTAATTTAGCCACTTTCTTTGTTTTCATTTCTTGAGGTACATGTTAAAGAGCCAAACCAGAATACCTAAGTGGACTCAGCAGACAGGACCCCAAAGAGCAGACTGGGATAAGCTGCTGTTTTCATTGATATTTGCTTAATCTTGGTCTCTTATCTTGGTGTTCTGTTGTTTGCCTCTGTTGACCCTTTAGTTTGTACAGCTAAAGTAGTTTGAAATCGACACTGCTGTGCATGTTCAGTGTCTTATTCTTTAAAAGACTCTCATTTCAGGATTAGGGATGGGTAGGAATTAAGAATCACAAGCTCTACCACATGAAACACCGAATAATGCTTACATTTCTGAGATGTAAGTTGACTTACGAGAGCCAACTTGCAGTTTAAATATTGTGGCTTATAATGAGAAGCTGCCATCCTCTATTTCAGTGGCTAGGATCTTTGACCCTAATGAACAGGCAGCTGTTGTGCTGTGCCACGATAAATGCGCTTTGCAGTTTCTTTGGCCCATTCAGTGAAGGAGATCTTTTATTCCACAAGTGAGTTCCTTCCTTTAATGATGAGTCATTGAGCATGATGGGAAAGAGCAGTTGACACCATTTATTGCTTCATTCAAGTTTTCCAGTTTGAGTGTGGGTCCTGACAGGGTGGGGAGAACGTTATTTAGTTATTAAAATGACCTGTCAGGTTTGAAGTAAGCCTCTCTAGAACCTTTTCTGTGTATTACATGAACCTGGAAACACAAGGATGCTACGTGCTTTAGGTCTCAAAGAAAGAATTGGCCTCTTGGAACTGCTGCATGCCACAGCTACCATAAAGGATTGATTGCTACTGGAAACATCAGAGCATTACTACTGGCTTTAAGTGCAAAGCTCGTGTTCTGTAGTGTATGAACCTGACCTGTTCATATGTGAATATTCAGAGAAGTCTGAGCATCCTCCATTGTCCTGGTAGCTTATTTCAAATACGCACTTTTTTCATTCATGAGAGCATGGCATGATTTTGTAAGAGAAATGTCTAATGTTTATGACTAATTACCAAGTTTCAGACTGCCTTTTTTTAAAGTGATTTCTAGCTTATTGTTCCTAGATTAACATTGCCTGCTGCAATTCTGTGTATTCCGTGGAATAAGAATAGGAAGTTCCAGGAAACCGCTCAAATTCCTTCCCAGGAACATTTTCAGCAGCCAGCAAATTACTATAAATTTGTAGTATGCACAAAACAAGGCCTCGTTCCAGAAATGTAGGAAGAGTTCATACATCTTGCTAATGTATTTTGATACAGTCAGTACCTGCGCTCAGATCAGCTTGTGTTACTGGTTACTGGGTTGTTAAGGTTTAAGACTGCTCTGCTGTACTTTCATCAACTACGTTAGAATATCATGTTCAGCATCTTGTTTTATGGCCTTTTGAGAAGCAGACACAAGATGTGTGTGTGGAAATTTGGCGAGGTGTGCAGTGCTGTTCTCTGAAGTCTGCTTTACAAGATCACAGCAGCGTCAGGCAGAAACTGTGTAGAAAATGGGTGTTTCAATTCCTTTGCTGTAAGATCTTGCAAGTTAAGTTGCTGTAGTTAATTCTGTAAGGAAGGCAAACGCTGTGTTACTAAAGTGCAGAAGAATGAATGAATCTTAGTCATGGAAGCTGTAGGAACACATTGTTTCATAATTTCTGATTTTAGAAAATACGAATGGATGCTGGAGTTGTGAGTTGTGATTCAGTTGCTGTTAAAGCTGCATGTTTCCTTTCCATGCCCAGTCTGCTTTGCTGTGTTTTTAATTATGTGTGCTTCTAGTCAACAGAGTTGTGTTCAGCTTACGTGCGCGAGGCATCGGTGCTGTGCCAGACCTGCTCCTTAGAGAAGCACTGACTGCAGGTATCGTTCTTAACGTTCCTTATGCTGGCTATGAAAGATGATTGTGGTTTCCCTGCATTGCAAGTCTTGATTTCTCGTTCCTATACTTGTTCTGCTATTTACAGAGTGATCTTAAAAATGTTAATTCTCTTTTTTTTTCTTTAATCTTCAGGTTTGAACTAGAACGGATAAAATGCACAAAATCTCCAATATCTTTGTTCCTCCCCACTGTCAGCCCCAATTATGTATAATATGGAGGGACTCGGAATGTTTTTAAGTTGTGATGCTAATTTCTCCATTCATTTCTCGTTGAATATATGAATGTAGTTTTGCCGTGTCAGATACTTTATTATTGTAGGATTGATCACAAAGAACTGTTTTCCTTTATTTCACATTTTAATGCATGATGCTACTTTCTTTCCTGAGAGCTGTTTTGAAGCCATGGATGTACGCTGGAGATTAAAAATATTTTACAGCTTTTTCAATTTAAAGGCAAATAAAATTTGGTCACCTTAATTCTTTCTCCTGTACTTTAATAGAAAAAAAGTGAAGAAATTCAGGAAGTAAAATTGGTTTATCACTAAGGTTCTTGTCAAGCAACTCCACAGCACACTAATGGCATGCTTGGCTTTTTCACTGTCAGATGCAAAGAACAT
Source organism: Centrocercus urophasianus (assembly GCF_019232065.1). Lineage (NCBI taxonomy): Eukaryota > Metazoa > Chordata > Aves > Galliformes > Phasianidae > Centrocercus > Centrocercus urophasianus. Next base: position 5,135,344 of record NW_024884722.1, read on the forward strand.
AAAACTTTTTAAAAATCACCTACTTAAATGGCAAGCTTTGAAATGTTTGCTGCTGTTTGTGTGACCTACGAAGAGGTCCAGGTGTAACTTACACAAGGGATAAGCACTGCTGGCATTACGTAGCCACAAGACGCTTCCTCCATCCTACACATTGCTGCTGGTCTTGGCAGTGTGTTTTGATGTCTGTGGTGCTGTGAGAGCTGGAGGTACTGAGGAGTGTTCCACAGGATGGGGAATAAAAGCCGATGCTGTAATCCTTACTCTACGAAGCATAACAAACAGAGTGGTGAATCAGGCTTTTTTCCAAGGTCAAGATAAAGGATTCTGGTCAAATTCCCCTTTTTGCTCCTGATTCATGTGGGCATGACTGAGATGCTTTCCGTCAGAATGCTCTTCAGACCTGTTCTTGCTGTGTTCCTCACAAGAAGGGTGCTTGTTTTCACTGCATGTGTCTTACCAAGGTATTAAAAACATGCTTCACTGTCTGCTCCTTTACTCTGAAATTTGTTGAGCTCCTGATGGCAAATGCATTTAATGAAGATGTACAAAACTTGGTGTGAAACTGAAGACGACTTGCTGGGTTGATGTTATTCTTACTAGAAAGTGATTCTTGGTTTTGAAATGGAAGAATATATGATCCTAACGTATGAATCACGGTGCTTTCCCTAGGAGTGGGTTTAGCCACACTCTGGTGTATTCTAGCATTTAGCCGGATGCTGATTTCTTTGTGTTTAAACTATGAAAACAAGAAGCTAAAATATTTACATTTAAAACAAACCGTCTCCGTTCAGATGCTCTCTGTGCATTTCACCATTGGCTTATTTGGAAGAAAAAACTTGAAAGCAGTGTTTGCCCATCCATCATGAGCACTGAGATAAGTGCTTGCGAAGTCTGAGACCTGGTTCTGTGTCCTGAACCTCGGATGTATCTAAACAGTCTGACATGATACATGTATTCTTGATTACAGTGTCCAGTGTGTTCTGGCCAGAATGTAATGTTCAGTGTGGCATTTACTCTGAACTTTCTGCTGTTATGTATGAAGTCGCATCATAGCAGGCTGGATTTACTAATCTCTAGAACTTATGCTGGCATCACTTTCTGTTTAATTTCATGGGAAGACATTTGGGCAAAATGTGTGTATTCGACAACTGATGATTTCCTTTGAAAATCTAAAATCAGGTTATAATTTGTGTGTAGCGCAGGCGTTTTCCACCTGGAAGTCCTCTCATTTCAATGTTTCAAGTTAAGTTTGGGGCCCGGTTCTTCAGTAGTGTAAATCAGAAGTACAGCTCTACTGCAGCCTAATTGCGTTGGTGTAAATGAAATCGGGGCTTTAAGTAGATGAATTGGATTTCTCATAGTCTGTTCTAATTGTAGTTGATTAATTTTGAGTCTGTCAACTGGAATTTGGCATTGAAATAAGCTGAACGTTTTGCACATTTTCTGTGATGTTATTCATAGTTGTTAACATTCATTATGTCCCAGAATAGACTTTTGTAATGGGAGCAGTTAAGCACAACCGCTTCCATTGATTTTCAAAAGCAGCTTTTACAATTGAAGGCTGCAGGTTGCTCTTCAGGATACAAGAAAAATTTTAAAATAGAATCTGCAGTCTCCTTGCCTGAAATAATTCTTCAAATGTGTTTCTGCCTTTTTAGGTCTCTTGCACATTCTCCTTTTCTTTTTTCCCTAGCCTGCTCCTACCATTGTCAGCGGGGAATTTGCTGAACTTTATCCAAATTTTTAAACCTGTCCTCATTTAGGATAACGAGCAATCCCAGGTTTGTTGTTTCTCAGTATGCCGACAGGTAATGTACGTAGAGAGTGAAGCAGGGGAGGAAGAAACAAAAGCTTTTCGCGAAAGCTTTTATGTTCAGTTTGAAGAGAACTTTTCTGTTTGAACATTGAGTGGTGTTGGAAGCAGAACTAAAAGCTGAACATAAAATAGAATCAGATGGTTAAATGTATTTTCAGTCTGTGTCAGTTTTCGTGGTTCACGCTTTCTCAGGCATGTGTGTGATGACTTGTTGAAGGATATAAGGATATAGATGGTACGGCCCAGCCTGTAGGTGGAGGGCACTGCTGTGCGTTGGTGGCCTGAGGCTGTCAGACCTATGGGTTGTATTGGCTTCACCCTGTGAAGGTAAGGAGGAGCTTCTAGCAGTGCTGTGGTACGCAGTCTGAACTTCAGAATGTACCAGTTTGACCTGTAGGCACTGAATGCTGTGAATTGAGTCAGAGTCAAAGCTGCAAGTGACTGTGCGAAGGAACTGCAGAACGCCCTGGCCAGTGAGCCATGCCTGAATCTTCCGAAGTCACATGGAAGGAAAATTCCCTCATCACTTAAGCCAGCGAGGCACTGCTTGCTTAAAACAAAGCCTGGTGGCTCGGGCCTGGAGATACTGCGTGCATTGATGTCCTACTTGCTTTAAGGGCTGTGTCCGAGCGGCCTTTGCGGCGGTGTCCGCAGTCTTTAGGCACACGCCGCGTGCTGGAAGGTGCTCCGCCTGCAGTTCTGACAGCTGCCCAGAAACCCCAGCTGTGGAACAGCCCGAGTTATGTGGCTGAGGCTTCACGCATCTGCTGGAAAATACTGCGTGCAGCTGTTCTGCACTTCCTCCTCCCAAAGAAACGAACGTGTTGGGTTGCTTTTTCTTTAACTCCACGCCAGAAGGCGGGCAATGCTTACCGGCACGGTCTGCCCGGGGCTCGGCCCGCAGGTGCTGCGCTGGCTTCTCTGCTGCCACCGCTTCCAGGGCGCGGGGCGGCGGACGGCACCGTGCGTGTCGTGAGGGGAGCGCGTCCGTGTCCCCGTGTGTACGGCAGGGGCAGGGCCGCGGGGAAGCGAAGCGCTTTCGGTGAGAAACCGCTCGCTCGTACAGGTGACCCGCTCAGCGCGGGGCGTCGCGTTTCTCACACCCGCTCGGCAAAGGCTTCGCGGCGGCAGGCGGCCGAACGGGCGGCGCCGCGGCTCGTCGCCGGGCCCCTCGCGGCCGCCCCCGGGCTCCTCCGGCGCGGGCGGGAGGCGGCGCGCGGCGCCCGCTCGGTGGGCGGGTCACCTGTACGAGCGAGCGGTTTCTCACCGAAAGCGCTTCGC